>NC_064615.1:27477954-27803181 GCF_023898315.1 Schistocerca nitens
TATTTTATCTCACTAATTTATCCATTAGCAGATGCTAGACATATTGATTTCTGAATTAGTATCTGAGCAAGATTAATCAAGACTCCAAAATTACCCGTCTCAGTCGACACACACGTTTTACCAAACGGTGGAAGCATGAAACATAACACTATAACATTTGGCGGGGAACAATGAGCAAATTGGCGTATCCGAATGGGTGAAACACTAAAACAAGCATAAAAACTTTACAGAAATGCGTTTCAGTATGTTGTACTCACACACTGTGAAGGCGCACTGCGGCTTACCTCAGAATCAGTGGCGCGAACTTAAAACAGGAATGCATATTCCAGCACTAACTGAACTACATTAGCACTCACCTTCGCACAAATGTATAACTGCCAGACTTTGGCTGTATTCGTGTCAATCGACTGGTTCGCTGAGCAGCCTATGTCGTTAAGGGTCGATGGTGTATAAACGTCGATTTTTAGGGAAGCTGTATTAGCAGTGTAGGGTAAATTATGTCTGTAGACAATATTGTGGCACAGTTTCATAATACTGCACAGCAGACCGTAATGGAACAGAAAATGTAAATAAAATTCTTGTGTCAATCTGCGGAACGTAAAATGTGGTTTAGTAAAACAGAAAAACACAATTTTACATCACTGTAATGCATTCCCACGCGCAAGTAATCCTAAACAGTGTTCTTATTTTCAGTTCAAATTACCGATGATTAATTTCCCCGGAAAAATAGCCAATACGGTGCGGGGTCCCTGAGAGCCGACGCGCACTGCACATTGCAGAGCAGCTGGTAATCTGCAGGTCAGCGCGTAGCACTCACACTGCACAGAAGGTCTTGCGTGAACACTGCAAACCTCTCGATGCACTTAAATTTCGAAACTTTTTATATACAAAAGCAGTGAAAGGTCTCTGTGGAGCAATAGAAGGTTCACACGCTGAGGCGTAACGCTTCATATCGCACCTTTACTAAGTAAGAGTAGCAACAGCTTCATACATGAGTCATGTTTCTCATGACAGATGCGCTCTGATCCAATGACTAACTGCATGCAGTTTCGACTGTGGCCAAAAGGTGTCAGTATCTTACGGACTATGAAATTATCAAGCAGTGGAAACTGTATATTGGGAAACAAAACTGTGTTTATTTCGATTATTAGCACTTTCATTAGTTACTGTTGATTTAATTTGTTTATTAGTGTGAATGATGGTATGAATGGAAAGTAAGATGATAAATGAATATCGTTGTGGCTATTGACTGATTATACGTTAGCGTGTGAGCTGTGTACTGAGAGTGAATCGTACTCGGGGAAAATTGTGAAGTGCAATTAGCAACTTCATCGGACTGGGGAATCAAGAAACATTTTACGATTACTCTGTTACTTAAAGAGGGTGTTATTTTTATAGCTGTCGGTTTCATTTAGTAAGTTGTTTATAAAAGCTTTTAAACTTGTGATTGCTCAAAAGTAAAAGAAGCGGGATTGCGCAGTTTAATATTAATATCGGATTGCCTACGATGTCTATCAGCAATCAGAGGACGCTACGTTCGCGCGTATTTTGTGGGCATAAGAATTGCTTTGTGAAGTCTAAAGAGCTCAGTTCGGATCTCAGACATGATCATGCCGGGCGTGGATATGTGGAGCCATGAGTAGATATGAAAATTTTTCGGAATAGTAGTTCGACCGTGAAGTTTCGCAAAGTGGACGCTAACATGTGGAAATACTAACATATGAAATTTCGATTTTAATATGTAACTTGTGACTATTGTACAAGGCGCGACTGCAAACTGAACATTAGTAGTGGTCGAATAGTATAATATTTGAGCGAGCATTCTGTCACAGACAATCCTTTCTCGTGTTAGATTTGGTTCGATATCATAAGCTAGCTATTACATTGAGAGTGACTGCGTGTGAATGACGAAACTGTAACTTAAGATTAGCACGGGCTTGGCGGTGTTTTGTATCAAACAATATACCGAAGTTTTTACTCCAAAACTGTCTTTCAATTAATCGCTCACCTAACCCGTTACTGAGAAATATTTTGATGCGACCAGTAGAGATGTTGGTTGGGAAAGGAGTGAGACAGGGTTGTAGCCTCTCCCCGATGTTATTCAATCTGTATATTGAGCAAGCAGTAAAGGAAACAAAAGAAAAATTCGGAGTAGGTATTAAAATTCATGGAGAAGAAGTAAAAACTTTGAGGTTCGCCGATGACATTGTAATTCTGTCAGAGACAGCAAAGGACTTGGAAGAGCAGTTGAACGGAATGGACAGTGTCTTGAAAGGAGGATATAAGATGAATATCAACAAAAGCAAAACGAGGATAATGGAATGTAGTCAAATTAAATCGGGTGATGCTGAGGGGATTAGATTAGGAAATGAGACACTTAAAGTAGTAAAGGAGTTTTGCTATTTAGGGAGTAAAATAACTGATGATGGTCGAAGTAGAGAGGATATAAAATGTAGACTGGCAATGGCAAGGAAATCGTTTCTGAAGAAGAGAAATTTGTTAACATCGAGTATTGATTTAAGTGTCAGGAAGTCGTTTCTAAAAATATTTGTATGGAGTGTAGCCATGTATGGAAGTGAAACATGGACGATAACCAGTTTGGACAAGAAGAGAATAGAAGCTTTCGAAATATGGTGCTACAGAAGAATGCTGAAGATAAGGTGGGTAGATCACGTAACTAATGAGGAGGTATTGAATAGGATTGGGGAGAAGAGAAGTTTGTGGCACAACTTGACTAGAAGAAGGGATCGGTTGGTAGGACATGTTTTAAGGCATCAAGGGATCACAAATTTAGCATTGGAGGGCAGCGTGGAGGGTAAAAATCGTAGAGGGAGACCAAGAGATGAATACACTAAGCAGATTCAGAAGGATGTAGGTTGCAGTAGGTACTGGGAGATGAAGAAGCTTGCACAGGATAGAGTAAAATGGAGAGCTGCATCAAACCAGTCTCAGGACTGAAGACCACAACAACAACAACACAGTAGAGATGTATAGTGCGGCTAGTTTCTTCATTTTTCTAACACGAAAGACGTGTGGACGCGACTGCAAAAGAAGAAATAACCGAAATATGAGTGTAACTGTTTTCTATCGGACGAGACACAAATAACCGCGCGGCAGCAACGCCCGTACCATGTGCTATAGGGATGAACCGCTTCTGATTCTGACTGGGTAGAAATCGGAAGCCTTCGGGCTTATAGTGTAATTGCTTCCCCACATACGAGGGGCCTTTGAAAAGTCCGTGCAAAAACAAAAACTACTTACGTGTTTGGGTAAACATTTTATATTTTTCGACGTAGTCTCCTTTTAGACTTACACACTTCGTCCAACGCTGTTCTAATTTGTTGATCCCTTCCGAATAATAGGAATTGTCCAAGTCTGCAAAATAGCTATTAGTTGCTGCAATCACCTCCTCGTTTGAATAAAACCTTTTCCCCGCCAGCCATTTCTTCAAATTGGGGAACAAATAGCAGTCCGAGGGAGCCAAGTCTGGAGAATAGGAGGGATGTGAAACGAGTTGGAATTAGATTTCCAATAATTTTGGGACCACAACTGCTGAGGTGTGTGCTGGTGCGTTGTCATGATGGAAAAGGACTTTTTTTGCAGTCCAATAGCCGGCGTTTTTCTTACAGCTCGGTTTTCAATCGGTCCAATAACGATGAATAATATGCACCTGTAATAGTTTTACCCTTTTCCAGATAGTCGACGAGGATTATCCCTTGCGAATCCCAAAAGACAGTCGCCATAACCTTTCTGGCCGAAGGAATGGTCTTGGTCTTTTTTGGCGCAGATTCTCCCTTGGTAACCCATTGTTTGGATTGTTGTTTGGTCTCAGGAGTATAGTAATGTACCCATGTTTCATCCACAGTGACGAAACGTCGCTTAAAGTCCTGCGGATTTTTCCTGAACAGCTGCAAACCCTCCTTGCAACACTTCACACGATTCCGTTTTTGGTCAAGCTTGAGCAATCGCGGAGCCCATCTTGCGGATAGCTTTCTCATGTCCAAATGTTTATGCAAAATATTATGTACCCGTTCATTCGAGATGCCCACAGCACTAGCAATCTCACGCACCTTCTGTCATCCATCACCATATCATCAATGATTTGTGGAGTCGTAACCTCCACAGGGCGTCCAGAACATTCAGCATCACTTGTGCCCCCATGGCCACTCCAAAAATTTTGAAACCACTTATAAACTGTTCTAATCGAACCTAGCTAGCACTCAAGCTTATTTCAAGGTGGATATTGAGTTTAGGTTCAGTTGAAAATTCAAGATTGAAAAATCAACCCGTTTGCAGTCCAATAGCCGGCGTTTTTCTTACAGCTCGGTTTTCAACCGGTCCAATAACGATGAGTAATATGCACCTGTAATAGTTTTACCCTTTTCCAGATAGTCGACGAGGATTATCCCTTGCGAATCCCAAAAGACAGTCGCCATAACCTTTCTGGCCGAAGGAATGGTCTTGGCCTTTTTTGGCGCAGATTCTCCCTTGGTAACCCATTGTTTGGATTGTTGTTTGGTCTCAGGAGTATAGTAATGTACCCATGTTTCATCCACAGTGACGAAACGTCGCTTAAAGTCCTGCGGATTCTTCCTGAACAGCTGCAAACCCTCCTTGCAACACTTCACACGATTCCGTTTTTGGTCAAGCTTGAGCAATCGCGGAGCCCATCTTGTGGATAGCTTTCTCATGTCCAAATGTTTATGCAAAATATTATGTACCCGTTCATTCGAGATGCCCACAGCACTAGCAATCTCACGCACCTTCTGTCATCCATCACCATATCATCAATGATTTGTGGAGTCGTAACCTCCACAGGGCGTCCAGAACATTCAGCATCACTTGTGCCCCCATGGCCACTCCAAAAATTTTGAAACCACTTATAAACTGTTCTAATCGAACCCAGCTAGCACTCAAGCTTATTTCAAGGTGGATATTGAGTTTAGGTTCAGTTGAAAATTCAAGATTGAAAACTCAACCCGTTACACAGCTTATTTCAAGGTGGATATTGAGTTTAGGTTCATTTGAAAATTCAAGATTGAAAAATCAACCTGTTACACAGTTTACATCAAGCTGTAAAAATTGAGCTTGAATTAAAATAATTTTCCCAAGCTTGAAATAAACTGTAATTTCCCTGGAAGGCTGTACAGCAGATGCGCGCGCAGCATAGCTTCCATAGACGTACACAGGAAGCGCCACAAGCGTTTATAAGCCTTGCACTGACTTTGCTAGGTTTACGGCCATTTTACCTTTGTGACGCGCGTTAATGATTGTTGACTGTTGTGGAGTTTGTTTTATACTGGAAAATAGTTCGTTAAGTGTGTGGTGTCTCCTGCCTTACTGCTACACCGGGTCTGAAGAGGATATTAGTGTATTACAGGTACGTTGGTGCATTTTTCTCTAGTGGTACGCTAATATTACAAATGTTAAATATTATTATGTAACGTCAAGAAATATCATATTCTTTTAGATAGAAAAATTGAGCCTGGATGAAAGTGAAATGGATTACCAGCTAAGAATACATATTACAAGTTGTTCAGCAAAAAGAGGTCATTTTAAACTAGCTCTCTAGTACGTGGCACCAATAAATTAAAACTTAATGTTATTTTACCTTTTTAAAATCTCGCCTTTTTTGTTGTTTTACATTTCAGTTCCACTGAACTGGTAATTTCTTAAATTCATTTCGATTTCATCTTTTATTTCATTTTTATTCAGGTTTACTCACCAAAAAATAATTATGGATAGAATAAAACGTCTACATTTTTCTAAACAGTAGTTTCTTTATAATTCAGATTAAATGGCCCTGAAACTGTTAGAAATAGTGATGTGTGGCTTCTTCATGAAGTCATCGCAAAATTACCCAAATGTCATCTTTACTTTAAAAATTTCAAGCAAAAAGTTATTTCAAATTACTTTTAAACTCTTTGGAATGAAGTCACCAGAAGCAGCTGCTTACTCAGTGACATTTATACTAGTTAATGATTCTTACTACATCAGTGAGTTTGAAGTTATTTTGCTAATCTGGGGCATAAATTATATTTAGGTAGATCAGTTTCAACTTTTTACATTTTTTATGTTTAAGTATGGCTAACATTTTCTTTTACCTGTTACAGGATCATTATACCGGCAGAAGTCAGCGATATTTGATCCTGCTCTGGTCTGTGTGCTAGGGCCGAAGGGGCTTCAGAATAATTAAATTTTAAAATAAAACAATTTTAAACACTTTGAAAATAGAAAAATTTAAACATACATGTCTTGATAATTTTTTTCTCACACCATTTCCATTCTGATATTTATTTAATTAATTAGGTTCAATAAATTCAGATTAATAATTATGTAGCTTAAAACAAGCTGTAAATACCAGGCTGTATTCCGCATGTGTAGATACAGCTGGAGCCAAACTTGATAAGTCAAGCTTGAAATATAGCTTGAACTCTGCCAACTCTGATGTTTGTTTCAAGCTTGAATCCAAATAACAGGCCTGAATATTCCAGCTTTGATCAAGCTTACATACTTGAACTTTACATCTGGAAACAAGTTTGAAACCGGCTTACTATGCTATCTGGGAAGGTGCAGAGTCACCGTAATGTTTATCAAGCTTCTCTTTAGTCTCCTGGGGCGTTTTGCCTTTCATAAAGTAATGTTTAATCACCATACGAAATTCTTTTTCGTCCATTTTTTGACAGTTACTCAACTTCCTTGATTCACACGAATGCCAAACACAAAGAAATAGACCAATGTGGCTGAAACCTAGTGTGCGTTCTTTCCAAAGATGCTACTAACTAAACACGACCTCGACACGCGCCGGTGGTGCCATCTCTCGGATTTTGCACGGACTTTTCAAACGCCCCTCGTATATCATAACCTCTGAGGTGCAGCTATACGGAATCGAAAAGCAGCTGCTTCTCCATCGTTGACCATGAGCTCGCCGTTCCGGTAATGTACAATACAGAGCGTTGCTATAGTTCGACAACTGCATTACCGCAGTGGTCACACCGGCTCCAATCAGATCATCGATGTTCAGCGCTCTCGGGTTTGGTTACCGCTTGGATGGGTGACCGTCGGGCATGCCGAGCGCTCTTGGCAAGCGCGATGCACTGAGCCCTTGTGAGGCTACATGAGGAGCCACATGATTGAGAATCAACGGTTCCTGTCACGAAAACTGATAAAGGCCGGGAGAGCTGGTGTTGACTGTCCAGTGAAGCGCATGGGCTGAGAATGGCAGTGTCGGTCTGTACCGTTGGGTCTTCCCGGCATGTCCGGACGGAGTTTTATTTTTTGCTTGTTTTGAGTCAATTCAAAGTTGTATATATTACAGCTGTGGCTCTGAAACACTTCACGGATTGAAAATAATATACCAGTAATTGTCGGATATAAACCTGAATTTTAGGCCTGAATGTGTTAATTCTAATTTTTAGTGAGGAAGGAGAGGAAGGGGGGATCCCGGCTTTGTTCAGTTTAAATGTGTCAGATTCACAAGAAATCCGCTCTTTGTTTACGAAAATCTGGCAACTCTGTGATGTCTGCTAACAGCCAACCCCATGATAGCTTGTATACTCATCATGTTTGAGGACCCACTGACTCACTCGATTGCCTTTCTTAGCTTCCTTTTTGAAGGCAGAGGGACTCCCAAGCTAGCACGCTAGCCCACTCGAACTCAATCAGTTTACCTAATCCAGCCCCAGCCTATTTACTGCATTGTCTGAGACATACATGATGTTCGTCCTCTTTCAGTCGAATACTGGCAGTTCTCCTTGTCTGTCCGATGTAAGCTAATCCGCATTCACAGCTGACATCACAAATTCCAGGCGCCTGCAGCCCATCGAATTTTTGATGGATTAAGCACTGCTACATTTTTGTTGCTCCTAAAATTTACCGGTTAATCTGTAGTCTACTCCTTCCTCCAAGCGCTTTCAGTTGTTAGTGGTTCAGAGAGTCGAACGCTTCGATAAAAGTTCTGTGCTTACCTCCGGAGTGAAAATAATTAATACCTTTTAACCTTTTAACGTTTCCCGAAATTTTCAAACGTATCATGTACACCAACTCTCAGCGTTCGTTCCCTTTTGCAGAACTGATGAAGACTCTGGACGTAATTCTTAGGTCATACAATTTTGTCCTCCTTGTAACTGTCTATACGCCTCCTTTTCAATAAGACTCAACTTTCCCTCGCTGTCTTTGAAACTTCAAATTTCGATTTTATGTATTGTCACTTTGCAGCTATGTTTGGGCATTTTCAGATAAACAATGGGGGAAGTTTGCTACGTGTTGCAGAATAAGTTTAAGAATAAACAAGTACGATTTAAGATCGTATATATTATGATTTTTCAGGTGCGATAATCAGTGTGCAGTAGTTCATGCTCACCACGGGTTATCCATTCTCGAAGGACTTTGAACGTACTGCTCTTTTGTAGTACTTCGTTGCGCAGCGAGATTGAGTCTCATGTTTCTCCGAATTAGATCAGGAACACTATTCTGTTAACTGCAATTTTTGACTCTACTTAGGATACAGTGTTGGTTAGGTGAGAACATTTAACATGGCAGCGCGTCAGCAATCGTGAATAATTTAATGATTAGAAAGAATCCGCCTCGATTGCAAATAGAAACCGGATGTTGACCTAGGTTTCGGCGCGGATAACCCCGCCTTCTTCGGAACACACTAAAACTACAAACTGCCGTATTAATGTTGGACCATGCCTCTTTAGGCAGTTTGTAGTTTGTGTTCCGAAGAAGGCGTGGTTATCCGCACCGAAACCTAGGTCAACATCCGGTTTCTATTTGCAATCGAGGCTGATTCTTTCTAATCATTGGTTAGGTGAGTTCATTCTTTACACTCGAATCTTGAACCAAGAGTCGCAAGTTAGTCCCCTCATCCATTCCCAAATGACACCTAGTAACCCCAAACGAGATGGTGTAGTGCTCGGCGGAATCATCGTTGACTCCCCTCCGGGTTGATTTAGGTTTACTGTTGCTATCCTGAATCACTTACGGTTAAGCCCGGGATACGTCCTTCAACATGTGTATGCGCCACTACCTCAGTCATTCTTGTTAGACTGCGCTAGTCCGATGTCTCTAATGATATCGAAGTTAACCTCTTACATACTTCCCCACTCCATCTTTCACCGTATTTTAATAAACGAACGTGCTTAGGGAAACAGGCCGTCATAGCATAAGGTCAATGTTTCGGACATTTACAACGGTAGAAAGCTATGCAAGTTAGAGATCGCAGAGAACACCCGGTTGACCCATAGGTTACTCCAATATGAAGATCATAACCCTTACTTCCAGACTGCTCACAAAAAGTTTTGCACCACCGTCATGACCCGGCGGGGTCAGGGATTTTCTCTGCCTCGTGATGGCTGGGTGTTGTGTGCTGTCCTTAGGTTAGTTAGGTTTAAGTAGTTCTAAGTTCTAGGGGACTTATGACCACAGCAGTTGAGTCCCATAGTGCTCAGAGCCATTTTTGAACCTGTTAAAACTCGCTAAAATGGAACATGCACCAGGCACAATCAAATTGGTAATAAAATTAAAACATCGTGGCTAATTTGATGCCGGCACGGTAGCTCAGCGTGTTCGGTCAGAGAGCCGGTTGGCCTCTGTAATAAAAAAAACTGAGCGGAAGGATCAACCACCGAACTTCAACAGGATGTCTTGCAACGTCCGCAGCGACCAAACACAACGATCAATAACGAACAAGACGCAAAAAAAGGGGTAGCGTCTTTGATTCATAATCAAAACGTCTTCGGTCCCGGGTTCGATCCCCGCCACTGCCTAAATTTTGATAAATAATCAGCACTGGCGGCCGAAGACTTCCGGCATAAGAAGTCAGTCTCATTCTGCCAACGGCCTTGTCAAAGAGGGCGGAGGAGCGGATAGAGGTTCAGGGCACTCTCTTGTCCTAGGGGTGGGAAATTGCCCCTAAAGGCGGAAGAATTAGCAATGATCAACGACATGAGGATGCAGAAGGCAATGGAAACCACTGAATTAAAGACACGTAACGTGTATCCACAGGGCATGTGGCCCGTAATTGAAGAAGTGTCATGATGATCTCTCCATTGGCAAAAGATTCCGGAATAGTCCCCCATTCGGATCTCCTGGAGGGGACTGCCAAGGGGGAGGTTACCATGAGAAAAAGATTGAATAATCAACGAAAGGATAACGTTCTACGAGTGGGGGCGTGGAATGTCAGAAGCTTGAACGTGGTAGGGAAACTAGAAAATCTGAAAAGGGAAATGCAAAGGCTCAATCTAGATAAAGTAGGGGTCAGTGAAGTGAAGTGGAAGGAAGACAAGGATTTCCGGTCAGATGAGTATCGGGTAATATCAACAGCAGCAGGAAATGGTATAACAGGTGTAGGATTCGTTATGAATAGGAAGGTAGGGCAGAGGGTGTGTTACTGTGAACAGTTCAGTGACCGGGTTGTTCTAATCAGAATCGACAGCAGACCAACACCGACAACGATAGTTCAGGTATACATGCCGACGTCGCAAGCTGAAGATGAACAGATAGAGAAAGTGTATGAGGATATTGAAAGGGTAATGCAGTATGTAAAGGGGGACGAAAATCTAATAGTCATGAGCGACTGGAATGCAGTTGTAGGGAAAGGAGTAGAAGAAAAGGTTACAGGAGAATATGGGCTTGGGACAAGGAATGAAAGAGGAGAAAGACTAATTGAGTTCTGTAACAAGTTTCAGCTAGTAATAGCGAATACCCTGTTCAAATATCACAAGAGGAGGAGGTATACTCGGAAAAGGTAGGGACATACGGGAAGATTTCAATTAGATTACATCATGGTCAGACAGAGATTCCGAAATCAGATACTGGATTGTAAGGCTATGGCAAAAAAGGCATTTCTGGCCAAGAGAAGTCTACTAATATCAAATGCCGGCCTTAATTTGAGGAAGAAATTTCTGAGGATGTACGTCTGGAGTACAGCATTGTATAGTAGTGAAACATGGACTGTGGGAAAACCGGAACAGAAGAGAATCGAAGCATTTGAGATGTGGTGCTATAGACGAATGTTGAAAATTAGGTGGACTGATAAGGTAAAGAATGAGGAGGTTCTACGCAGAATCGGAAAGGAAAGGAATATGTGAAAAACACTGATAAGGAGAAGGGACAGGATGATAGGACATCTGCTAAGACATGAGGGAATGACTTCCATGGTACTAGAGGGAGCTGTAGAGGGCAAAAACTGTAGAGGAAGACAAAGATTGGAATACGTCAAGCAAATAACTGAGGACGTAGGTTGCAAGTGCTACTCTCTCTGAGATGAAGAGGTTAGCACAGGAAAGGAATTCGTGGCGGGCCGCATCAAACCAGTCAGTAGACTGATGAAAAAAAAAAAAAAAAAAAAAAAAAACAAAAAACGCTACTTGCACATGTGACACGACGTTCATGTATCACTATGCCATAGTGTTTCATTTTTCTGCTTCTATTGCACGGGAGTACAGGGTGTGTTTGGTAGAGAGGAAATGTTTGGTTTTTTCTAGCTGGGAAGGTACGCTCCCGCTGTGGTTTCTAGTTCCTGCTTGTCGCCAGAAAACGACCAGTGAGTTTTGTTACGAGTGGCGAGCATCCTCTCAGGGAGTTGAGCTGTTCGTGTGAGTGGGACCGTGGACCACTCCGTGGCTAGAGCTGACACGCATCCTCGCTGAGGACAGAGGCTGGCGTGCTGCCACTACCGTCCCCGGAGGATAACTGAACCGGAGATTTTTGCTTTTTCTGTACCGATCTCAAAAGCCGGGACGGAGGGAGCCGCCCAAGCCATTGTGTTCGTCATGAAGGTGGCGTCCAGTCGGTGGGACATTGATACATTCCAATACCAACATTATGTTTGTTATGGTGCGTTTGGGTACATATAGTGAGAAGTATCTGACATGTTTCCTTGTTGTTGTTTTTTTGTGAAATAAACAATATTCTCGTTTGTTGCACTGGCAACAGCATAGAGTCGTTCCCTCCATGAGGCATGGGGAGCTTTCTTTGAAAGTTGAGGGCAGAGAAGAAGGTTTCTGGTCTATTCGTCTTTCGTCTCGCAGCCACCATCTGATGTTGACCGGTGCACTGTAGCTGATTTTTCGGAAATGTGTCCCAATTGAGGTAGCACAATCCTCATGAAACACACAGACTATGTTTGGGAGCACGATTTCAGAGCAGCATCTCCTACCTATTGCCCAGCCCTGGTGTCAACATTTTGGCGGTGGGTTCGTCTTTCACGACGGTAATGCACATGCCGACTACCTCGTGAACAGCTTCCTCCAGAAGGCACGAATCAGCCAAATTGAGAGGCCTACGGCATCAGCTGACATGAGCCCCACAGACTATGTTTAGGGGAACTCGGTTCCACAGCGGCATCCGAAGAACACTCCTCATACAACGGATGATGTCAGGAGGGACACTGTTAAAGACTGGAACAACCTCTCGATCACATTTTGGACATTATTCCTAGGTGAATCCAAGCACATTACAATGCATGGGATGAAACATGGTATTGAATTAACTTCTTGTGAACTCGGTCCACAGCCTGCATAGATTTCTAAACAGACATTTGACACTTGTGGTTGTCAATATTTTGTAAGGGGTAAGGGGTAGTCAAATGAAAACGAGACAGATGAAAAAAAGTTAGTAAACTGTTTATTATTTCAAAAATAATCGCCACAATTGTTAATACATTTATCCCACTGCGAGACGAGATGGCCGCCTTCATGGAAAAATGATTGCGGTTGCCAACTAAAACACGGTTCTACCCAGGCGTTCACCTCTTCGTTCGAAGCAAATCGGCGGTCACGACTGTATTCCTTCAGTGCTCCAAAAATGTGGAGGTGGGCGGGCATTTTGTTGGCAGGTTGTTTCGAGTATGCTGCAGAAGTTTCGCTGAGAAGCCCTTACACATCGTCCCTACAGTCCACAGTGATTTTCATATTTTTGGAGCTCTGAAGAAAGATTTCCTTGGCCGTCCATTTGCTTCGGACAAAGTGGTACAATCACGATCCGTAGGCAACCGCAAACATTTTTCAATGAAGGCATTGACCTCCTCGTCTCAGAGCGATAAATGTATTAACAGTTATGGCGAATACTTTTGAAATAATAAAAACTGGTTTTACTTTTTTCCACCTGTCTCGTTTTCATTTAACTGCCTCTTATATTTTGCTATTGCAATCTTCGCGTTACGCCATTGTAAATCACAGTTAATTGGTATTTATGTCTTTTCTTGACACGGCGCCAATTATTTAAGCTTGAGACCGCCGCAAACTGCAATAGGAAAATAAAGCCTTTCAGTCGTAAGTGGAACATGGTGTCATTTCAGCGGTATCGCATGTTACCCAGCAGGATACCTTCGTTTCAAAGATAATTATTGTTTTGTTTTGGTTTCTATTTCACTATTAAATTATTTTCCAGTTTCTGAAAGCTTATTTTTTCATTTCCTGTTCGCCTTGTAACTACGCCCACATTCGTTCGCTGAAGTGCAGGTGGTGCGAAATATTTTTTTATCATTTTATATGGACAGTGCTCTTAGCCTTAGGAATGAAAGAGATTTCGGGCAGAAGGTTCATCTAACCTTCTGACTGACAATGTTGCTCTCAAACAACATTGATTACCAATATCCATCGTAAGAGCACCAAGAGTCCTAATGCATTTCAACTGCTAGTGCCGCTGTCACCCACTAGACACCTATCTTTGTAGCAGCAGAGCTGTTGGCATTCTTTATTGCGAATGAGGGAAGATTTTCAAACAGTCTTCGTCAATTCAGTTTTATAAAGCATATGTAGGTACGTTTACTGAAAAGAAAGTAATATGTTTGCCACTGTAAGAACCTAATTACTAATTGGCACCATCCTATATATTTTCAAATAAATGGAAACATATATAGTTAGTTACATTCAGGAAGGTCCGTTTATTCGGAGAAAACCAGTAAATAATTTGTTTCTCAAAATTTTATAGCAGTGCCAAATAAAGGGTTTGTACGGGACCTAGCTCTATCTTCGTTTAAACGACAGAAGTGCAGAGTGGGCACCATCCATTCCTTTTGTTAGCAGTAAAACTTGTGTGTTGGTATAAAAAAGAAATTTGGTCGGTGTTATCTCAAGTATTATTCATTGGCATTGAAGGCTCGAACTTAAAAAGCGTCTTTTGACTTCCTGGTTTCCTATTTTCTATGGTCTGCGCCAGCGATGCCTTCCTCATCATAAATTTAAATCGTTCAGTGCCAGAACCCCAGCTTGCAGAAGAAGAATATGGAGTGGAAGAAGGGAAAGTTCGTGTCCTCTCAGTAGCTAGCGGTATGCTCGATGAAATATCGACCGTATTTGACGATTATGCCCCGCTTCAGTCTTGCGAGCTTCTCAGACAAGGGATTCGATTGTGAATGTTACCAGACGGTGTGTTTCATGGCTTTCGTTCACATGTGACTCCCCCCGCCCTCCCCCCTTTCTCATAGGAGCGGATGTACTGCCGTCGTAGCTTTGTAACTTCCACAACTCTTATCTTGCCGTCCTCTCACAGCTAAAGTTTACAAATTTACGTTTCGTTTCAATTATACCAATAATTGTCACTATCTTTCATGAAACTTTTGAACATCTTCAGTTAAAAAAAAAAAAAGTCGTGTGACTATGGCCTCCCGTCGGGTAGACCGTTCGCCTGGTGCAAGTCTTTCGATTTGACGCCACTTCGGCGACTTGCGTGTCGATGGGGATGAAATTATGATGATCGGGAGAACACAACACCCAGTCCCTGAGCGGAGAAAATCTCCAACTCAGCCGGGAATCGAACCCGGGCCCTTAAGATTGACATTCTGTCGCGCTGACCACTCAGCTTCAGTTTATATAAGCTTATGAATTTTTTCTAAAATTAATTCCGCAGCGTCACTACTCTAAACACAAAATCAGTATTATTTTTTAAGAAGTATGAGCTTTCGAAATTAACAATAACGCTAGTTTCAGTTTCTAAGTAGCTCTTCGAATTCTCGAAACCCGACAAGAAGAAACAGCATTGTAATGCAGCAATAATAAGTTTATATTAAATATAATGAATAAAGAAATATTAAAACTTGTTAAGTGATGTTAATAAAATACATGCTACGCAAAAACACACTGAAATATGGCGGAGAGTTGCGAATTCTCACCTGTTCACGTCTACGTCCGTCGATTCTAGGATGGTTCTTGCCCTGTCGATGTGTCCATGCTCCACGGCAGCAAACAAGGCTGAAAAATAGGAAGGTCTTGTAATATTTGGCGTATCAAGGATGCATAATTTAACGGACTACAGCTTTCCTGTAATACATTAATATCAAAAGGTATTCAGTCAATACATTCAAAAGACACTATTCAGAAGTAAGCAAAATGAACAAACAATAAAACAGAAAAATTATGGATTTGCATAAATGTGTTATGACAGAAGATCAAGAGTTTCAACTATAAAAATATTATATTCACATAGATTTACAATCAGTCCAAATGTGTTATCTAAACTTTCCTTTAAAAACATGCGGCACTAAAGGTTACGTATTAGGGTTTTCTTGAGGAATATGCCTCAGTAATTAGCAAGGTCAGGGCGACAGCCATCGAATTTAGGTTTTCCGCGTTTTCCCCACATTGTTTAAGGCAAATGCTGGGATGTTTCCCTAGGAATGGACTCGGCCAGTTTCCCGTGCTCCGTCTCTAAGACGCGCGTCGTCGACGGGACATCAAACCTCAATCGTTCTTAAGGAATTGGTTGTCACCGACTCCATGGTTAAGAGAAGAATTCAGAGGAAACAAGCACACAACTTGGACTTACTGGGAATCACGAAGTGCGCCAAAACTTGATTCGATTAGTTGATAATAGCTTGATATACCTTTCTGGAGCAACGTTTAGAAACGTTATTCCAGCCATACGACAAGCTTAGTCCGCTCAGATGCTACCGGACGGAGAAAGTGCACTGCAAAAATTTCGCTCACCTAAACAGCAGTAAAGCGCCACGTGTCTGGTAAACAAGCAGTCAGATAGGTTAGACACGCCACAGGGAGCGCAGCGATAAACAGGATTAGGAAATAGCGCAATAACTCTGATTTATGTCCGATGTGGGTACCTCCATCCCTTCATACTTGTTCCCACTGAGTCAATACGAACGATCATTCGTCAACATATTCATTCGCTTGAAATCCTAGAACGTACATAAGAAGCATATTCTGTTGTTGTGATTACAGCCAAAAATCTAGTGTGCCAGCAGTGGTATAATGACGCACTTCATGTCCTATCGCGGACAGATACAAAAGCATCACACACAAACGTCCAGCTCGATTCCTCTGTTTTGTAGATGTTGTTTTCCTCCTGCTAAGACGTCTGCAATACTCTATTACAAGGCGAGAAAAGAGTTGCACACCAAGCGAATCGAGGTTAACTGTCATTATAACTTTACGTGGATCGCCATCCTAAAAAGCAGGCAAAAATAGCTCGCACTGCCTTCTGTGTTCAGTTACACGGTCCATTCACATTCCAGTGGAATCCAATCTCACTCACATTAATATGACCACTGCCTATGTTCGAGGTCAACGTGTAACAACCACTCACAGACGGCAGATGGCAGCACTAGCAGCGGATGGTATATAAAGCGTGTTGAGCGGACGCGGAAAAAGTGCAGTAGCCGTCGTAATGCGGAAACGGAGCGATTTATCTGACACCCAAAATGCATTACGTTGGCTTTCGGGACAAGGATGGAAGCAGTGACGAAACGGATAAGTCTGTAAACTGTTTTCGTGCCGCCGTGCTTAAAGTAAATCGTGCATCTACATCTACATTTATACTCCGCAAGCCACCCAACGGTGTGTGGCGGAGGGCACTTTACGTGCCACTGTCATTACCTCCCTTTCCTGTTCCAGTCGCGTATGGTTCGCGGGAAGAACGACTGTCTGAAAGCCTCCGTGCGCGCTCTAATCTCTCTAATTTTACATTCGTGATCTCCTCGGGAGGTATAAGTAGGGGGAAGCAATATATTCGATACCTCATCCAGGAACGCACCCTCTCGAAACTTGGCGAGCAAGCTACACCGCGATGCAGAGCGCCTCTCTTGCAGAGTCTGCCACTTGAGTTTGTTAAACATCTCCGTAACGCTATCACGGTTACCAAATAACCCTGTGACGAAACGCGCCGCTCTTCTTTGGATCTTCTCTATCTCCTCCGTCAACCCGATCTGGTACGGATCCCACACTGATGAGCAATACTCAAGTATAGGTCGAACGAGTGTTTTGTAAGGCACCTCCTTTGTTGATGGACCACATTTTCTCTCTCCCAATGAATCTCAACCTGGTACCCGCCTTTCCAACAATTAATTTTATATGATCATTCCACTTCAAATCGTTCCGCACGCATACTCCCAGATATTTTACAGAAGTAACTGCTACCAGTGTTTGTTCCGCTATCATACAATAAAGGATCCTTCTTTCTATGTATTCGCAATACATTACATTTGTCTATGTTAAAGGTCAGTTGCCACTCCCTGCACCAAGTGCCTATGCGCTGCAGATCTTCCTGCATTTCGCTACAATTTTCTAATGCTGCAACTTCTCTGTATACTACAGCATCATCCGCGAAAAGCCGCATGGAACTTCCGACACTATCTACTAGGTCATTTATATATATTGTGAAAAGCAATGGTCCCATAACACTCCCCTGTGGCACGCCAGAGGTTACTTTAACGTCTGTAGACGTCTCTCCATTGATAACAACATGCTGTGTTCTGTTTGCTAAAAACTGCTAAAAACTGAATGGCGAAATGGCGCTATTCAAAACCGGTGCCAAGGAAACTGCGGTGCATCATGGGCCATAGGCGACAGGCATGACGACGGCTGCGGAAATGTGTGCGGGTGAATAGAGGTGCAATTGTTCAGCAAGTGACCGCCCAGATGAACCGAGGGGCTTCCAACAGTGTCTCTTCAACGACCGTTCAGCGAACGTTGCGTGTACGTCTTAGCAGGCGCCTGATTCGTGCACCCATTCTGACTGCTGTTCATCTCACGACGAAGGCTGGAGTTAGCACGCCAGTACCGCGATTGGGACGTCCACTGAGTGGCCACAGGTGGCCTTCTCAAATGAATCACGTTTCATGCTTCATCAGCGTCAAACGTCTGAAAGCAAACACCCTGCGACATTCGTCGGAAGGATCCAGGCCGGACAAGGGAGCGTTATGGTCTGGGGAATGTTTTCGTTGGCATTCATTGTGTGATCGTGTCATCTGGATCAACACAAGGCTGCATAAATCCTTGGGGACCGTGTCCATCGCTACATGCAATGTTTTTCCTCGGCACAATGGTATCTAGCAGCAGGACAATGCAACGTACCACACAGGTAGCAGTGTAAGTGAGTGGTTCGAAGAGCCCTAGCCACCAAACCCCGATTTAAAGCCAATCGAGATTCTGTGGGATAACGTCGATTGGGCTCGTCACCGCACTGGAGTTTGCATGGCTCCACTTCCCCACTGGCCCACTGGTACCTTTCAGAACCTCCCTGACTTTCTTCCTGCATCTCTTGCAGCAGGCCGTGCTGCAACAGGTTTTCGACAGGTGGTCATATTAATGTGATAACGGCCTTGCCGCAGTGGATACACCGGTTCCCGTCAGATCACCGCAGTCAAGCGCTGTCGGGCGTGGCCGGCACTTGGATGGGTGACCATCCGGGCCGCCAAGCGCTGTTGCCATTTTTCGGGGTGCACTCAGCCTCGTGATGCCAATTAAGAAGCTACTCGACCGAATAGTAGCAGCTCCGGTCAAAGAAAACCATCATAACCACTGGGAGAGCGGTGTGCTGGTCACACACCCTGAGGATGACACGGCGGTCGGATGGTCCCAATGGGCCACTTATGGGCTGAAGTCGGAGTGCTTCGTTTCCTTCATATTAATGTGATTGGACAGTATACAACATAGTACTTCTTCTCATTAGTCTTCTAACTGGCTCACTGTGGCCAGCCACGACTTCCTTGCTTTCTACATCTCATAGTAGCACTCACACCCAACATCCTCAATTATTTATTTCATGTATTTCAACTGCCATCTTACCCTACAGTTTTTGCCTTCTACGCTTCATTCTAGTACCATTTCCTACCATCAAGTCCCACATAGAGTTTCCCACGCATTCCCTTTTTGCCGATACTGCGGAGAAGCTGTTCATTTCTTACATCACCAGTCAACTTCGTTTTCAGTCTTTTCCTGTAATATAGTGTCTCAAACGCTTCGAATCTTTTCCAGTTTTCTCAAAGTTAATTATTCACTTCCATTGTTTCCTGTGCCCCAGACGTGAGTTCTCTGACATTTCTTCTTCAAATTAGATCTAGGTTTGATACTAGTAGATTTTTTTTTTACCGAGTAGGCCCCTAATGCTCCCTTTGGCAGTGACAGTCTGCTCCTTATATACCCCTCGCTGCATCTGTACCTCTAGTATCTCTACTGGCAGTCTACATCGACTGCCACATCGCAATTTTCCACACCGCCGGCAGTACTTGCTCATCGACGACTATAGAAGCAAGACCAGTCGACATCGTCCAGCCAACTAGTGTCACATTTGCCCGCAAATTACCATCTCTACTCTAGCTGCTAGTTGAAAGCCCTTCTCTAGCCGTAATGTTGGACATTACTGTTCACGCCAACCTTGCGTTTTCAGGATTGTGCTTTTAATTTGCACACCTCAAATTGCCTTTTATTTTCTAATCTGTTGTAGCGTATTTCCTATCTTTGCATTTCTTCTTCCAGCAAGCAGAAGCTTGCATTTACCATTTCCAGTTGAACTTTCTAGAAGATATCTAGGTTGTCTTTGCCTTGTACAAACTACAGAAAGTACTGCATATTCCAGAGCGGTGTATTTTAGTTTCGTGAGCTATTAACATCTTTTTCATTTGTTCCTCTAAGTAACAGTAAAATGATGGGGAGTCTTATGTTAGATAAACGAGTTAATATGAACCACACTAGGTGCTAACAAAAGGAGCAAGAAAAACTTTTGTGGAGAAAACAAATATGTGACCGTCGCATATAAATTTAAGAATGAGGAAGCCTTTTACGAAATTAATTGTTTGGAGTACAGTCGTACATGGAAGTGCAACTTGAACAGTAAACAGCGCGTACAACAGGAGAATAGAAGGCTTCGAACAGCAGTGTTATGGAAGAGTGCTGAAGATATTACGAGAAGACTGGATAACTAATGAAGAGGTAGGAGAAGAAATTAACGAGGCTAGATGACTAAAAGAGGGGAAAGGGTGAAAGGACTGCCCTCAGGCAGCATGGAATAGTTAACTGATAACGGAGACATGTGTGAGTCGTAAAGATTGTAGAGAAAGACCAAGGCAGTATCAGCAGGCAGATTCAGGTGGATGTAGGGGTGAATGAATTAACTATGAAACACTAGCATCTTTCAGTCTCTGAACTGAAAACCACTCGAACGACTAATGAGAAAGCTGATGAGGAATAGCTGAGGCAAAAGGCAGTTGGACAAATTGTTCAGTCGACGATAGCATACATCACCTATACGCTTCAGTGAACTGGAAATATGTTTCATGCATGTAGGTGGAAGATTAAAGTACAAAGCGAACTGGGTACCTCGACAGCAGTCATGGAGAGTCCAATGAAATCATCCACAAAATGAAATCAAGAAACAAAAATTACCTAAAGGTCTGTTCAAATGGCTCTGAGCACTATGGGACTTAACATCTGTGGTCCTCAGTCCCCTAGAACTTAGAACTACTTAAACCTAACTAACCTAAGGACGTCACACACATCCATGCCCGAGTCAGGATTCGAACCTGCGACCGTAGAGGTCGCACGATAGAGGTCTGCACTGTGGGTTATTGTTCTATACATTAACAGTGTAAGACGTTCCACTCCGGCCGTCGGAGCATGTCCTGAGCATCTTCTTCGCGGTAGTCGGACAATCCTTGAAACTTCTAGCCAGGGCTCGCAACTGAGACTTCGCCTTTATCGGGTTGTGTTCCTGACCGAGTGAGCTATCCTGTGTTAGCGAGCTCTGCAAAGACCTCTCTGCTACTGTACTTTGTAAACTCCACCGAAGCTTTCGTGGATACCCTGTTGGAATTGCTCCGTGTCGCGAAAGGTTTGGAAGCTTATCCAATGCATTCCTTATACCATGATCATTTGTGCCTTCCGTTACTTTTTGTACACAATATACACTCCTGGAAATGGGAAAAAGAACACATTGACACCGGTGTGTCAGACCCACCATACTTCCTCCGGACACTGCGAGAGGGCTGTACAAGCAATGATCACACGCACGGCACAGCGGACACACCAGGAACCGCGGTGTTGGCCGTCGAATGGCGCTAGCTGCGCAGCATTTGTGCACCGCCGCCGTCAGTGTCAGCCAGTTTGCCGTGGCATACGGAGCTCCATCGCAGTCTTTAACACTGGTAGCATGCCGCGACAGCGTGGACGTGAACCGTATGTGCAGTTGACGGACTTTGAGCGAGGGCGTATAGTGGGCATGCGGGAGGCCGGGTGGACGTACCGCCGAATTGCTCAACACGTGGGGCGTGAGGTCTCCACAGTACATCGATGTTGTCGCCAGTGGTCGGCGGAAGGTGCACGTGCCCGTCGACCTGGGACCGGACCGCAGCGACGCACGGATGCACGCCAAGACCGTAGGATCCTACGCAGTGCCGTAGGGGACCGCACCGCCACTTCCCAGCAAATTAGGGACACTGTTGCTCCTGGGGTATCGGCGAGGACCATTCGCAACCGTCTCCATGAAGCTGGGCTACGGTCCCGCACACCGTTAGGCCGTCTTCCGCTCACGCCCCAACATCGTGCAGCCCGCCTCCAGTGGTGTCGCGACAGGCGTGAATGGAGGGACGAATGGAGACGTGTCGTCTTCAGCGATGAGAGTCGCTTCTGCCTTGGTGCCAATGATGGTCGTATGCGTGTTTGGCGCCGTGCAGGTGAGCGCCACAATCAGGACTGCATACGACCGAGGCACACAGGGCCAACACCCGGCATCATGGTGTGGGGAGCGATCTCCTACACTGGCCGTACACCACTGGTGATCGTCGATGGGACACTGAATAGTGCACGGTACATCCAAACCGTCATCGAACCCATCGTTCTACCATTCCTAGACCGGCAAGGGAACTTGCTGTTCCAACAGGACAATGCACGTCCGCATGTATCCCGTGCCACCCAACGTGCTCTAGAAGGTGTAAGTCAACTACCCTGGCCAGCAAGATCTCCGGATCTGTCCCCCATTGAGCATGTTTGGGACTGGATGAAGCGTCGTCTCACGCGGTCTGCACGTCCAGCACGAACGCTGGTCCAACTGAGGCGCCAGGTGGAAATGGCATGGCAAACCGTTCCACAGGACTACATCCAGCATCTCTACGATCGTCTCCATGGGAGAATAGCAGCCTGCATTGCTGCGAAAGGTGGATGTACACTGTACTAGTGCCGACATTGTGCATGCTCTGTTGCCTGTGTCTATGTGCCTGTGGTTCTGTCAGTGTGATCATGTGATGTATCTGACCCCAGGAATGTGTCAATAAAGTTTACCCTTCCTGGGACAATGAATTCACGGTGTTCTTATTTCAATTTCCAGGAGTGTATAAGACAGTTATTGTAAAAATGAAGAAATAAAACAAAGGCGTATACATGGCCTCTGTAGACCTGCAGAAAATTTATCACAATGCCCCTAGAATAAAATTAAGGTAAGCAATGAGACGGTTTATGTGAGAGAAAAAAATTATGCAACAACACAAAGGTAATCACTAAAACAGGAAACAAGGTCACCCGAAGTATTTTCGTTGACGAAGGTCTAAAATAAGTGTGTGGAACATCACCTATCCTGTTTAACATTTATGTGGAACAGGTCCTGAGAGACTGGTACAAGAAATGCTCAGGTATGGGCATAAAGACTGGTGCGATATTCCTCACTCTCTTTTTTTTGCGGACGACCACGTAATAGTCTCACAAGATGAAGAAGACTTGGAATACATGCTGAGAAAGCTTAACGGGGACTATAGCAAATGCCGATCAGGAATAAATCTGAACAAGTCGGAGTGTATATGTATGGGACAGGATCTGGTGAAAACTGACAGACAGGAAGGAGAAATAAAATCCAGCATGTAATGGTACTTGAATTACATAACCAATACGGCACCTCACCTCAACCTCTCGATACCAGCAATATTCTACTATGTTTCTGTAAAATAGTTAACATATTTCTGTGACAACATTCAGATTTGATTTCATTAATGTAGGGGTACTTCGATATGTATATATTGCAATGATATTATTCTTATGTGTATTCTTTTTTTTGTCACTATGATCCTTGACGTACTTGTAACTCTGATTTTTGGGCGCGTAAGCGGTTATTAAGGAGTCAAGCTTTGGTCGTCATGTTAAA
Source organism: Schistocerca nitens (assembly GCF_023898315.1). Lineage (NCBI taxonomy): Eukaryota > Metazoa > Arthropoda > Insecta > Orthoptera > Acrididae > Schistocerca > Schistocerca nitens. The sequence continues at coordinate 27,501,319 of NC_064615.1, forward strand.
AAGACGCAAATTGTAGTCAGTTTATGAAATGTGAACTTTAACAGTGAGGAAGATATTTTCAAGTATGTTATATATTGTGAAATGGTGTTTTGGAACAAGTTACGTGACATTGCAACAAAAGTAATAAAAAAGAAGTGTAACTTAAATTCGGAGTGCTGATTACTTTTTTACATCACCATTTTCCTAACTTGCAAAAGTTTAATTTTCAAGAATGGTTTATGAAACACATCTATAAAACTTTTGAATATCGCAGAATAACACCTAGGCCTCTTTGCATCCGAGCTTGGAATCATCACTACCTAGATTTTCGACGATTGAGCCATGAGTTCACGAGACCAGCGTGGGAAACACGAAAAGATGAGTGCCTAGTTTATCCATTATTTCAAGAAATGACTTTATTAACTGTGCTCTAATGACACCTGTCACATATTATAACTTTGTTGTTGCCCTAAAATGCAATATTTAGCTGCGTGAGCAATACTACAATCATAATTAATTTCTGACCTTTGTTGTGGTAGGGTTGTTAGAAGCAGACGCTTCAGAAAATTTGGGAACAATGATAGATAACTTCGATACACGTGAGACGGATATTAGTTCCATAATAACAATGAGGCAGAGAGCTAGTAAGGCGTTGCATGGGATAATACGCAGTAACCATATTCGGCAGGAGACTAAGAAATGGATATTCCACAGTGTGGTGGAGAATGTGGTTCTATGTGGAGCTGAGATGCGGCCTCGAACAAGAATAGTTAGAAAATTAGAAAAGTGTAAATGGACTGTATGAGAAGATGTCTGCAATAAACGAGGCAAGTTACGATACGGAATGAGGGGGCATGGAGACGAATGGAGACAATGTCCTCCAAGAGAAGACGCTGGAGAGGAGGGCTTCAGTAGTAGGGTCACTTACAGATGATGCCTAACCGCTGGTGACTAACAAAGATCTTAAACTGGGAACCCTCGGAAAAAGAAGGCGAGGAAGACCAGAGCTAATATGGGAAAAATGTATACTGAAAGCAATGGAAGACAGAAATCTGAGAGCAGTTGACGGGAACTACAGAGACCTGTTGAGGTCTAGTCCTAGGGGCAAACACCGAGGAAGAAAAAAGTACGTTTTGTCTCAACTCTGTCTTCATGTTGTCGAGCTATTGCTGTCCAGAAAAGTAATCTATTTTAAAACATTATTTCGATCAGTCGTAAATATTAGACTGCAGGATGACTTTTTCTTCATCGTGCCCAGCACATGAACATGCCAGCAGGGGCTTTGATGAGGATCAACAAAAGAAGACCTAGGTAAACACCGCGTACCAGTAGTCAGTTTTGGAGGTTTAGAGTAGAGAAGGGATAGCTAGCCGCATTCGCCCCTCCGTCCCAGACTGACAAGACAAGTGTCATTCACGGGCCGTAGGTGCTATAGATACGCTGACCTCTGGCTACAGTCGCCCTGATAATGCGTCTACCCGGGAGACACAGCAGCAGCCATTCCTCCGTATGCCGTAATGCTCTGTGTATTACTGCAAACATTCCGTGCGGCGTCAAAGGTGATCCGCACAGAGAGAGCGCATATTGACTGTCGCCCACACTCCCCTCGGCCGCGGTGCGGTCACTGCGGCTGTTGGTTTCACAGTGGGATACGCCCGGTAATTGTAATTACAGTGCAGTTACTCACAGACATGCAGTTTCAGCTGTAATTAGCGTGTGGCAGAGAATATTGTTAGATATTCTAATGCCTTAATGTGGAACAGATTTACGCATGAAAAAATTAGTTCCTACACTACTGGCCATTACAATTGCTACACCACGAAGATGACGTGCTACAGACGCGAAATTTAACCGATAGGGAGAAGATGCTGTGATACGCAAATGATTAGCTTTTCAGAGCATTCACACAAGGTTGGCGCCGGTGCTGACATGAGGAAAGTTTTCCAACCGATTTCTCATACACAAACAGCAGTTTACTGGCGTGGCCTGGTGAAACGTTGTTGTGATGCCTCGTGTAAGGAGGAGAAATACGTACCATCGCGTTTCCGACTTTGATAAAGGTCGAATTGTAGCCTACCGCGATTGCGGTTTATCGTATCGCGACACTGCTGCTCGCATTGGTCGAGATATAATGACTGTTAGCAGAATATGGAATCGGTGGGTTCAGGAGGGTAATACGGAACGCCGTGCTGGATCCCAACGGTCTCGTATCACTAGCAGTCGAGATGACAGGCATCTTATCCGCATGGCTGTAACGGATCGTGCAGCCACGCCTCGATCCCTGAGTCAACAGATGGGGACGTTTGCAAGACAACAACCATCTGGGCGAACAGTTCGACGACGTTTGCAGAAGCACGGACTACCATGGCTGCGGTTACCCTCGACGCTGCATCACAGACAGGAGCGCCTGCGATGGTGTACTCAGCGACGAACCTGGTTGCACGAATGGCAAAACATCATTTTCTCGGATGAATCCAGGTTCTGTTTACAGCATCATGATGATCGCATCCGTGTTTGGCGACATCGCGGTGAACGCACATTGGAAGCGTGTATTCGTCATCGCCATACTGGCGTATCACCCGGCGTGATGGTATGGGAAGCCATTGGTTACACGTCTCTGTCACCTCTTGTTCGCACTGACGCTACTTTAAACAGTGGACGTTACATTTCGGATGTGTTACGACCCGTGGCTCTACCTTTCATTCGATCCCTGCGAAACCCTACATTTCAGCAGGATAATGCACGACCGCATGTTGCAGGTCCTGTACGGGCCTTTCTGGATACAGAAAATGTTCGACTGCTGCCCTGGCCAGCACATTCTCCAGATCTCTCACCAATTGAAAACATCTGGTCAATGGCGGCCGAGCAACAGGTTCGTCACATTACGCCAGTCACTACTCTTGATGAACTGTGGTATCGTGTTCAAGCTGCATGGGCAGCTGTAAATGTACACGCCATCCAAGGTCTGTTTGACTCAATGCCCAGGCGCACCAAGGCCGTTATTACGGCCAGTGGTGGTTGTTCTGGGTACTGATTTCTCAGGATCTATGCACCCAAATTGCGTGAAAATGTAATCATATGTCAGTTCTAGTATAATATATTTGTCCAATGAATACCCGTTTATCATCTGCATTTCTTCTTGGTGTGGCAATTTTAATGGCCAGTAGTGTATTTTGGCCATCAGGTGCAAATCTGGCTCTGTGACTGCAACAAAGACATACAAAAATGTTTCCATACGTAATGGATTAGGAACGGATCGTAGGCAGGAAATCCCCCACTAATGAGAAAGTTGATGCTATTATCAACTGCCACTTTCACACTTTGTTCAATATGAGCAGTGGAGATGTCGACAAGATGCTGTACAGCCCCAGATTTGCTCCTGGTGGCCAAAATTGGAACTTTTTTTTTTTTGTTTTTTTTTTTTTTTCTTTTTTGCGTGGATCGGTTCCGCCTTAACGCATTAGAATACCGCCCCGCCAACTCTCGCTGCCATAGGATAATTAAGGCCCACATTCCACCTTTGTGTGTAGCTGCACTGTAATTGTAACCACCCGGTATTACACTGGGCCACAGCCTCGTTACAAACAGTTTCTGTGTTTTCATTTCTACATGCAGCATACCGTAGCCAAGTTCTTTAATTTTGTCAATTCTAATTTCCGAAATGCTGAAGGAATTATTCTCTTGGACTAAGAAATATGGGAGTTTAGCTATAGGGTGGTCAGAAAAATGCTGAAACGCTTGTAAGGCAGTTGCAGGGTAGGTTGCGCTGAAAAATAGTTTTTAGTAGAAAAACATTCGGTACTTTGAACCGTTTCTAAGTAAATTAGTACCAAAGTTAGCCAATCAGGTCACTAAGCGCGCAAATTCAAGCGACCAGTCAGAGGCGGTGTAGCCAAACGTGTTCTTCGTTTGGTTGCCTGAAAATTTACTTGGGACAGTAAGAATGGAACCCGAGTCAAAGACTGCGAAGTTTACTGCGCCATCATCTGTGCTGTGTGAGCAACACACAGTAATTGCATCTCACGGGTTGCTTGAATTTGCGCGCGCAACGGCGTTATTGGCTAACTTCAATGCTAATTAACTCGGAAACGGCACAACGTATGGAGTTTTTCTCTTACCAGTTATATCTCAACAGAACCCATCCTGCAACAGCTCTGCAATCTTACCAGACTGTTTCTGATCACCCTGTACGTAAGAGCTGTCAAATGGTTGGTGAAATTATTTGTTTAAAAGTAAGAAATAAATTAGATCCGAGAAACATTTGAAGCGTGTTTCAATGATACTCGAAATCACGTACAACAAATGTGGTGCCGATTCAGAATTTAAAGTTCAATGTGTACCTTAGAATTTTGTGTAGTAGTAGAGGATACGTGTCTGGTGGAACTTCAAATTCTCAATCGGCGTATCATTTGCTGTGCTGTGCTGATTTCGTGCATCATTCATAGGCCTGTCAAATGTTTCTACAATCTTCTTTAATTCTTACTTTTAGACAAAACATTTCACAAACAATTCGACCATTTTTTCAAAACTTTCATTTTCAAATTTTGTTCTTAATTACCCTGATTACGTTCAAACTTTTTTTTTAACTAGATCTCGCACTGGTCAATTTGATACTCCATTTGTCGATTTTTCGCTCTTCATTTGGTTATGAAAATTCGTACAAAAACCTGTTGCGTAATTTATAGCGAGTCTTGTTTTCACTTCGCTGAAATACTTAACCGAAAAAAGGAAAAGAAAAAAAAGAAGAGAATTACTTACAAGGGCTGGAGGCGTATGTGATGAAAAGAAGCTGCAGAATATCACGGCTAGATAATGTACCAAATACAGTCACGAAAGGAAGATTGAAAATGACAGAAGATATGAAACAATAGATTGAAACAGGCTGCTGTGTTATAAAGAGTTCGGCGAGCCATGGGCAGAGGGCAGCTCTTATTCACCATACTCAAGGCATTGATGAATGTTGGTAGAAGACCTCCAGTGAGGCAGCAGTTACGCCTCATTTGTATTTGTGTTTCTTAAAAATGAACATGAACAGTCACAACCGCAAGATATTTTTTTTAATTTATATTTTTTTTATGAAGCTACCGGTTTCGGTCTGTTTGAGAGCATCTTCAGACCTACCACCATGATGGTAGACGGTGGCAGTGAACGGAGCACGCCCTTCACTCCATGAACGGTAACTGCTGTTTTTAAATAATAAAGAAAAACCTCTGCTATCCGAGAGAAATGTTCTCAAAATTACTTATTTGCGTTTTTCTTTGGTAAGTCAACAGTTCTGGTTGCTTCGTAGATTAGAAGGAGGAAATAGAGGCAACGAGATAACATTAAAAATGAAGAGCTATTAGGAGAAAAAGACAAAGGCACTTTATTGTTTCATTGCACCATTGCAGAACAAATCACTGGAAACAGTCACAGTAGTTGTTTATATAATTGTTCTGTTGTGCTAAACAGTGTTCTTCGTAGTGAGATGTGTTTTCATTTGGTATGTATTTTCCGCGAGCGACTGATTTCTGTACTGATAATTCTTTTCTACTGTTAATATTTGGTGCAAGCAACCACATATAAAAAGATACTTATAATCAGATGTTACCAACTGCTGGCCTGAGACACAATGATCCACATGAGATTGAATTTCTTGAAACCAGCCATAACACCAGTAACCGATACAGAAAAATGTATTCATTGTATTTTTTAATTATGTAGTAGTGGTATAACAACGAGGGAAGGAGAAAGAAAATTATAATGTCTCGTCCACGTCATGATCACTAGTTTCTTGGCTCAGTTGTTGAATGAGAGATATGATCGTCTCATTTTGGAAGAAATGTCCTACGAGTCTTGAAAGTGATTCAGTGAAACCATACAGAATCCAGATGAGGACACGGACGATCGAAAGTAAGAGCTCCACTACTCACAAACAGGGTTCTACTGTAGAGACCAGTGATCAGTATACCAAAAGGACTAGATTGGTGCGATGTATACTAACACATCGTGAACTAGTTAATTTTAAGGGAAAAGCAGAAAGGAGAAGTTGTAATGAAATACATGAGATTGAAATATGCAGCAGAGCTTAGATGTTTGATGCAGCGGAAATGATACACGACATCTGACCTGTAGAAAGGGTGAGCATTTAAAAAACACAGTTTTATTGACTGTTTGCATAGTCGTCTAACGCTGAACTCTTCATCACAGTAAGATTCATGTTGTCTGAGAATAATGTGGGCAATATCAGGTATCGTTATTTCTACGTAATGTCGGCAGCGTCTTTGATGTTCCGGATAAAGCAGATATCCCTGTATTAAACTGAACTGAAGAAAAACAAAATCAGCAAGCTTTAGCTCTCTTAAGTGGCAATGGCATTACATGCGAAAGGCAAAGTGGTAGATTCTAGTCCAGATCCGGAAAATGGGGAATTTCACTACAAAACACGCTCAGTTACAGAGTGAAATATTCAGTCAAGATACAGCATTTCGACTAAGCCATTCTGTACCATATTCTGTATCCCATGGTTATCGGTGCGGCAGGGTAAGAATGATAATTCTTGTTGAGTTTGGAAGATGGTAAAGCCGAACTAGACGATTGGAGCTTGGAATAGCATCACGAGGCGAACAGTTTTATGTACGTCAAAGTATGTGAAAGACCTTGTAGCTGATGTGGAATAGGATGATGATTTAAGAACTATAGCGTAGAGCCTCACCACAGCAGTAAGCGCAGAGTAATGTAGGGAGGAGGTGTGATCACATGTGCCCATTTCTAGACCGCCCCTGTTTCCGCTCTGACTCTTGCCTCTGCTCTCCACCCCAACTTCCTACCAATAAGGGGTGGGGGTGGGGGGTGCAGGAGGTGGAGGGAGAGGGAGAAGGGCATTAAAGCCAGCAGTCTGCAGCGGAAGCTTCGATTGGCCCTCGCCGCCCAAATTGAATTCTGAATCGGAAATTTATCGCCGCGAGTGGCAAATTGCAGGTATGGGAGGGGGGGAGGGGGTGAAATTCTGCGAAGCTGTATCGACGGGAGCGAACTGGGACCCGTATAAGCGATGGAGCGATAAAATGTAGATAGGTGTGCAGAAACGCGCCAACGCGTAAATATCTTTGCCGATTACTGCTTACCGGGAACTTATTGCCGTGACTGATAGACTGTTAATTAAATGACACTCGTGAACTACCGCATCAGACTGACGGAAGTAAATGAAGACACATTTGAAAAATTCAACAAAGAAAAACTATCATTAGGAAGTAGCAAATGAGGGGCACTTGCTGTCGCTTCCATAGCTAAATTGATTCCATGGGTAAAATTGCGAGACGAGGACAATATGGCGATGTTTGGCAATGAGAATTATGTTGTCGCTGCAATGAAGATCATAGTTGCTCCTCGATTTGAGGATACAGAAAAACAAAAGGTATGTGAAGCAGCAACAAAAGTAAATCGTGTGTACTGTAGATCATATCAGCAGGATTTATGTAACATGGGACGCTCGGGGGGTCTTGGCCCATATTTTTAGAAGTAATTCGTAATACGCTAATTTTAACTTCTTTTCTTATTTAAAGAAAAAAAAGTCCACAAGCATGTCCAGAGGAACGCACGATTCGGCAAAGAGATCCTTTGCTATATGACGTCATTCGGATGTGGTATGAAGAGTCATAGATCAGTACACCGCCCTCTTGGCCACTGCTTTCGACACTTTTTAGCCACTACTTCTGATTCAAGTAGCTCCTCAGGCTAAGATGACCCTATTCCAGTCTTCCCCCCAAGTAAGTCACTGGCAGTACCGGGAACCGAACCGCGGCCCTCCGCGATCACTCAGCTACGGAGGCGCACAATATTTTTTTCTTATATCCTCTGGCTTGTCCATTAGACGTCATTTATCGCCATCAGCAATTTGTCCTACACTGTTCAATACAGAGCTCCTCTACATTTAGGACAAGAGAGCATGTCAAGGTTTGCAAACTACTCTCTTGAAAATAGATCTGTACAGTGGCAATATTTCAAAATTCTAACGTACGTGAGTGGGGAGCACTGCTGCGACGTTTTAAGCAGATGAATAAAGACTGCAACTTCCTGAATTTGTATAGCCTTCCCTCCTGTCAACAATATTCCTTAACAAAGAGTCGGCCAACTCGAACAATGCGATTTTAGTCTTGTAGACGAGAGCATTGCCACAGATAGAATTACACTTGCTTCTATTTTTCTTTATTCTGTTGCATATGTGCTCCTAACTTAATAAATTTTGCCCTGCAGCTCGGATATTGTCAAATCATCTATGTTATGATCGCTCATGAAGGTCTCGCGAGCAGCAATAAGTTGCTTATTTTTGTAATCAGCATCACTGAAATCCCACAAACACCTATGCAAAGCATAGATATCCAAAAATCGAACATTATTCTCCGTTCCCCATTTCATATTTCAGTTTGTGTACACTCTACGAACACACGTAACCTCAAAACTCATGTAACTACTGTCGCCTAAGTTGGAACACGCCGAAAGTCTTTAGTTTCACAGAGTTGCGCAAAGATACGGCGCGATGCGCAGTGGGCGGTAGCGCAGTTGCCTGCAACCTAGTGTCGCGTAAACTAAGCTAGTCAGTGCGTCCACTTTTGTTTCTCAGTATCAAACAACAGAGCACCATACTGGTGCAGACTTAACAATCGCCAAAGGTATTATTAGTAATTATTACACATTTCTGATGCAAGAGAACGAGCTCGAAGCTTGCCACAGTATATTTATAATAATAACAGATTTTAAAAAATTGAATTTGCACCTACAGCGCTATTACTACACACTACAAAACTGTAACGTAAAAAAAAAAAAAAAAAAAAAAACATGAGCTACAGCAACTTTACACATAACTATTTTTCATATAACTTTCTTAATACTATAATTTTCAAACCAGACTAATCATCAGCAGATTCAGAGGAGAGAAGTAGATACAGATTCTGCGATCAGAAAAGGTGAAGATAAAATTCTAACTACAGAGGAGTCATAGATCACATGTGTTCTGTGATTAGCTATAGTGAAAAAGGCGCATATCGACAGGAAGAGAGGTAGTGAAGAAACTAATTCTGTGTGTTGTGTTTTGATCCTTACCATGTAAATGGATATTGATTTTGTTTATTTTGGTATCTAACTTCTTCTTGGCTGTTTTAGTGAGATTTAAGCCATCGACCAGAAACTCCATGCCTTCCTCCTGCAACTCTGTAAAATAAACGGAATAAAAGAAGCAAAACTGAAAAAGCACACGCATTAGCTGCAGCCGTACTATAGCTAGCTCTAAATGAAAACAATTATTCTACTTGGACATAAGAAAACGTCTACAAAAATGAATGTAACGCTTGCTGCATGTATCCTATAGCTATAGCATCTAATACTAAGACACACATAGCATTCTTTCATTGTGTACTGCCAGTCGCATTGCTAAAAACAAAGGAAATCACAAAGGATTAAAAACAAAAGAGGAGGGGAACACAAAGCAGGAGTTGCCGGTGCTGCCAGCAGAAAGCCGAAACATTCAGCGGATCTGAGCACGCGGTTTGCGCTGAGCCACAACAAAGCAATTACGTTTGGGAAAGCACGAAGCGAAATCCGATGGCCGTGCTACTCGGCCACCGGCTCTTTTTCAGCTGTGAGGAATGGGAAACATCGTCACCGCCAACAACCGAAAACAAGCCTTTCAATTTGCCAAACTTTTGTTGCGGGTTCACATTCAAGCGCTAGCGCCATATTCTCGTGCGTTTATAGCGTATGCAGGTGAGGCTAATTTTCGCTTCTCTGTGTAATTAGATATACTTCCCTTTCTCCCTCAAACATCTTATCATGCTGAGCTGCCCTTATTAACGGTGCTATGGAAGTAGCTATCTTTTTTGTCTTCTCGTATTTCATTAACTGCTATCACGACGAGTTAGCAGGAAGCATATAATCAATATTGCAGTCAGTGTCGATTTCGTTCTTAGAAGTGATGTGATAAAAATGAAACTGCAGTCAGGCTGGGCTCACTATTAACAGTGATAAGCAATCCAAACGGTTAATGTTCAGTAGGTATAAACTGTAAGTGTGGTCCATGGTGAAGTCTTTTGAAAAAGGTAACACTTCTGGTTTCGTTATACACTGGAAGTATGCTGTTAATAGAAAAGATATTTTAGCTATCATGCAGGAAAGCGTATTTCTCTTTGCTGTACCCAGGTCGCATATCAGGAAACAATCTTCAGGAATGTAGAGCGGAATCTCCAGTACACCGAAAAACGCAGACAGTTTTTTTTAGAAGAGGCTTATCTACACTTATAACAGTTCATCAAATTACGTTCCCGGTAATGTTAAGTGTCTTGTTAATATTAATTTTACGAGGCATGCCACAAATGTACGGACCGATCGCCTGCAAAATGTGGAAGCCTGCAGTGATTAGATTGTGTTTACCCAATAATGCGCGCTAGTGACGTTCCACACAGTGTTATTATTTTTCTTCGAGTGAAAGCGAGCTGAAAATAGCCGTGAATGGGAACAATTCTAAACCGAGTGATTAAGAAAACCGAAGCGACGGAGATGACTTTAATTCTCCCCTCCAAATCGTGACTGGTAAAAAATATGTTTCCCAATGAAACAATTCTACTGTTATCAGTCACTGTTTATTTATTTCCACAACGTGCTTCATCATCAGTTGTACTTATGTGGATTAATAAAGCATGTATGTGTCCGGTTACTGCTTGGAGCTCTTGCTAGTAGAGATAATGCAATTATAAACCTTCGAAACGCATTGTGGAAATAGGCAATGACTGGTGACAGCAAACTTTTTGTTTTACTATATATCAATAACATTCACGGTAAATCATAACCAAAAATTTTTGAAAGCAAAAATGCTTTTACTGAGTCAATATGGAGTAATCTAAGCAATAGTGTCGTGGTAACTGGGGTTTGGTAGGTTTGATGTGCCTGGAAACATCAGTAATGCAGTAGCTCGTGTTGCCAGTTTCGAGAGTCACAGCTGGTGTTTACAACGACTACATGGAAAGATGACATCTTTAGCTATGTCGATTCATGACAAGGGATTTATACAGATAGTTATTTCGATTGCCCAGACACGGAAACTTTTCTAATTTTTCTGGTGACTGTCACCTTTCCGTATACAGCAACAATTTGTTAACTTTAGAATACTTCCAGAAGTTCGAGCCGGTGGAATTCTATGTTGTTGTTGTTGTGGTCTTCAGTCCTGAGACTGGTTTGATGCAGCTCTCCATGCTACTCTATCCTGTGCAAGCTTCTTCATCTCCCAGTACCTACTGCAACCCACATCCTTCTGCATCTGCTTCGTGTATTCATCTCTTGGTCCCCCTCTACGATTTTTACCCTCCTCGCTGCCCTCCAATACTAAATTGGTGATCCCTTGATGTCTCAGAACATGTCCTACCAACGGATCCCTTCTCCTAGTCAAGTTGTGCCACAATCTCCTCTTCTCCAGAAGTCTATTCAATACCTCCTCATTAGTTATGTGATCTACCCATCTAATCTTCAGCATCCTTCTGTAGCACCACATTTCGAAAGCTTCTATACTCTTCTTGTCTAAACTATTTATCGTACACGTTTCACTTCCACACGTGGCTACACTCCATACAAATACTTTCAGAAACGACTTCCTGACGCTTAAATCTATACTCGATGTTAACAAATTTCTCTTCTTCAGAAACGATTTCCTTGTCATTGCCAGTCTACATTTTATATCCTCGCTACTTCGTCCATCTTCAGTTATTTTGGTCCCCAAATAGCAAACCTCATCTACTACTTTAATTGTCTCATTTCCTAATCTAATTCCTTCAGCATCACCCGACTTAATTCGACTACATTCCATATCCTCGTTTTGCTTTTGTTGATGTTCATCTTATATCCTCCTTTCAAGACACTGTCCATTCCGTTCAACTGCTCTTCCAAGTCCTTTGCTGTCTCTGACAGAATTACAATGTCATCGGCAAACCTCGAAGTTTTTATTTCTTCTCCATGGATTTTAATACCTACGCCAAATTTTTCTTTTGTGGAAATCTAAGCGTAGTAAATAAATAAATTTGTTCCTTTGTATCAATAGCAGGGCCTACCTGGAGACTAACGGTGGCCGCGTATTAAAACGACCACAATGTATGTGCAAGCTAACAATTATTGAACTATATGAAAAAAACGTAAATTAGATACAAACTACAGCGTGTACACACTTTATTCAACATGTAAACGTCACTGCAGATATTCGGATTTTAGTTGTGACATGTTCGATATGCCTGCCATGATTGGCCATGATATGGCGCAGATGAATAGCGGAATTCCGCATGACCCGCTGAAGTTTCGGAACATCGATGCTATCGATGGCTTTGGCGTTAGTGCTGTACACCTAGTCTTTAATACAGCCCCACAAAAAGCAGTCGCATGTGTTCAGTTCCGGAGAATACGGCGGCCAATCGAGGCCCATGCCAGTGGCCTCTGGGTACCCCAGAGCAAGAATGCCTTCCCCAAAGTGTGTTCCTCCAGGACATCAAACACACTCGTGCTTCTGTCTTGCATGAACCACATCTTGTCGAAATCAGGGTTACTTTGGATAATGGGGATGTAATCTTCTTCCAAAACCTTAGCGTACCGTTCGGTAGTTACCGTGCCATAGAGGAATATCGCACAGATTATTCCGTGACTGGACACTGCACACCACACAGTCACCCGTTGAGGGCGAAGAGACTTTTCTAAATCGAAATGCGCATTCTTAGTCCTCCAAATGCGCGAATTTTGCTTATTGACCAACCCATCCAAATGAAAAACAGACTAAACCAAACCATGTGCATACTAATTCCTTCACGCCCCGCGGCCAACGGTGCAATTTAAACGCCCTAACACAAACCGTTCAAAAGTTATGATGATTTCATTTCATGTAGTCCAATAATTGTTACCTTGTAGTTCACGTAGTACATTTCTATCTACATCTTCTGTAACCTCTTCCATATCAACTGGTCCTTTATGAGCTCTCCAGTTTCATGCCGCGTTTGCAAAATGATTACCTACAAATATTTGCCTGTGTTACTTGACGTCATAACTGGTTTTTAGTATTCATCATAGTGTTATATCATAATACTGCAAATTTATTTATCCGATGCAACACGCTGCAGCATTTAGAGCGCATATTTCTGCTGTAATTAACAGTTTCAGGTTCACAATCGTAAGTTTAATGCTATCTTTATATCATGGTAACTGAATTACTGTAACATTTCCGAGTGGCAGAAATGGTTTTATGTGTTTCATAACCCAATAACTGAATTACTGTATTATTTCCGATTGGCAGAAATGGTTTTACGTGCTTCATAACACAACAGGCATGAACAAAAATATTAAGATTAAATGGTACACTTAGGTTTAATAGTCGAGAGATTTTCATCTGAAGAAAAGACACAAAAATCCAAAATCGGTTCGAGGTACAAAGTAAACAACACACTATTTGCTGATTTTATTCTGTCCACTCCCCTCAAATAAGCTGTCGAATGTCGCTTTGATAAAGATAAACCTTATTCATCCTGAAACTTCCTGGCAGATTAAAACTGTGTGCCGGACCGAGACTCGAACCCGGGACCTTTGCCTTTCGCGGGCAAGTGCTCTTCCAACTGAGCAACCCAAGCACCATCCACGCCCCGTCCTCACAGCTTTACAGTACCTCGTCTCCTACCTTCCAAACTTTACAGAAGCTCTCCTGCGAATCTTGCAGAACTAGCACTCCTGAAAGAAAGGATATTGCGGAGACATGGCTTAGTCACAACCTGGGGAATGTTTCCAGAATGATATTCCTTATTCATCCTCATTTAGGATTAAACTAGCTGCTGAAAAGATGCGATATTGTTTAAGGAACGTAGAGTCACAGCCAACAAGCAACGAATTGGGCTGTGGATTTAAATTTTTTTTCCGACAAACGGAAAGTCAAATGTCTTTAATGCACGAAACTGAACTGTAAGACGGATCATACCCATATATGTCATTATTAGTAAAAAAAAAAAAAAAAAAAGGCGATTCAGTAAAAACTCTTCCATTTGGTCCGTGTTTGCGTAGAAGAACAACAGCATCAAAAATTGAGTCCGCCTTGATGCAAAACACCTTGTTATTCGTTTATTTCATTATTTTCCCAAACTAGTTTCAGCGACAAATATAACAATCATCAGTGGTTTTTTTAATCCTATTTATTGTGTGTTACAACATGTTTTTGAGAATTATTGTCGCTGTTTGCGACATATTTTCTGTGCTCTTTTTTTGCCATTTTTTCGTACAAAGCTACACTGCCGAAAATTACGTTGTTGGGCAACATCCTTTAAGGCTCGCGGTTTTTTCGACTTCTCAATACATGTCGGGTGCATTCTATGTGAAGCAGAAGCGTCTGATGGCAAAAGAACAGTTATCTGTTCTTTCTTCATTTTGTGTCCTGGGGCAGACTTTCTTTTGAGGAAGCTAAGGAGTATGTAGGCAACATCTTGAAATTAACTACGACATTATAAATTTGGTCCATGGTGTAGCCTTGAGTATAATCTTCAAACTTTGCTTTGAAAACATCAACCACGTCTGGGGCTGCAGAGAACTTTTCTCCACATATATTCAATTGGCGAATGCCGTATCTGTTTTTATGCCTGTCTATCCGTCCAGAGCTTCATCAAAAATCATTTCCTTACCCGCCTAACAACTCAGCTAACATTTTAGGTTTTTATTGCAGTACGAGGGCAGTCAAAGCCATGCCCTGTTCTCGTTGTTGAGTGAACAAAAAGAAAAAAGGCTTCGCCTACTATTTCAGAGTTGGATTTTTTCACAGTTCTTCTGCAAGTATTTTTCACAACTTGCTCTAGAAATTCTGATTTGAGTTTCACTCATTCAGAAAGGGCAGAAACACCAACAACGTAATTAGCAGGAATAGTTTCCAGTAAACTTCCTTTTTCAACCACTCGCAAGCATAATTGTCGGTAGTGTAGCTTTGCTTGGTCTGGTAAGCCAGTTGGTGGTGAAGCAACCCAAGATCAGATCTTCACTTCTTCCCGCTAACAGCTTATTCTTGGACAGCACAGTTTTCGCGATTTCCGGAGGCATTTCGGATAACCCGAGTTTCGGTCAACCCGAGTTCGGTTAACCGCGGTGTTGCTGTATCACCATCTGTAACACTCTTTGTCTTCTGAGGAATTTTAAAAAATAATATCACATACATTTTGCAAGAAATTTAAATGCTCGTGAAAAGGGGTGTAGCCTACACTGGTGTAAGGCTTATCAGTGCCCGATGTGAGTCGTTCAGTAAATGAGGCGGAAAATTTGAAGACCAAAGCTGGTCTCTCTCTCTCTCTTTTTTTCATTTTTCCTCTCTCTAGGTAGAGCGTGCCGTTCGCTTATTGATCCATGGTGCCGTCAGGGACTTGTCAGCCAAATATCAGAAGAACTGATATTGGGCAGAAGGAGCGCCAATTAGGAAAATTTGTGAAGGGGATTTCCGGTTCCAGCGTTTGCCTTATATCGAAGGTAAATCTCCTGGAAACCTTGATTAGAGTTGGTTATAATCGGGAAGGGAAAACTATTTTTAGCTTTGAGACAGCATATCGCAGACAAAAAAAAAAATGATAGCCTAGTGTATGTGAAAGCGTATTTATCAGTACTGCCTGCAGTGTAAACTTGACAATTTGCTCGACATGTGCAGTGTACCTACGTCGCTTCGCTGCCGGAAGGCAGTTTCTGTCTTTTATACTATATTTACGCAGCAACTGAGGTGAGATGATCGAGTCGGCAGCTTTTTTCTTCGCATTTTCAACTTATATAAGTGAAAAATTTCGATGCAAGCGCTGTACTGCTCTTTTATGAGGGTTCTCGAAAACTGTTAAAATATCTACATCTACATCTACATCTATACTCCGCGAGCCACCTTACGGTGTGTGGCGGAGGGTACTTATTGTACCACTATCTGATCCCCCCTTCCCTGTTCCATTCACGAATTGTGCGTGGGAAGAACGACTGCTTGTAAGTCTCCGTATTTGCTCTAATTTCTCGGATCTTTTCGTTGTGATCATTACGCGAGATATATGTGGGCGGTAGTAATATGTTGCCCATCTCTTCCCGGAATGTGCTCTCTCGTAATTTCGATAATAAACCTCTCCGTATTGCGTAACGCCTTTCTTGAAGTGTCCGCCACTGGAGCTTGTTCAGCATCTCCGTAACGCTCTCGCGCTGACTAAATGTCCCCATGACGAATCGCGCTGCTTTTCGCTGGATCATGTCTATCTCTTCTATTAATCCAACCTGGTAAGGGTCCCATACTGATGAGAAATACTCAAGAATCGGACGAACAAGCGTTTTGTAAGCTACTTCTTTCGTCGATGAGTCACATTTTCTTAGAATTCTTCCTATGAATCTCAACCTGGCGCCTGCTTTTCCCACTATTTGTTTTATGTGATCATTCCACTTCAGATCGCTCCGGATAGTAACTCCTAAGTATTTTACGGTCGTTACCGCTTCCAATGATTTACCACCTATGGCATAATCGTACTGGAATGGATTTCTGCCCCTATGTATGCGCATTATATTACATTTATCTACGTTTAGGGAAAGCTGCCAGCTGTCGCACCATTCATTAATCCTCTGCAGGTCTTCCTGGAGTACGTACGAGTCTTCTGATGTTGCTACTTTCTTGTAGACAACCGTGTCATCTGCAAATAGCCTCACGGAGCTACCGATGTTGTCAACTAAGTCATTTATGTATATTGTAAACAATAAAGGTCCTATCACGCTTCCTTGCGGTACTCCCGAAATTACCTCTACATCTGCAGATTTTGAACCGTTAAGAATGACATGTTGTGTTCTTTCTTCTAGGAAATCCTGAATCCAATCACAAACCTGGTCCGATATTCCGTAAGCTCGTATTTTTTTCACTAAACGTAAGTGCGGAACCGTATCAAATGCCTTCCTGAAGTCCAGGAATACGGCATCAATCTGCTCGCCAGTGTCTACGGCACTGTGAATTTCTTGGACAAATAGGGCGAGCTGAGTTTCACATGATCTCTGTTTGCGGAATCCATGTTGGTTATGATGAAGGAGATTTGTATTATCTAAGAACGTCATAATACGAGAACACAAAACATGTTCCATTATTCTACAACAGATTGACGTAAGCGAAATAGGCCTATAATTATTCGCATCTGATTTATGACCCTTCTTGAAAATGGGAACGACCTGCGCTTTCTTCCAGTCGCTAGGTACTTTACGTTCTTCCAGAGATCTACGATAAATTGCTGATAGAAAGGGGACAAGTTCTTTAGCATAATCACTGTAGAATCTTACGGGTATCTCGTCTGGTCCGGATGCTTTTCCGCTACTAAGTGATAGCAGTTGTTTTTCAATTCCGATATCGTTTATTTCAATATTTTCCATTTTGGCGTCCGTGCGACGGCTGAAGTCAGGGACCGTGTTACGATTTTCCGCAGTGAAACAGTTTCGGAACACTGAATTCAGTATTTCTGCCTTTCTTCGGTCGTCCTCTGTTTCGGTGCCATCGTGGTCAACGAGTGACTGAATAGGGGATTTAGATCCGCTTACAGATTTTACATATGACCAAAACTTTTTAGGGTTCTTGTTTAGATTGTTTGCCAATGTTTTATGTTCGAATTCGTTGAATGCTTCTCTCATTGCTCTCTTTACGCTCTTTTTCGCTTCGTTCAGCTTTTCCTTATCAGCTATGATTCGACTACTCTTAAACCTATGATGAAGCTTTCTTTGTTTCCGTAGTACCTTTCGTACATGATTGTTATACCACGGTGGATCTTTCCCCTCGCTTTGGACCTTAGTCCCATTAAAAATAAACAGGATCTTAGGGGTACAAGTGCAGAAATTGTGACTATTGGTACCTTGATATGTACCCATTCCATTGTGTTTGTTGTTTATTCTCTGCGTCTAACAGTCTTCCCGCAAACAAGCCACATAATTTGTTAGCTTATGTTTTCTACATGATCGTGACTGCAGCACAAAGTGTATTACGCCTCACGGTATACACTAACAGTTTTGCATCCACGTGTCCACACTTCATCTGACATGCTGCCTAAGGGAAAATAAGCGTTCTTATCACGTGTACTTACAGGCCTAACCAGCCTAAAAATATACTAGTCCTAATAGCTATAAATATTAGTCTGCAAATGAAGTAAATACTGATGTAGGTTGTTCAGTGCACTGTCCTCAGTCACCAATAAAAATATCTGCACCCTGTATGTGAAACACTGCAGTGTTTCTCCAAGAAAATAAAATTATGAATATCAGTCACAAAGTCACTTGTCGCAGACCTTGGCTGGATACCTAGATCTATCGGTGTCACATGGAACATTTCGTGTATTGTAACCTAGTTACTAATTTGACCAACTAAATCTTTCTCGAAATCGAGGTTTAGGTAGATTTATAATGAAGATGACACGATGTCTGGATATGAGGTTAGTCCGCGACGAATGCAACCAGATGGTTCAAATGGCTCTGAGCACTATGGGACTCAACTACTGAGGTCATTAGTCCCCTAGAACTTAGAACTAGTTAAACCTAACTAACCTAAGGACATCACAAACATCCATGCCCGAGGCAGGATTCGAACCTGCGACCGTAGCGGTCTTGCGGTTCCAGACTGCAGCGCCTTTAACCGCACGGCCACTTCGGCCGGCAATGCAACCAGACTAGGGTTACTTTGGCACTGCAAAATAGGTACTGTATAGCTCCACAACCGACTGGTAAGGAATCAATAATTCTAGAATCAGTCACTCAGAATCTGTGAAAGCCCCAGTCTTCTTCGTAACTGGTAACAGACGTCGGTGACATTATGTGGTGATATCGACTGTTGTGCAATTTTTGTAGCAAACATCAACATTTCTCTTAAGATAATTATCGTTGATTATAACTTTGGTGTGATGTGGCTTTCCGGTTTGAGAAAGAATTTGGAATTGTAGCGAGAAAACATTTCATTTCTTACAAATATCGTCACATGTATGTTTACAAAAATGGCTCTGAGCACTATGGGACTTAACACCTGTGGTCATCAGTCCCCTAGACCTTAGAACTACTTAAACATAACTAACCTAAGGACACCACACACATCCATGCCCGAGGCAGGATTCGAACCTGAGACCGTAGCAGTCGCGCGGTTCCGGACTGAGCGCCTAGAACCGTTAGAACACCGCGGCCGGCTGTATGTTTACAGCGCAGTTTTCTACTACGAGGGTCACTCCAAATGAAATGCACACTACATGTTTGAAAGTTTTACAGTGTGTAGATACATCAGATAGGCACAATATTTTCATTTCTCCACATAATTTCCATCCCTCTCAACTGCCTTACGCCATCTTGGAACCAGCGCCTGTATACCCGCACGGTAAAATTCTGGACCAACCTGTTGGAGCCACTGTTTGGCAGCGTGCACAAGGGAGTCATCATCTTCAAACCTTGTTCCACGAAGAGAGTCTTTCAGTTTCCCAAAGAGATGATAGTCACAGGGAGCCAGGTCAGGACTGTAAGGCGCGTGTTTCAATGTTGTCCATCCGAGTTTTGTAATCGCTTCCAAGGCTTTTTGACTGACATGTGGCCATGCATTGTCGTGCAACAGCAAAACATCCTGCTTTTGCCGATGTGGTCGAACACGACTCAGTCGAGCTTGAAGTTTCTTCAGTGTCGTCATCAGACTTTATGGTGGTTCCATTTGGTATGATGTCCACAAGCAAGATCCTTCGGAATCGAAAAACACCGTAGCCATAACTTTTCCAGCAGAAGATGTGGTTTTGAATTTTTTTTTTCTTGGGTGAATTTGCATGATGCCACTCCATTGATTGCCTCTTCGTCTCTCGTAAAAAATGATGGAGTCTTGTTTCATCACCTGTCAGAGTTCTTCCAAGTAATTCATCTCCACCATACTCGTACTGTTCCAAAAGTTCGCTGCATACCGTTTTTCTTGTTTCTTTGTGAGCCACTGTCAACATCCTGGGAACCCACCTGGCACAAACCTTTTTTAACGCCAACACGTTCAGTATTCTGCAAGCACTTCCTTCCCCTATCCCAACGTTGCGTGACAATTCGTTCACTGTGATGCGTCTGCCAGCAGTCACCAATTCGTTAACTCTCTGCACATTGTCTGGGATGTGTGCAGTACGAGGCCTGCCGCTGCGAGGACAATCCTCAATATTGCCGTACCCGCTTTCATCACGTAACCTGCTTGCCCACCGGCTAACTGTGTTGCGATCGACAGCAGCATCTCCATACACCTTTGTGGTTGTTTCCCACTGTCTCGTTTTCACAGCACGGGAATTCTATGACAGCACGTTGCTTCTGACGAACGTCAAGTGTAGCAGCCATTTTGAAGACATGCTGTGACGGCGCCACTCACGGGAACAGGTTGAACTAAGTGTGAAAAAAAGCGGGAAGGATGTATGTTCTACACACTGTAAAACTTTCACACATGCAAAATGAAAACTGTATTTTTACAAAAATAGTGTGCATTTCTTTTGGAATGACCCTCGTAGATCGAGAAAATTACTATCAGAATTAATACGCAAATGTGATTCAGAGATAACGTCTAATCTTGCAGACGCTTGGAAGAGAGATAAACAACATCCTCCTCTCCTGAAAAGTGGACTGGCCATTTTTTTATTGCAAGCTACTCACATTCTAAATGAAGAAGCAGCCATTTTCGGTTTCGGTCTGAAAGACTCTTGTGAGTTTTTAAAGTAGACATGTGACACATTAACGGCACGGCCCTACGTGTGGGCTGTACAATGACTGTTCGTCGACCGCCCGGATGAAATGCCAGAGCGAATCCGGAGTCTCCTCGCCTCGAGCAGTGGTGCGCCGATGTGCGACGGAATAACTTCCCGCTACAACAGGATGCGGCTTTGTGGCTACGGAGGCTGTCCTCGATTTCGCGTCTCCGGGCCTAATGGGGAAACATATGGCAACAAAGAAACAAAATAAGTCTGCTCCGGCGAATGCAAAGACACGAGCGCCCCTGTTCTCTAAAAGCAGACAGCGTACTTACGCAGGGTGAAAAGCATTTAAACCGACAAACTGTGGGAGGTTGCAGGGGACATCAAAACAAATATTTTCCCCTAATGTCATTTTTTCCTATGAGGAGTATTTAAACCGGTAGGGGAAGATTTCTATGGCGGCAAATGAATTACACCAACAAACACTTTTCCATTTTTTTATGACCAAGAGACACCACATAAACACAACCCAATTTCAATTACAGTAGATTTTCAAACATGCCTCCATTGACACGTAAACAAAGGTTACACCGTCGGATCATGTTCTGTCTGACACTGGCAAAAACCCCAGGAGTATCCTGAATTGTTCCTGCTGCTGCTGCTACAATCTGGGCAACCAGATCCTCTTCTGATGCAACAGGAGTTGCAGAAACAAGGTAGCGCATCTCTCTCCACACATAAAAGTCCAGAGGGGACATATCTGGGGATCGAGCAAGCCATAGTACAGGACTACCTCTGCCAATTCACGTTTCTGGGAACCGTCGGTCTAGGAATCGACGCACACGACGACTGAAACGTGCCGGCGCCCCGTCATGTTGGAACCACATGCGTAGCCTTGTAGGGAGCGGGACATTTTCCAGCAATTTTGGCAATGGTCTGGTGTGAAAATTGTAATAGTGCCTGCCATTTAATGGCGTAGGTAGCAGATACGGCCCAATTAAACAGCCCCAGCAACACCGACCCATACATTAACGAAGAACCGCACTTGATGAGCGCTAGTAAGTGTGGCATGTCGGTTATCCTCACTCGAAACATGCGAATTGTGCATGTTGAAGACTCCATCACGCCCGAACGTTGCTTCATCGGTAAACAACCCAGAGGATGGAAATGTAGGATGCATTTCACACTGTTCCAGGTACCACTGCGAAAACTATGCTCTGGGTGGATGATCAACTGGTTCCAGGTTGTGGACACGCTGTAAGTGAAATGGACGTAACAATTGCTCTCTAAGGACTGTTCTTACATTCGTCTGATTCGTCCCCATGTTACGCGCAGTTGTACGAGTGCTGATTGAAGGATCCCGCTCCACATGCTGCAAGGCAGCTTCCTCAAATTGCAGCGTTCTTACCGTGCGACGGCGTCCCTGTCCGGGTAACCTGCTAAATGACCTGATCTCACGCAGACGTTGGTACACAGCATCAAATGTCGTATGATGCGGGATACGGCGATTAGGATATTGTTGTTGATAAACCCGCTGTGCAGCTCGTCCGTTGTGGTGCGCTACGTAGTACGCACCAACCATACCAGTGTACTCTCTCCAGGTGTATCGCTCCATTAGAGACAATGCACTACTACACTGGTGGACAGCAGTTGCCCACAGCTGAAGAGCGTAATACGCCCTCTAACAACTGAAGATCGTAATACGGCCTCTAACAACTGAAGAGCGTAATACGGCCTCCACCGGTTTAAATAATCCTTAAAAAAATGACATTAGGAAAACATATTTGTTTTGATGTCCCCTACAACCTCCCAGAGTTTGTTGGTTTAAATACTTTTCACCCTGTAGACGATAGCTATAACAGACACTGAAAGGACGACGGTGCATTCTGCAACAACTTAAATTGCTATTTGTCCAGGGTACATTTTTGCCCCATGATGTTACATTTCTGTTGTTAAGAGGAGTTGTAAAATATTATCCCCGAGTAAGGGAGTACAGTAGTTTGACATGTTTCATTCCGAAGCATCAGTGCCCAGCCCTGCCTTCTTCGCCAGGCGTGATTTGGGTCGGCATGTGCCAACATAAAACGTGGTGCGTGTAATGTTACTCGATTTTACGGACAGTCTTAGTTACATCTGAGCAACATTTATATTTATGTTTCCAACGGAGCAGAGAACTTCGCGGAGCGCTGAAACTCTCTGTAGAGTGTTAGGAAACTAGCGAAAAAAAAAATCAGCTAACATCGTGAACCTAGAAACCTTGCCGGCGTGTCATAACGTCCATCTACGTATACAAAGTTTGGAAACTAAACGACAATGATGCTACATAATGAGACAAACATTTTTGGCGTTTCATTCAGTTTTCACAGCTTATAATTCAGTTATTCTCGTTCATACTCCTTTGAGATGATTTAATTACATACTGATATACAGTATGTATACTGATATACAGTATGGTTCGAAACAACACAGTATTTTATTTAATAGGGAGTACTGTCTGAAGCTGACAGTAACCAACGCTCGCACCTGATAAAAAGAGTGATGTGAACTTTCTTTCGATTTGCAACAGCGAGCAGGGTACGCTAAAATGAACAGTAATGCATGTTTGATAATCAACCTAATTCTAATTCGTTTCTCATTTATCATTCTATTTTTACAACGACTTCATAGCCATTTCTATGGAACATAATACACTTTACCATTCATCACTGGAAAATATCAGATGTGTTAAATCTGGACGTCATCTGGCAAACTCAGATGCGTCTCTTCGTCCCTGAGAATTCCGATACACGTACGTTCGCATGCCACAACTACGAGGGTTGGAACTTAAATAGTGGCAACTATTTATTCACAACCGATAGAAAAGAGTTACATGTTTGCATCTGTTACTATCCTTCAAAGTAGTCACCAGCGTTGCGTAGAACCCTTTGCCAGCGATGTGGAAGGAGTAGTACATCGTCAGCAGAGCCTGTTCTGTTGATGGTGAGAATGCAGCGGTCTACTGCATGTCGAATCTCTGGAACAGTTCTGAAGCTAATGCCACGAAATTGTTCCTTCATGTTCTAAATCAAATCAAAGTCACAAGGATCTAAGTCCGGGGTGTGGTACAGTACTTTCCAGTGCTATCGACCGAACAGAGCAGCCACAGCTTGCGCTGTACGCACCCGCGCATTGTCGTGAAAAATGGGTGGGTTGCGCAGAAAACGTCGCTGCTTCTTTCTCAGAGCTGGTCGCAGGTGATGCTCCAAAAACGAACAGTAATACTGTGAATTGGTGGTCTGCCGTGCAGAAACGTATGCGTTAGGATAACACCACCACAGTCGTACACGAAAATCACCATAACGTTAGACCGCTCCATTCGCAACATCAACAGAACAGGCTCTGCTAACGGTATACTACGCCTCCCACATCGCTGGCAACGGGTTCTACACAACGCTGGTGACTACTTTGAAGGACAGTAACAGGTGCACACATGTAAACCTTTTGTATCGGTTGCGAATAAATAGTTGCTACTGTTTAAGTTCCAACCCTCGTATTATGAAGTGGGGCATAAAAATATTTGATGTAGATTTCTCGCCTATATTGGGAGAAATCCCGGAATAAACTGAAACAGTTTGTGTAAATATCTGAACTGGCACTTTAATAAATCTCTTTCTTTCCTTTATATAGAGATCTTGTAATGAATATCTGTATTTCACTTCCATTAGGCTACATTTAGTGAAATTCAGATTACTTGCTACTCCATCTGTCCACGAACGTGTCTGTGAAATAGACCCCCTCCGTTCCATACTAATTTACAGAATGAGCAAATTTCATTCACTATCAGAGGGCCTTGGTTCGTATCCAGAAACGGAACTAAGAAGCCCGATGTCCTCTGTCAGTCGGCGGACAATTAATCCGTCTTTTGAACGACTGTCTGATATTTCCGCTAATGATCGCAAAAAGTTTAGTCTTTAGACTACCGGTTTCCGTCAGCAATGACCGTCTTCAGATCTGCTGCAAATAGTGAACAGATTACGTCTTAGAACAATAAAATATGACATAACGAAAAATTATTACTGTAATGGATATGAAGACATGCGCCTAAAATATGACAAAGTATACCTTTTTTATAACATTCCCTACAATTATAGAGCCATAGTGGTATCGTCACAAAAATATACACAAAATCAGCATACTGTCGTTGAATTATATTTGTTAACCTACCGCAAGCTGCACATAGTAGCTCGAAAAATAGCGCAGAAAAACCACTCACGGGCTCGGGCCGGCCAAAGATGATCGTTAACCAGCAGAAAGAAAAACAACCGCTTGTCTCCCACGGGGAACCACAAGGAGGCAGTGACGCCAAAATATCTGCACGGTAAATGTGAACCTGCGGTCCGAGACGAGCACATCCACCGACTGCCGAGCCAGGAAGATCCCGTTGTGTCAGCAAGTGAACCAAAACCAGACGATCAACACGCTTTTGCAGAGTATGTAGTGGAGCGGAGCAGGTCTCTTCCATAGGAACGCCAACAGAGCGGAACAGTAGTTCATTGAGGTGAAGCCACTGAAGATGCCTGATGACACCAGGCAAAAAAAATTTTTGGTAAATGAATCGCACGAATGCCCAGTTTTAGTAGTCGGCTAATCCCGAATGCTGAACACCGCAGCGCTCCACTACTTGTGGTGCTAAAGGAGATGATACGCCCTTGCTTTCTTCCGACCTTTGAATTGATTTACTAGCCAATTATAGGGGACATTAAACTTTAATATGGATTCTGAACTATGTTGAAGCTCGACAGTTTCCATACATGTTAGTCATTGGCAGAGGCGAGAGAAGCGACAGGGGACAGAAAAAAGTCATAAGATCAATTGAGAATTGAACTGGGAATCTTTAGATCACTACGCTGACATTTAACGGCAGAAAAAGATTTATATCGCTTTCGAAGCAAAATTATGATATTCATTGCTCAAAGAATCGCTTAGCGTAATCGAAAATGCCTGGTCGCAATGGTGGCCTAATTCAGCTGCCGTTGTAAGTCTAAAAGTTAACTGCTTATTTTTTCCATTTGCGTAGTATCAACCGTCATAGTGTTTTATTGTACAGGGTGTTAGAAAAAGTTACGGCCAAACTTTCAGGAAACATTCCTCACACACAAATAAAGAAAAGATGTTATGTGGACATGTGTCCAGAAACGCTTAATTTCCATGTTAGAGCTCATTTTAGTTTCGTCAGTATGTACTGTACTTCCTCGATTCACCGCCAGTTGGCCCAATTGAAAGAAGGAAATGTTGACTTCGGTGCTTGTGTTGACATGCGACTCATTGCTCTACAGTACTAGAACCAAGCACATCAGTACGTAGCATGAAGAGGTTAGTGTTCATCACGAACGTGGTTTTGCAGTCAGTGCAATGTTTACAAATGCAGAGTTGGCAGATGGCCATTTGATGTATGGATTAGCACGGGACAATAGCCGTGGCGCGGTACGTTTGTATCGAGACAGATTTCCAGAACGAAGGTGTCCCGACAGGAAGTAATTCGAAGCAATTGATCGGCGTCTTAGGGAGCACGGAACATTCCAGCCTATGACTCGCGACTGGGGAAGACCTAGAACGACGAGGACACCTGCAATGGACGAGGCAATTCTTCGTGCAGTTGACGATAACCCTAATGTCAGCGTCAGAGAAGTTGCTGCTGTACAAGGTAACGTTGACCACGTCACTGGATGGAGAGTGCTACGGGAGAACCAGTTGTTTCCGTACCATGTACAACGTGTGCAGGCACTATCAGCAGCTGATTGGCCTCCACGGGTACACTTCTGCGAATGGTTCATCCAACAATGTGTCAATCCTCATTTCAGTGCAAATGTTCTCTTTACGGATGAGGCTTCATTCCAACGTGATCAAATTGTAAATTTTCACAATCAACATGTGTGGGCTGACGAGAATCCGCACGCAATTGTGCAATCACGTCATCAACACAGATTTTCTGTGAACGTTTGGGCAGGCATTGTTGGTGATGTCTTGATTGGGCCCCATGTTCTTCCACCTACACTCAATGGTTTCATACGGGATACTCTACCTGTGCTGCTAGAACATGTGCCTTTACAAGTACGACACAACATGTGGTTCATGCACGATGGAGCTCCTGCGTACGCTTCTCAACAACAGACTCGGTGACCGATGGATTGGTAGAGGCGGACCAATTCCATGGCCTCTACGCTCTGCTGACCTCAACCCTCTTGACTTTCATTTATGGGGGCATTTGAAGGCTCTTATTTACGCAACCCCGGTACCAAATGTAGAGACTCTTCGTGCTCGTATTGTGGGCGGCTGTGACACAATACGCCATTCTCCAGGGCTGCATCAGCGCATCAGGGATTCCATGGGACGGAGGGTGGATGCATGTATCCTCGCTAACGGAGGACATTTTGAACATTTCCGGTAACAAAGTGTTTGAAGTCACGCTGGTACGTTCTGTTGCTGTGTGTTTCCATTCCACGATTAATGTGATTTGAAGATAAGTAATAAAATGAGCTCTAACATGGAAAGTAAGCGTTTCCGTCCACAATACGAGCACGAAGAGCCTCTACATTTGGTACCGGGGTTGCGTAGACAAGAGCTTTCAAATGCCCCCATAAATGAAAGTCAAGAGGGTTGAGGTCAGCAGAGCGTGGAGGCCATGGAATTGGTCCGCCCCTACCAATCCATCGGTCACCGAATCTGTTGTTGAGAAGCGTACGAAAACTTCGACTGAAATGTGCAGGAGCTACATCGTGCATGAACCACATGTTGTGTCGCACTTGTAAAGGCACATGTTCTAGCAGCACAGGCAGAGTATCCCGCATGAAATCATGATAACGTGCTCCATTGAGCGCAGTTGGAAAAAATGGGGCCCAATCAAGACATCACCAACAATGTCTGCCCAAACGTTCACAGAAAATCTGCGTCTCTGACGCTGACATTAGGGTTATCGTCAAATGCACGAAGAACTGCCTCGTCCTTTGCGGGTGTCCTCTTCGTTCTAGGTCTTCCCCAGTCGCGAGTCATAGGCTGGAATGTTCCGTGCTCCCTAAGACGCTGATCAATTGCTTCGAACGTCTTCCTGTCGGGACACCTTCGTTCTGGAAATCTGTCTCGATACAAACGTACCGCGCCACGGCTATTGTCCCGTGCTAATCCATACATCAAATGGCCATCTGCCAACTCCGCATTTGTAAACATTGCATTGACTGCAAAACCACGTTCGTGATAAACACTAACCTGTTGATGCTACGTACTGATGTGCTTGATGCTAGTACTGTAGAGCAATGAGTCACATGTCAGCACGAGCACCGAAGTCAACATTACCGTCCTTCAATTGGGCCAATTGGCGGTGAATCGAGGAAGTACAGTACATACTGACGAAACTAAAATGAGCTCTAACATGTGAATTAAGCGTTTCCGGACACATGTCCACATATCATCTTTTCTTTATTTGTGTGTGAGGAATGTTTCCTGAAAGTTTGGCCGTACCTTTTTGTAACACCCTGTATAGGATGTAAGGTGTGTTAAGTGCAGATATTTTTATATTGGCACCTTAATATGTACACACGTAAGGGTGTTGCTACAAACTTTACGGCCTGTTTTTTTTTTGTGCATGGCCACAAATGCACCACTAAGTCGACTACATCCTTCAGTATAGACTAACCGTTTTGCGTCCACGTGCCCACACTTCAACACCTGACCTGCTGCCCATGTGAATATCAGCATTAGCGGCTTGCTCTTGCCACGTCTGCTTGGAGGTACTAACCAACATAAAAACATACTATATGTCAGATAGCTGTAATTATTAGTTTGCATAGGAAGTAAATTGACACCCTTTATACAGAGTGATTCAAAAGTAACTCTACAAATTTCGTGGGTGCACTTTATGTATCAAAGTAAGAGTAAAATGTAAATGAAGTTTTGTCTGAAATTGCTTTATTTCCGAGTAATGATGCATTCCGCAGCTCGTGGTCTTGCAGTAGCGTTCTCGTTTTCCCTGCCTCGAGATCACTGGGTGTTGTTGTGTTGTCTTCATCATCATCATTCGTCCCCATTACGGTCGGAGGAAGGCAATGGAAAACCACCTCCACTAGGACCTTGCCTAGTCGGCGGTGCGGGTCTCCCGCATCGTTCCCTACGCTCCTCGGAGTATGGGACCTCATCAATGGTGCATAATCTCATTTGTGATAGGCATTACATCATGGGCCAGTAGAAGCTTTTGGCGTGTCGTGTTCGCCTGCACATCGAATGATGTTGCTTTGTATACTCCTCTACACTGCTCGGTTGATTCTGGCACGGGATGCCTGTGTTTATTTGACACGGGTATAGTCCGTTGTACAGTATGGCGCTGCTGTAATGTGGCGGCCCCAGATGAACTACGTACATTCATTCTGTCGGTAGTTCACAGACTGCTGTCGTTGCGTACAGTACGAAGGCGTACTCATATCGTGAATACGCGAATATACACGTCCTTTATGACACAGCAGAAGGCAAGGCACGAGCAGCAAGACGACGGCATATGCAATGTTTACAGATAGACCGTTTCCAAACCATCAGACTTTCACAGCTATGGACAGGCGTTTAAGGAAATACGGCATTCGTGATGCGCCACGGTTACGTCGCCCTCAACTGGATGGAGGGGGTGTTGAGAACACCTTGGAAATGGTAGATGGAGATCCGACCACCAGTACCTACCCTGTAAGTGCCACTGTATAGGTTCCTCAACCAAATGTATGGCGTTAGCTTCGGAGACAGCAAAATGGTTCAAATGGCTCTGAGCACTATGGGACTCAACTGCTGTGGTCATAAGTCCCCTAGAACTTAGAACTACTTAAACCTAACTAACCTAAGGACAGCACACAACACCCAGCCATCACGAGGCAGAGAAAATCCCTGACCCCGCCGGGAATCGAACCCGGGAACCCGGGCGTGGGAACCGAGAACGCTACCGCACGACCACGAGATGCGGGCAGGAGACAGCAATTCCACCCATTTCATATGCAGAAGGAGGAGGAACTTACAGAAGTAGACTACCTTAAGCGTTACTCGAGCACTGTGCTGTTGATCCACTGTTCACTTGTCGGGTACTGTTTACGGATGAGAGCCTCTTTCCCCGTGCGGATATCGTGAACGCTCATAAGGTGCACTTGTGGGCATTTCAGAATCCTCGTGTAACTACAATACAAGGATATCAACATCGTTTGGCAGTGATCATCTGGCGTGGTATAGAGAACAATCAGTTTCTCGGACCGCATGTTATTGTACACTGTCTGACTGGCAGAGTGTGTCAAGGTTTTGGAACATCAGTTGAGTGGTCTGTTTCATAATGTCCCACTCGCTACACGAACCAGCGTATCTTTTATGCACGACGGTGTCCCTGTACATTTCAGTCGGGAGGCAAGAGAGTATCCCGATAAGTGGATAGGTCGTTCAGGACCAGTTGCTTAGCCCGCCAGATCTCTAGATCTTAACCCCCTGGACTACCACCTTTGGCGCCGCCTCAAGGAGCTCGTGTATGGTGTTACAATTGAGAATGTAGCACAATTGCACCAGTGAACTGAAAATGGTCGTGAAACTGTACAGAATGTGATGAACAGAGCCCGCAACATTCAAAGAGCGAGGAGACGTCAAGGACATCATCGTCTTCGTCTACATGGACATAATTTTGAACATGTTCTGGGGTAAATGTACAGTATGTAACTGGGTTGAATTTAGGGTCGCTTAGTGTAGTTGCTTTCTGAGAAGAATTAATTTTGTGTTGTTTGTGTTTCTCTTGTGATCCCTACTCTGCTGCATAACTCTGAAATAAAGAAATTTCAGAAAAAAACTTTATTTAACATTTTATACTTGTTTGGATGCAATAATTACTCCCACGAAGCGTGTACAGCTAGTTAAAACTGTGTGCCGGACCGAGACTCAAACTCAGGACCTTTGCCTTTCGCGGGCAAGTGCTCTACCAACTGAGCTACCCAAGCACGACTCACGACCCGTCCTCACAGCTTTAATTCCTCCCGTACCTCGTCTCCTACCTTCCAAACTTCGCAGAAGCTGTTCTGTGAACCATACAAAACTAGCGCTCCTGGAAGAATGGATATTGCGGAGACATGGCTTAGCCACAGCCTGTGGGATACTTCCAGAATGAGATTTTCACTCTGCAGCGGAGTGTGCGCTGATATGAAACTTCCTGGCAGATTAAAACTGTGTGCCGGACCGGCGCACACTCCGCTGCAGAGTGAAAATCTCATTCTGTTTCCAGCTACTTTTGAATCACCCCGTATTTTCTTTGGAACACTGTATTAGTTGCTGCGCGGAGAGAAGATAAAAGCCGAGCTTGTTTCAAAATGGTTGCTGACGGTCTGGATGGCAGTAGTAGTAAACAGCGCAACGAGCCGCGACAGCGATCAACAACATCCCGTACTGTGGCTGTGCCTGGGGTGCGCGGCCCACATGGAGTTCCTCCTGTTGTCGCCGGCCCGGCCCTTGACGTGGGCGGCGTCCGGCAGCTTGGGCCACAGGTAGGGCGACGACAGCCTCTTGCTGATGTGCGACGGCAGCGTCCGGAAGCTGCGGCTGTGGACGGCGTCGCCGAGGCTGTGGTTGTGGTTGCCGCGCAGCACGACCGCCTCGTGCGCCAGCTCCTCCAGCTCGGACAGCGACGACGAGCGGCGCACGGCGGAGCGCTGCGGCGGCGCCGCCTCCCGCGCCGCCCCCGCCGCCGCCCCCGCGTGGCGGCGCTGGCGCAGCTGCTGCTGCTCGCTGAGCAGGCCCAGCACGGACACGACCTTGGGCGGCGGGGGCGGCTGCGCGCTCAGCAGCTTCTCGGCGCACGCGTCCGGGGGCGGCGTGCGCAGCACGGGCACGCGGACCGCCTGCGGGGGCGGCGCCGGGGGCGGCGCCGCGTCCGTCTTGAAGCGGAGACGCAGCAGCCGCGCGCGCCGCAGTGACGCGCTCAGCCCCGAGTTCCGCTTGCGCTGCGAGAGCTCCATCTCAGGCGCCCGGCGAAGTCGTCAGCCGTTGTCGTAGGTCCGGCACGCGCTCATAGTCTCCACTTCTTCACTCGTCGCGCGTACGAACGAAACCACTGTGCGAGGACGTCGAACTCGGATTCCCGTTTACTTGCACTCTCTTATCACGTCAACGTTATCACTCGATGCACAAACTCGCTTACAACAATCCGACAGTAGATGCGGAGAACAGTTTAAGGAAAACCTAAAGAAGAACAAACAAACTCAAAGTAACTCAACGAGGGAAGCAGATACAATATACAGGGTAAAATTACTAAATAAGCAGCAACCAGTCGCAAAATCATGTTTTCTTTATTTACTTTTGCAAACCGATTTCAACTGATTAACAGCCATCATCGGTGCTTTCAACGTATATGGTCCCTGAGTAGTAACACAGCCTAAAGCACAGGTCAAACATAAAGTCTATGTTTGATCTGTGCTTTAGACAGTGTTACTACTCAGGGACCATATACGTTGAAAGCACCGATGATGACTGTTAATCAGTAGAAATCGATTTGCAAAAGTAAATAAAGAAAACATGATTTTGCGACTGGTTGCTGCTTATTTAGTAATTTTATGGTTTACGGTCGCTGCACAACTTGGGAACCACATGGAGCCTACCATTCAGATATACAGGGTAAACTAGAACTCCACCGACAAACTTTCAGAAGTGATAATATGGAGAAATGAGAAAAGAATGTCTAGTAAGCAAGGGATCTAAAATGCGTACGTTAATAACTATAAGCATTTGTTCACCTCCTTCATTGAATAAGTGTTCATAGATCTCAAGAGAAGCATTTAAGAACGCAAGCTTACATCTACATCATGCGCCACACGCCACCTAATGTGTGGCGTAGATTACTCTTCTGGTACCACTGATTCCCCCCCCCCTCCTCCCCCTTCCCTGTTCCACTCGCGAATAGAGCATGGCAAGAATGACTGTGGGTAAGCCTCTGTACTGGCTCTAATTTCTCGGATTTTCTCGTCGCCGTCATTTCGCGAGATGTATGTGGGATGAAGTACTATGTTCTCCGACTCTTCCCGGAAAGTACTCCCTCAAAATTTCAAGAATAAACCTCACAGTGATGCACAACGACTCTCTTGTAACGTCTGCCACAGGAGAATGTTGAGAATCTCTGTAACAACTCTCGCACCTTCCTGTGACGAAAGGCGCTGCTCTCCGTTCGATGTTCTGTTTCTTCCATCAGTCCCACCTGGTAACGATCCCACACTGATGATGATGATGATGTTGGTTTCCGGGGCGCTGAACATCGTGATCCCCAGCGCCCGTATAATTTCCAAATCTTTCCATTTCCAGTCTCGGCACTTCTCGAATGACGATGAGATGATGAGGACGACACGGACACACAGTCTCCGGGCGGAGAACCCCACACTAATCAACAGTATTCAAGAAACTGTTGAAAAAACGCCATACAAGCCACTTCGTCCTTGGATGAGTTGGATAATTTATTGAACTTTTCTTCTTGTTGGGCCCATACTAGCTCCTCCCAAAATATGCAAAGACCCAGAAGAAGGCCGCTGCAACCGTGGCCGAAATGTTGGTTTTTTTCTGCAGCAGCAGTAGTTTTATACATTATGACGCGGTACCATACCCAGAAAACTAGATGAAGTAGATGAGGTGTATTTCACAGTATCGATGATGAACAAGTGCAAGTATGCGTTTTAGACCCCATGTTTACTGGACTTTTTTTTCTTTTTTTGGAGCGTATTACCACCTCTGCGAGTTTGTCGGTGGAGTTCTGGTTCACCCTGTGGATTATATTTAATGTATAAAATAGTCTAGATCATGCGCTACGACTGATTTCTGTCAAATTAGGTCTTCTTCAGATTTAGGACTAAAAAACAGAGAACTATTGCTATCACGACGTCAGCTGGTGTGCACAGTGAGTTGTAACATCGCACGCCAGCCACATAACGTACAGTAATTCGAAGCCAATCTTAAAATTGAAAATTGTCATTAAACTCCTGACATTAAAACCGATCGATATTCATTATACTGAGTCAAATCGTGTACTCAGGTTCGTAACCGCTGATTGTAAGGATGGACATTACTAAGGAAGGGCACGCTCTGTTCTGTAGGATTTCCCAGAAGTAGCAACTCTAAACTGTAAGATGTGACAATGTATAAAGTTGTAAAGGGCGACAACGAAAACTGGACCTGAAATAATGTGCTAAACACGCTTTATTATCTATCAAAAGGTACTCTTCAGAATGTTGAACAGCCGTTGTATAATGTTGAGATGTATAAGCTTGCACCCATCTTAACTTTATACAACGGCTGTTCAACGATCTGTAGAGTACCTTTTGATGGATAGTAAAGCGTGTTTACCGAGATCTAGTGTCTACAGGGTGATTATTATTAACGTTTAAAAAAAACCCTGAAGCGACTTTATATGATGCTGAGACATGTGGTCTAATATCAGACACGTGGGAACGTAAATGTCGGAAAATACCTCAAAAGTGGATGAAAATGTTGAACGTGTGAAGTCACCAGGTGACGTGCACTGCACGTTCAGCGGTTGGACTTGTGGATCATGCGGTCGCCGGTGTGGGGCAGTGCTACACATCGCTCCTCTAGGCTTCGTTCTTTCATTAACCGATGTGATACGGTAGCTGTCGCGGCAGTGGTAATACAATACTACAACGAATCGGTTTACATTTAACGACCTTGCCGACATGCAGCTCTATTGTGGTGCTGCTAATTCCAATACGCTTGCAATAAGAAGGATTTACGCAGATCCTTTCTCACAGCTTCTTTTACCTTCTCGTGTATCGTTTGGTACTGCGGATCATCGAATGCGTGAAACAGGGATCATGCGCGTAAGTAATTACTGAAGGCGGAAAAATGCATTGGGGGAAGGTAATACAGTGTTCAGACAGGCTGTGTTCTGAAGTCTAGGGTAATTATCAGACAAGATCTAACGTGTGAAATAATTTCTACGTTGTTAATAATTGTTTTATGGGTTTTTATGTTAACAATCAAGAAGTATGTTTTGCAAATACGTACAGTAGCTTAAAACCTTGTTTCGAGAGTTTAAACGTAGAAGCTTCCCCACTCATACTGTATTTGAAGCTGCTCCCGTCGCATGTATATGTTTATCATTAATTTCAATCTTACATGGTCTCGGACGTACCGGTATAAGAGACCAAATGGAGGGAGCTACGTTGGCGCGATACAACAGGACCCTGACACGGAAACGAGTACACGGCAAGCCGCTGGCCAGTGGCGTACTTCGTTGTCAACGGTGTGGCGTGCGTGGAACGGAAAGGCTTAAAAGCCTACAACAAGGCTAAAATGCACAAGTTGTGCGCCTCGTACTGAATTTAGTGAATGGTTTCGTGCGCGATAGCAAGAGGACACTACTTTTACTTCTGTTGTTATCTTTACCGACAAAGTGACATTTAATGAAGAAGCAGTGGTTAGAAAAGGAGTGAGGCACGGTTGTAGCCTCTCCCCGATGTTATTCAACCTGTATATTGAGCAAGCAGTAAAGGAAACAAAAGAAAAATTCGGAGTAGGAATTAAAATCCATGGTGAAGAAATAAAAACTTTAAGATTCGCCGATGACATTGTAATTCTGTCAGAGACAGCAAAGAACTTGGAAGAGCAGTTGAACGGAATTGACAGTGTCTTGAAAGGAGGATATAAGATGAACATCAACAAAAGCAAAACGAGGATAATGGAATATAGTCGGCCGGCCGGTGTGGCCAAGCGGTTCTAGGCGCTACAGTTTGGAACCGCGTGACCGCTACGGTCGCAGGTTCGAATCCTGCCTCGGGCATGGATGTGTGTGATGTCCTTAGGTTAGTTAGGTTTAAGTAGTTCCAGGTTCTATGGGACTGATGACCACAGATGTTGTGTCCCATAGTGCTCAGAGTCATTTTTTGGAATATAGTCGAGTTAACTCGGGTGATGCTGAGGGAATTAGATTGGGAAATGAGACACTTGAAGTAGTAAAGGAGTTTTGCTATTTGGGAAGCATAATAACTGATGATGGTCGAAGTAGAGAGGATATAAAATGTAGACTGTCAATGGCAAGGAAAGTGTTTCTGAAGAGGAGAAATTTGTTAACATCGAGTATAGATTTAAGCGTCAGGAAGTCGTTTCTGAAAAGTATTTCTATGGAGTGTAGCCATGTATGGAAGTGAAACATGGACGATAAGTAGTTTGGACAAGAAGAGAATAGAAGCTTTCGAAATGTGGTGCTGCAGAAGAATGCTGAAGATTAGATGGGTAGGTCACATAACTAATGAGGAGATATTGTATAGAATTGGGGAGAAGAGGAGCTAGTGGCACAACTTGACTAGAGGAAGGGATCGGTTGGTGGGACATGTTCTGAAGCATCAAGGCATCACCAATTTAGTATTGGAGGGCAGCGTGGAGGATAAAAATCGTAGAGGGAGACCAAGACATGAATACATTAAGCAGATTCAGAAGGATGTAGGCTGCAGCACGTACTGGGAGATGAAGCAGCTTGCACAGGATAGAGTAGTATGGAGAGCTGCATCAAACCAGTCTCAGGACTGAAGACCACAACAACACCAACAATGAAGAAGGAATCTTCAATACCAAAAGTAACATTTATTGGTCCGATGCTAACCCCCATAAAATGTATGAGCACGGCTGGAAAGACAAATTTAAGATTAATACTTGGGTGGGAATTTTAGGCAGCCAAATAATATGAACGAACAGGTTACCTGATAAAGCAAATGACCCTAATTACTCACTCTTTTTAAGGAAGGTTCTGCTAGAGCTACTTGAAGATGTTTCTCTGAAAGTAAGAGAAAACATGGGGCTACATCAGGATACAGCTCCCCCGCACTATGCCATCGCAACAAGAAACTGCTTAAACCAGGTGTATCCAGATAGGTGGATTGGGAAATGCGGGCCAGTCTAGATTCCAGCAAGATCCCCGAATTTAAACCCACATTTATTTTTATTTATTTATTTATTTATTTTTTGTGGTTGGTGTGAAGGAGATAGTTTACAGCACACCAGCAGTGTCCCAAATGAACTAACAGCCCGCGTAGCCAAATGACCGCTGTAGAGATCCAAAATACGGAGGGTGTTTTCGAGCGCGTGCTTGAAAGGATGACAGAGCGAAGCAGTACTTGTACTCAAGCACACAATACAAATTTCAAACGCCTTTTAAATGTGATCTGTTGCAAACGTAGAAGTTACAGAATTATTGTCCTAGCTGTACTCAAGTAAATGTTGTTTTGTTTTGTGTTTCTTTCCTTTTGCCCAATTTTTTTTATCTTATCTCAAAGCAGACACATAATTGTCAAACCGAATGGAAAAACGTACTGCCTCCAAGACGCAAGACTCGAACCCTGAGCCCCACGCGTTGAAGTCGTGCATGTAGTTTGGAAGGACGTGTGACAGACCAATGGGCTCAAGCGCTGCACGTGCGGCAAGGTGCATCATCTGGTGACGTCACACGGTCAACATTTATCATCCCCCTTTAGTGTACTTCCTGACATTTGTGACCTATGTCTTACATGAAATTACTTACCTTAGCGACAAGTATGTTGCATCGTGGGTTTTTAAACGCTAATAAGAATCACCCAGTATATAGGCTGAACGGGGTTTCATCTCATGAAAAGAAAAACTGACGATTAAGATGTTCCTGTACAAATTCGTTCAGAAGCATCTAGTAGAACTGAAAAGCGTAAACTGGTCCAGATGTTCAGAGCCACGTATAACAGCAAATTAGTGAGGATGAAGATGCACATCTTTTTCGTAATGTTCTGACACAACGATACTTTAATTGTACAGCTAAAATTGTTACGATTTTGTCAAAATTTTCTACGTTTATTTTTGACATTATCACTACTTTCTAACGTTACGCTTAATTTCGGATCTAATTTTTTATTTGTATCAGACTGCCGCGAAAATTTGAAAACAGTTTTTGACCCAGTGCAACGTCGTGGCTAATACAAAAACCTACCTCACAGGAAACGTGCGCTGATTTCAGAAGATCTATCGTTACTATCCGTGAATGTGATACTGACTTTCAACAATCATAGTTCCGAGGATTTTTCACAAAACTGTTGACTTTGCGTACCTACAAAGCAGCGTTAACATACAGCAAAAGTATACAATCTGCTACAAAATTTGATTGGTCCTTGTTATCATAATTATGTTGTGGGAGATTTACTCACTACTGCATTAGAGAGGAAGCCTACAAGTTCTTGACAAATGGGGAGCTCTCAATTTTACTTCAGTACATAATTGCAATTATACAGTCTTTTGTTACAACTGTTCTAAAAACTAACTTCGAAAAGAAAAAAATCATTTAATTTCAAATTTGACTGCGAGAACCAGAAACAACATAACTATCCGAGGAATAAATCTACTGACAAAATATTTGTACCAGTTCTCTTATGTATCTTAGAGACAGTCAGTGGTGTTCTTACTTTCAGTACTTTAGTTTCAACGACGGACACAGCCAACGAAATTTTTTGAATGGTAACAACATCTTGCTCCTACACTTCTAAGTGGTATGATACGTCACTGTCGTTTTTAATTTTAAAATCTGCTACATTTTAGCAAAGTACGTCTAGATAAACATTTGCTAGGTTTTAATATATTTACTTCAAAAGGGCTATACACTCCATAAATGCCGCGCACAGGTTACTACAAAATAAAAGAATATTTTAATGCAACCAACAATAGCCAGTACTTGTTATCATTTCTTACTTTCCGAATAAACACCTCACAGCGGTACTGCAAAGAACGGAATATTACTCACTTTCACTTTATTTTTATTTATTATTGGGTTTCTCAAGCCGGTAACACTGAACAGGGAAAAAAAGGACGTTTCTAACGTCATATCCTTAGTGGAAAATCCGGTGAAGCTGTGTCGACGCGTGAGGACTAGTTCCTCGTTTCTGCGTAATGTTTTCGGGTGATGCAAGAAGCGCGGCCCCACCGCATGATCTTTCCACAGAAGTAGTGCGTCTGCTGTCCTAAGAGCGGGTTGCTATTGGCAGCGTGTGACGGCAAACGCAACTCCACGTGCCCCCTTCCAGTCGGGTCGGCATTTGAACGCTGTTTCCACTTCCCCTGCGATTTGGTTGTGTTTGCGTCTGTTCCAGGAAATATGCACAATACAGCAGCTGGCAGATTTCCGAATTCTGACCTCGAAAGATGGAGAAACAATCTGGAGAGAACTGCGTCAGAACAAGCACAATGCAGAAGAGATTCGTGCACCCTAGCACCGCTCAAAATGTCGATTTCCCCCTCAGTCAGTAAAAGAAGTAATCAACAGTTAGCAAAGGAAGTAATCAAGGAACATTAGTCGAAAATTATGTGTCAGTCCGTCAGCTGCTATAAATACAGGGTGACAATTATTGAACTACATGAAATAAAATCGTAATAACTTCTGAACGGTTTGCGTTAGGACGTTCAAACTGCACATTTGGTCGTGGAGCATGATGGGAATTAGTATGCGCATGCTCACACGCCTTGTTGTTGTCGGCCATTTGCACGTGGAAATATCAGGGTACAGCGCTGGTGAAAGCCTACTATGCGAGCAATAACTTCGGTCAAAGGAAATCTGCGACCGAAAATTTGGAAATTTGTGGTAAAGTCTTATGGGACGAAACTGCCGAGGTCATTGGTCCCTAAGCCTACACACTACTTAACCTAACTTAAACTAACTTACGCTACGGACAACACACACACCCATGCCCGAGGGAGGACTCGAAACTCCGACGGGGGGAGCCTCACGGACCGTGACAAGGCGCCTTAGACCTCGCGGCTACCACGAACGGCTATTTGCGACCGACTTCAAGCTGAAGACAAACGGTTCAAGTGTCCCAACAATGAAGAATTTGATTCGCAACTTTGAGAGAACGGGTGGTGTTCGTAATAACAGTGCTGGCAACGTCGCCTGAAAACATCGAAAAGACACGCGCTCTGTTCCAAACCAGCACTAGAAAACTGATCAGACGAGCTGCACAACACATGAGAATCAACCGGCAGACACTGCAACAAACTGTTGTTGAATACCTGCATATCTTCCCACACAAAATTCAAAGCCATCAGCTATTAAACCCCAGGGCCATGGAACAGTACTTGTGTTTCGCCAACACTATTGTCCACGTAACTGACGAACAGGACTTCGATGTGAATATAGTTGTTTTAGCGACGAAGCCCACTTTCATTTCTATGGGTTCGTCAATAAGCAAAATGTCGCATTTGGGAACTGAAAGTCCGCATTTCGTGATCGAGAAGTCTCTTCATCCTCAACGGGTGACTGTGTGGTGTGCAGTGTCCAGTACGGAATAATCGACGCAATGTTCCTTAATGGCACGGTGAGTACCAAACGGTACGTGAAGGTATTACAAGATGATTTCATCCCCATTATCGAAAGTGACCCTGATTTCGACAAGATGTGGTTCACGCAAGACGGTGCTCGACCTCATCGAAGCCCGAGAGTGTGTGATGTCCTGGAGGAGCGCTTTGGGGACCGCATTCTGTCTCTGGGGTACCCAGGGGCCACTGGCATGAGCCTCGATTTGCCGCCATATTCTCCGGATCTGAACACATACGACTCCTTTTGTGGGGCTATATTAAAGCCAAGGTGTACAGCAATAACGCCAAAACCATTGTTGAACTGGAAACAGCCATTCAGGAGGTCATCGACAACATCGATGTTCCGATACTTCAGCGAGTCATGCAGAATTTCGCTATTCGTCTGCGCCACATCATCGCCAATAACGGCAGGCATATCGAACATGTCACACAACCCAAATACGAATATCTGCAGTGACGATAACGTATTGAATAAAGTATGTGCATGCCGTAGTTTGAAACTAATTTACGTTTTTTTTCATGTAGTTCAATAATTGTCATCATGTATGTTTGTAGGGTTCTGTGCCTTAATCTACAACAACGGAACTCTTATAGAATTGTTCTGTTGTCAGCATGTCTGCCTGTTTGTCCATCTGTCCGACTGTTAATAACACTTTCTCTCTGGAGTGGATTGACGTATCAAGTTAAAATTTATGTCGCATATTAAGGTGTAAGGTCCCATGGCGGTGTAAAAAATTTTTGCTTCTAATTCACTTCAGTCAAAAGGTACGGCCATTTACTTCACACATTTTGATACTCGAAAACTTAGTCATCAAAACCTATTGGGTGCTGCCAGTTGACCTAGAATCATGAAATTTGGCAAGAAGCAATGTTTCAC
This sequence comes from Schistocerca nitens, assembly GCF_023898315.1. Classification (NCBI taxonomy): domain Eukaryota; kingdom Metazoa; phylum Arthropoda; class Insecta; order Orthoptera; family Acrididae; genus Schistocerca; species Schistocerca nitens. The sequence continues at coordinate 27,542,209 of NC_064615.1, forward strand.
AGTACAAGCAAAGGAGAAATACGAAAATTGTTAATTTGTAATTAGATAACGCGATAAAATATTTTTTTGTTATTTTTTGTACGTCTTTCTGTTTGTCTGTCCGCCTGTTAAGACCTTTTTCTCTGGTACAGTTTGGCATATCGAGTTCACATGTATGTCACATAGTAAGATCTATGATCCCTTGGCGTTATAAAATTGTAAACTAAGTCAATGCAATCAAAAGACACGGCCATTTATGTGACATATTTTGATACCTTAAAACTCACTTATCAATACCTATAGGATGCTTCCCATTATCTTAAAATCATGAAATTTGGCAGTAAGCAAGGTTTCACAGTCCAAGTAAAGTAAAAAATCTGAAACTTCTAGATTTTTAATTATAATTCCCCAAAAAAAAAAAAAATCTTTTGCCATTTGAACATACGTTGCATTCATCATCCGTCAAAAGCTTAACAGATAACATTACTGCATACAAACATATAATGTCAGTTGCAATCATATTTTATTAAGTAAGTAATTTTTCTTTATTAAATCTTCTCGCTCTACATATATAAACTGACTGCCCTGTTCGTTTCTTTTCGTATGTCCGGGCTGGTCTGAGGAACTACTGTAGAGAGTCTGATACGGTCTTGGACTGGTCTGAGGAACTACTGTAGAGAGTCTGATACGGTCTTGGACTAGTCTGAGGAACTACTGTAGAGAGTCTGATACGATCTTGGAATTTCCGGGCCCAATACTTCGCCAGTGTCGATATCGATAACAGGCAAAAATCGTTGAGATTCTCGAGTCCCAGGATGGATGAACAATACAGACGTTTTGTACAGAACCTTAATTGCGCGAGTTCTGCTCGCACTTGGCCAATTATTTTTTTATTGCTACCAGTTACAGTTGTTGCTAATCATCATTAGGCATCTGATTACAGACACCAAACTTTTGTAGAAATATGACATACCAGTTGATGTGCTGGCGCTTTCAGTAGCGTAAACAGTGGGCAAGGAATTAATCAGCGCGGACTTCGATTTGATTGCATCCTTTGCCTAGTTGTGCAGGGTTATTCACAAGTAACTCCACGGTTTCAGAAGAGGATTCGGCGAAAACTACAAGAAGTACGGAAAAAGGGCACATATTATTGGAAAGACCATTTCTCTAGTTTTTGATTCGTAAAATGCGCTGTGTCATAGTTGCAGTAGGGGATGGGGAGGGGAGGGGGGTAGGAGAGCCAGAACGAATAAACAAATTATCCGCTCCGTATTTTTTTGCCTCGAATTAGTTCGCGCCTACAGATAGGCAACACAATTAACAGGTTTGCAAAGTGGGCCGCTGTCACGACGTCGCGGGCAATTTTCGTCAGCGACTTCAGTGAGTTACAAGCACGTTTTGACGCTTGTTGCTCCACAAACAGTAACTACATTGACCCCTTGTGAGTTAAAAACTTGCATAGGTGCTCCACCCACCGGTCTGTGTCTATTCTCTGTATGTTTCTGAGTTTTAGTGCACACAACTTCTGAAACGCTGGAGGCACTTATGAATAACCCTGTACGATGGCGGTTAAGTGCTTATATGCATGAATGCCAGGTTTATCATAGAGGGACGAGAATAAGGTGCTTTGTTGTGCTGAAATCGGTAGCAAATAAGGCAAGATTTTTAAATACATCTGAAGGATTCATTCTCATCGACAGAATCCACGCATATATATATATATATATATATATATATATATATATATATATATATATATATATATATATATATGTGTGTGTGTGTGTGTGTGTGTGTGTGTCCGACCATAGTTGAGGAGATATGACGTCATAAACAATGAGATGCACAAAACCTCCCGCATCATGCATGACGTTTAAATTTATTACTTATGTGCTACTAAGTCTATTCGCAACAAATATCGCATACAGTATCCATATACGCTGCTAAATGCACGTACGAAATTATATCACGATACGGGACATTCTTCATGAGATATAACGTCATAAACCCAGAGATGCGTGAAAAAATGCCTCGTCATGCATTACGTTTTAATCCAATTATTCTTTAGGCTACTATAAATTCCGGCAATCGAGTCAGCTTGAGAAAATCTTTGACACCTGCCAGCGCTTTTGAGAGCTATCAAGTGCCAAGCATAAACGGCTGTAGGCGAACAATAGTCGTCTACAATGCTGTGAAGAGACGTTGCCATAGAGACGTTTACAAAATCTCGCTGCAGACACGCGAAACAGATTTATTTACTTATGTGTAAATGATGCATACTTCTTTGTACGACCGTTTCATAATTTCAAAGGTATTTTCACAAATACACGGAAATGAAATTAAAAAAATGTTCAAATGTGTGTGAAATCTTATGGGACTTAACTGCTGAGGTCATCAGTCCCTAAGCTTACACACTACTCAACCAAATTATTCTAAGGACAAACACAGACACCCATGCCCGAGGGAGGACTCGAACCTCCGCCGGGATCAGCCGCACAGTCCATGACTGCAGCGCCTTAGGGAAATGAAATGTTTTAGATATTACGAGGCTAAGTAAGATCCGATCGGGCGCGAAATGGAAACCACAGTGAGAACCCTAGGAATCTTTGCACAGATGTGTTGAGCAATGTCTCCAGTATGCCTGTTGTCCGCTCTTTTTAGTTCTAAACGCACAGTGAGCTCGTAAAGATCGCTAGAAAATAATGTCTCTCGCTAAGTATGAGGGCATGAAGCATAATTGTCATGCATTTCATTCTTCATGATAATTCTCTGCTGCACTCTGCAGGGGCAATGAAGATTGTGCTCCAGTATTTTCGATGAAAGTGTTTCATCAGCCCCAATACAGTCCGCAATTGACTCTCTCTGGGTTTCAACTCTGTTCATATGAACCGCTGCCTATGACGACAACGTTGTCGCATAGACAATGAGCTGTAGAGCAGCCTAGAGGATTGGCGGAAAACACAGGCGGCTGCCTTATATGACCAGGGTACTGGAAACTTGGTACAACGCTGCGACAAGTGTCTAAGTCAGAGCGACGACAGATCTAGGGGGCGCAGTGGCTAACACACTGGACTCACATTCGGGAGGACGGCAGTTCTAACCCGCGTACGGCCGTCGAGATTTAGGTTTTCCGTGATTTCCCTAAATAGCTCCAGGTAAATGCCGGCATGGATCCCTCGGAAGTGCACAGCAGACTGCCTTCCTCTTCTTGACACAATCAGAGTTAGTGCTCCGTCTCTAATGACCTCGATGTTGACGGGACGTTAAACCCAATCTTACTTCTTTTTCAGAGCGGGGAATATGTAGAGAAGTGGCTGGAAGGTGTAGTTAACTCTTTCAAATGAAACATCTTTGATTTTCACAGTGGCTTCCATTTTGCGGCCGATCGGATCTTACTTTCCCGTACACAACAAACACAGTTCGTTTTTTTGTTTCCGTTTCTAATAGAAAACTGCCAAAATCAAAACCCGGGCAATGCCGGGTTTGCCGCCCGCTGGTGGCCGAGCGGTTCTAGGCGCTTCAGTGTGGAGCCGCGCGACCGCTACGGTCGCAGGTTCGAATCCTGCCTCGGGCATGGATGTGTGTGATGTCCTTAGGTTAGTTAGGTTTAAGTAGTTCTAAGTTCTAGGGGACTGATGACCTCAGATGTTAAGTCCCATAGTGCTCAGAGCCATTTGAACCATTTTTTGAATGCCGGGTTTGTCAGCTGGTAACTAACTTAACCCGTGTCCGCTGGTAACTAACTAAACCCGTGGGCTTACTTTCTTGGAAACATCATCCTACTTTGACGAGAAGGTAGGTTTGTGAAGGTCTAGGGAAAGATATTGAAATATGTCATTTCTGTGTTCATCTGGCCATGTATCTACATCTACATTTATACTCCGCAAGCCACCCAATGTTGTGTGGCGGAGGGCACTTTACGTGCCACTGTCATTACCTCCCTTTCCTGTTCCACTCGCGTATGGTTCGCGGGAAGAACGACTGCCGCAAAGCCTCCGTGCGCGCTCGAATTTCTCTAATTTTACATTCGTGATCTCCTCGGGAGGTATAAGTAGGGGGAAGCAATACATTCGACACCTCATCCAGAAACGCACCCTCTCGAAACCTGGACACCAAGCTACACCGCGATGCAGAGCGCCTCTCTTGCAGAGTCTGTCAATTGAGTTTGCTTAACATCTCCGTAACGCTATCACGCTTACCAAATAACCCTGTGACGAAACGCGCCGCTCTTCTTTGGATCTTCTCTATCTCCTCTGTCAACCCGACCTGGTACGGATCCCACACTGATGAGCAATACTCAAGTATAGGTCGAACGAGTGTTTTGAAAGCCACCTCCTTTGTTGATGGACTACATTTTCTAAGGACTCTCCCAATGAATCTCAACCTGGCACCCGCCTTACCAACAATTAATTTTATATGATCATTCCACTTCAAATCGTTCCGTACGCATACTCCCAGATATTTTACAGAAGTAACTGCTACCAGTGTTTGTTCCGCTATCATATAATCACACGATAAAGGATCCTTCTTTCTATGTGTTCGCAATACATTACATTTGTCTATGTTAAGGGTCAGTTGCTACTCCCTGCACCAAGTGCCTATCCGCTGCAGATCTTCCTGCATTTCGCTGCAGTTTTCTAATGCTGCAATTTCTCTGTATACTACAGCATCATCCGCGAAAAGCCGCATGGAACTTCCGACACTATCTACTAGGTCATTTATATATATTGTGAAAAGCAATGGTCCCATAACGCTCCCCTGTGGCACGCCAGAGGTTACTTTACCGTCTGTAGGCGTCTCTCCATTGAGAACATCATGCTGTGTTCTGTCTGCTAAATACTCTACAATCCAGCCACACAGCTGGTCTGATATTCCGTAGGCTCTTACTTTGTTTATCAGGCGACAGTGCGGAACTGTATCGAACGCCTTCCGGAAGTCAAGGTAAATGGCATCTACCTGGGAGCCTGTATCTAATATTTTCTGGGTCTCACGAACAAATAAGGCGAGTTGAGTCTCACACGATCGCTGTTTCCGGAATCCATGTTGATTCCTACAGAGTAGATTCTGGGTTTCCAGAAATGACATGATACGCGAGCAAAAAACATGTTCTAAAATTCTACAACAGATCGATGTCAGAAAAAAATGGTTCAAATGGCTCTGAGCACTATGGGACTTAACATCTGTGGTCATCAGTCCCCTAGAAGTTAGAACTACTTAAACCTAACTAACCTAAGGACATCACACACATTCATGCCCGAGGCAGGATTCGAACCTGCGACCGTAGCAGTCGCGCGGTTCCGGACTGAGCGCCTAGAACCGCGAAAACACCGCGGCCAGCTCGATGTCAAAGATATAGGCCTGCAGTTTTGCGCATCTGCTCGACGACCCTTCTTGAAAACTGGGACTACCTGTGCTCTTTTCCAATCATTTGGAACCTTCCGTTCCTCTAGAGACTTGCGGTACACGGCTGCTAGAAGAGGGGCAAGTTCTTTCGGGTACTCTGTGTAGAATCGAATTGGTATCCCGTCAGGTCCACTGGACCTTCCTCTGTTGAGTGATTTCAGTTGCTTTTCTATTCCTTGGACACTTATTTCGATGTCAGCCATTTTTTTCGTTCGTAATCCACTCGTATGAGTGGATATGTTAGAGTGTGTGTGTGTGTTTCAGTGTTCGCGGTCATGTTCACATGTTACAGAGTACTCAGCTGAGACTGTGATGACAAAGGCGCCGGCATGGGCAAGAAAAGCAGAAATATGAACGGCTGCGGAGGAAAGGAAACCGATGTTCCGAAAGGCCGGACGGAGAAGAACGTCCGCTCACTTTCGAGAAGGCCCTAGCAAAGCGAGTTCATTTAAAGACGGGAGGAGGCCCGTAGAGTTACTGAGGAGTGGCACACAAGAGGCAATCTCATTCCTTTTGCCCCCTCAGACACTCGAGTATCTTAAAAGGCGGCGGAGGGCTCTCAGAAAGATTCGCGGTCGCCGGCGAGCGCCGATGACGCTGCCGTCGACGACGCACTGCGCCGCCCCGCCCTTCTTGTGTTTGCGGCTCCTCAAATTAAATCCGCCGAGTTGTTGACTGGATTTGGCCGCGGCGCAGTGCAGCGTCGGGTGCCCCGCCCGTTCGCCTCTGGTTACCATAAATGCATATTCATCGCAGGTCTTCGTGGCGACCTCGTGCACAATCAATGCTTTGTGGCGCGCCGGTGACTACTGACGCGGCCGCTGCTTGTTATCCAATTAACACCGGCGGCTTATTTGTACTTCTGATTGAATGAACGGCAATGCAGTCTACACAACTAGTCCCAAACTCACTTCTTCAGCCACCTCGCCTTCCCTTGCTTCGTAATCGTATTCCATCGACCGGTAAGTTTAAATGCGATGAATATTCCTTACGTACGTCTCAAACGGAGAGGCCTTCCTGCTAAGGACTACCATATGACAATAAAATAAACCGTTAAGGTTCGTCTTCAGCAGTGTACTTCGCTATTTAATGAGCTACGTACACATGGGAAACTACACTGTGCAACACAATTACGGTTAAAAGGTTGAATTCCTGTTGGTGGTGATTCGAGGGCTATTCAGAAAGTAGGGACCGTTTCCTTCTGACGCCGCTAGACGCGCGCCGATAGCGTATACAGGGTGTTACAAAAAGGTACGGCCGAACTTTCAGGAAACATTCCTCACACACAAATAAAGAAAAGATGTTATGTGGACATGTGTCCGGAAACGCTTAATTTCCCTGTTAGAGCTCATTTTAGTTTCGTACACCTACGTTCAATGGAGCACGTTATCATGATTTCATACGGGATACTCTACCTGTGCTGCTACAACATGTGCCTTTACAAGTACGACACGACATGTGGTTCCTGCACATTTCAGTCGAAGTGTTCGTACGTTTCTCAACAACAGATTCGGTGACCGATGGATTGGTAGAAGCGGACCAATTCCATGGCCTCCACGCTCTCCTGACCTCAACCATCTTGACTTTAATTTATGGGGGCATTTGAAAGCTCTTGTCTACGCAACCCCGGTACCAAATGTAGAGTCTCTTCGTGCTCGTATTGTGGGCGGCTGTGACACAATACGCCATTCTCCAGGGCTGCATCAGCGCATCAGGGATTCCATGGGACGGAGGGTGGATGCATGTATCCTCGCTAACGGTGGACGTTTTGAACATTTGCTGTAACAAAGTGTTTGAAGTCACGCTGGTACATTTTGTTGCTGTGTGTTTCCATTCCCTGATTAATGAGATTTGAAGAGAAGTAATAAAATGAGCTCTAACATGGAAAGTAAGCGTCCACATAACATATTTTCTTTCTTTGTGTGTGAGGAATGTTTCCTGAAAGTTTGGCCGTACCTTTTTGTAATACCCTGTATTTTGGTATGTGCATGCTCGGCAGCTCAGTCGGTATCCATCCGTGACAGCGGAAGGTACTCTGCGCGTCTGGTTTTTCTCGATATTCGAATTTAAAATTTGCGCTGCAATCGAATATTCCGCCAGTTGTGAGGTGCGGTCTGTCATACGGTTTTTGTTGGAAAAAAACCTAAAACCTATAAAAAATTATCGTGAACTGTGCGAATCAACGTAATGAGTGAATGTTCCGTCCGGAAATGGTGCATTAGGTTGAAAAAGGGCCGAACCAACTTTCATGACGAAGAGAAGAGTGGACGCCCGAGCATTGTGACTGACGATCTTGTCGCTAAAGTTGACGAAACGATTCGTGAAAACCGTCGCTTCACAATAACGGAGCTTTCGCTTTCTTTCCCACACGTTTCACGACCTTTGTTGTTTGAAATTGTCACTCAGAAGCTAGGCTACCACAAATTTTGTGCACGATGGGTGCCCAAAATGCTTACAGAGCACCGTAAAGAACAGCGAATGGGGACAACGTTGACATTTCGGGAGGCCTACCATAAACATGGTGATTCGTTACTGGATCGAATAGTAACCGGTGACGAGACTTGGGTGAAACAAGTCAATTGCGAGGCAAAATTACAGTCCATGGATTGGGTTCACACAAGCCCCCCCCCCCCCCCCCAAAAAAAAAAAACTAAGAAAATATTTGCAAACCTTGTTAGCAAGGAAGTTGTTGGCGACAGTGTTATGGGATAGGTAAGGTGTGCTTCTTATTGATGTTCTCGAACGTGGAACAACCATAAATTCTACCCGGTACTGTCAAACTTTGCACAGCCTAAGATGAGCAGTTCAAAACAAACGACGAGGAAAGCTGACGTCCAAAATTTTGTTTTTGCACGACAATGCCCGACCTCACACGGCAAACCGCACTAAAGAACTCCTTAATTCATTCAAATGGGAAAGTCTCTCTGATCCTCCCTACAGCCCCGATCTTGAATCAAGCGACTTCCACTTGTTTCCCAAGATGAAGAACTGGCTTGCAATGGGCTTTGATGACGAAGCGGAACTCCAGGCGGGCGTGACTCACTGGCTGAAGTCTTCAGGCGGCAGAATTTTACGACGAAGGTCTTTCAAAGCTTGTCCACCACTATGATACGTACCTCAGTGTGTTTGGTGACCGTGAGGAAAAGTAGTATGTCAGTCGCTCTTTCAGATGTATATAATAAAATGTATTTCTTGTACTTAGTTTTTTTCATGCCAAAACGTTCCCTACTTTCTGAATAGTCCTCGTAGTGTTCCTAATTTGTGGCTGCTAGTCTTCTGCTGAAGAAGGCTCAGAAGAATGATACGAAAAATAGACTTTTTCGAAACCCCGTAATTATTTCCCGTTGCGATCTTTAAGTTTGAAATTTCGCTCAAAGGTGTCTACAACCTTTCTCTGTAACGATGAAAAACCGTGGTTCTCTGTGACGTCACCCTCGGGCTCGGGGATACATCAAGCAGCAGGATGTCAGCACACGCGAGAAAGGGTGACATTTCAGAAATGCCTGTGAGGTATAGGGTGGGTTAAAGACGTCAGACTGGCACCAAATTTCACCACAATTCCGCCCAAGGCCACCGTGGACGCGTCACACGTGAGAAGGTCGTCGCACCCCCTCTTGCCCACATTTTACCACTACTTTTGACGCCACTGCGACGGAGGTTAGAACCGCCACGCCCAGAGTTGAAAACATGCGGTTTTCTCACAGTGGCCGAGGAAAATGTTTCAGACACACAGCCGCTCAGAATCTGCACAAAAAGGCCTCAGGGGTGACATAAAGGACGTCAACGAAACCACCCCTTCCATTGAGACAGTGATTCCCACACATTTTGCGGTCGAAAACGACGGTTCGCAGTACTTTGAGCACCAAGACGACGGTCTTGACAGTCTTTGACACTGCTGACACTCCACAGACTCTTTAACCCTTCTCTAAGGACATCGTGGACTGGTAACCTCATTGTACGTGAGCGCACCTCCTTGGAGTGCAGTGCGATTGCAAATTTTGCTCTGTTAGACAGTGTGGAACCACAAGGAAATGTTCAAAACCATTCGACGAAATTTGAGCGTGATCCGAAGCAGCAAAGGGTGGTTACGCTTTTCCAGCCCTCCTGGTTTTGGCCCCTCCTGTGGCATGATTGCGGAGCGGTGCGACATTGACACATCCGTGAATAAGTAGGCGAAGGTTCATCTAAGACATACCAGTTCGGCAATACTGTCAGTGCCACTCTCCCACATTTGTTGAGCGCTCTAAATATGTACCTGTACAGAGAGAACAGGTGAGAGAGTCCTGGCCGCCTGTAAGTAGGCATGCCGGAAGAGAGAGATGTCATGTGGTTCCCCACCTGCAGGCACCTAGGACCTGGTCCCCTTGGAACGTCGTATATGTTGTAGAACTGGTATGAGGCGGTCATATGACTCTCCACCACTCATGGCGGTGAAGTGCTGTGTATGTGCCAGTCGGTTGTATGGAATGCACACGGTAAAATTGGTAGCATGGAGACGTGGCCAAATCCAGAGAGTAGCTCACTCCGTCGATGAAGTTATCTGATTTGTTGGTGTATCAAAGCGGACTGTCCAATCTGATTACAATGTATGATGTACTAGTCTCAGCCACGTAAAAGGGCGTAAGAACAGTCGTTAAAACCGACGGGGACGAGAGACGAGTGTCACGCCTTGTTAATGACTATCGGTTTCAAATCCAGTTGAAATTGCAGGTCCATCTCAACCAATTCCCGAGTAAACGTTGCGAAAGGAAACTGCATGCAGTGGACATTTGGAGTCGAGTACCTAAAAGAGCCATTACTTGCAGCGACTCATAACGTCTTCACTGGGCCAAACAACGCAGAAACTGGACAGTTGCTGAATGCAGAGTGGCCCGACGAGTCACGATTTTGACACGGTGTCGAGTGCACCGACAGTCCAATGAGGCATTTAAGCTGGAGTGCGAGGAGGGTGTGATCCAGCCCTGTCATGGTTCTGTTACGTCTTTCTTTTTTTTTTTTTTACCTTAACTTGGGCCTTCTCATTCAAGTTACCGTGAACATGAACTAGTATGTTTACTTCAACGTTCTCGGTGATCCAGTGCTACACTTCCCGCTACATCTTCATGGTGAATTGGCTTTGTTGTGCCCTGTATTCGAAAATGACAACAAAAATGGTTCAAATGGCTCTAAGCACTATGGGACTCAAGTTCTAAGGTCATCAGTACCCTATAACTTAGAACTACTTAAACCTAACTAACCTAAGGACATCACACACATCCATACCCGAGGCAGGTTTCGAACCTGCGACCGTAGCGGTCGCGCGGTTCCACACTGTAGCGCCTAGAACCGCTCGGCCACCACGGCCGGCCGAAAATGACAACAGACAGGTTCACAGTCATATGTTTCTGTTTTGACATAGGTGGGCACTAGCGCTCATCGACTGGCCTACTAAATCACCCGATGTCAGTCCTTGCGGAAATGCTCGGGTATTTGTAACTCCAGATGAAAAATGGCAGCTGACATCTCCGCAATCTGCTAGTTCTATGGAATCCTCAATGAGTGGTTTCAGCTGGATATGGTGTACCTGTAGACGCTCTTTTTCGTGGAATTGAGACTATCACCAAGACCGGAGGCAATGTCACAAGATATCAGCGCGATGTCTCTTCGAGGGGTACTAATATTTTATTCGGAGTGGCCAGGTAAGCTGTGCCACCAGCTACTCACTTGTGGGACTCCGCACCGGATTTTTGTCTCCAATCCAGCACAATCATCATTTCGCGACCTCTTCGCACTACGGTTTCCAGCTGCTTCCTGCGGTCTTGCTACTACCTGTTTCTTCACTGCACTTTTACTGCAGCACCTGTCCTAATCCAAGCAACAGAGCGCATCGGCAATGCAGAACTGCAAATATTACTGTAGATGAACTTGAACTCTTCAACGAACTGACAAAAAAATTACAGTATACCAACCGCTTGCTAGGGTTGTCTGGTGATAGGGATCCATCTCAAGATCTCGGGTCTAGTGAAGCAGGGGATACAACCCATCGGCTTTGACCAATGACGTCAGAATTGGCCAGAGAGCATTTATTACACAGACGAAAGAGCTGACAAGACTGTTCAGAAACAAAGGAATACTAGAGACGACAAATATAGTTGATATATATCAACGCAAGTAGTATTTTCACGTTAAAGATATCGCGTGTTTGTATCATATTATTTCTGTGGAAAAGCACGAGATACAAATTTTACATGTGTTGTTTCTTTCGTTTCCGCTACCACTAATAATCTGTTCTTACGTAGATAGTAGTACTACCTATGGCAGAAGGAGCTACGTGTATAATATTTGTATCCCATACTTTAGTTGACCTACGTATATGTACACTGTTAATGAAAACGTGGAAATGGACGTACATTACATTTGCAACCTGTACCTCAGTTGAATTACGCGAAGAGGCAATAAGACGACACAGGAAGAGTTAAATAATAAGTAAATAAGTAAAGGAGATAAGAAGATATGAAAATAAATTTCTCAAATGACTTGGATTAGTAAAGAATAAAACATTAATCCTGGTCGCTTTACAATGACTCTTTTGTTCACACTGTTACGTGTCCTCACCTTCCTTCGAAAAAACGGATAGGTCGTACTTGTCGTACAGACTTTCGAAGCAAATTTACTCGTGTTATCAAGGACATCTAATGAAAACAGGCTTCGTGCAACTACAATGTTGTTTCCGAAGATTCGGTGGGAAACTGACTTGGGGTACAACTATACTAAGGTGAAAAAACTCGAGGGGTACCTCCTAACATGGTGTCGGTCCTCCTTTTGCCCGTCTTGGTGCTGCAACTCGACGTTATATGGACTGAACAAGACGTTGGAAGCCCCCTGCGTAAATATTGAGTCACGCTGCCTCAGTAGCCGTCCACGGCTGCGAAAGTGTTACCAGTGCAAGATTTTGTGTTCGATGGAATTCATGTCGGGCGATATGGGAGGCCAAATCATTCGCTCGAATTGTCCAGAACGTTCTTCAAACCAATCGCTAACAATTGTCGTCCGGTGACATGGCGCATTGTCATCCATAAAAATTCCGTCTTTTTTTCGGAACATGAAGTCCATGAATGGATGAAAATGGTCTCCAAGTAACCGAACATGACTATTTCCAGTCGATGATCGGTTCTGTTGGACCAGAAGAGCCAGTGCAGTCCGCGTAAACGCTGCCCACATCATTATGGGGCCACCACCAGCTCGCACATTGCCTATTTACATCTACATCTATACGGATAGCCTGCAAATCACGTTCAAGTGCCTGGCAGAGGGTTCATCGAACCGCCTTCACAATTATCTATTATTCCAATCTCGTATAGCGCGCGAAAAGAATGAACATCTATATCTTTCCGTACGAGCTCTCATTTCCCTTATTTCATCGTGCTGATCGTTTCTACCTATGTAGGTCGGTGTCAACAAAATATCATTCGGAGGAGAAATTGGTGATTGGAATTTCGTGATAAGATGCCGACGCAACGAAAAACGCCTTTCTTTTAATGATTTCCAGCCCAAATGCTGTATCATTTCTGTGACACTCTCTCTCATATTTCGCGATAGTACAAAACGTGCTGCCTTTCTTTGAACTTTTTCGATGTACTCCGTCACTCCTATCTGGTAAGGATCCCACACCGCGCAGCAGTATTCTAAAAGAGCGTAGTGTAGGCAGTCTCCTTAGTAGGTCTGTTACATTTGCTAAGTGTCCTGCCAATAAAACGAAGTCTTTGGTTAGCCTTCCCTACAACATTTTCTACATGTTCCTTCCAATTTAACTTGTTCGTAATTGCACTTCCTAGGTATTTAGTTGAATTTACGGCCTTGAGATTGGACTGATGTTTAACCGGTGTTTCACGGATTCCTTTCAGCACTCATGTCGGTGACCTCACAGTTTTCGTTATTTAGGGTCATTCACCAATTTTCGCACCATACACATATCTTTTCTAAATCGTTTTGCAATTTGTTTTTATCTTCTGGGAGTTCATTAGTCGATAAACGTCAGCGTCATCTGCACAACAACCTAAGACGGCTGCTCAGATTGTCTGCAAAATCGTTTATATAGATAAGGAACAGCAAAGGGCCTATAACACTACCTTGGGGAACGCCAGAAATCACTTCTGTTTTACTCGATGACCTTCCGTCAATTACAACGAACTGTGACCTCTTTGTGGCCGTGCGGTTCTAGGCGCTTCAGTCTGAAACCGCGTGACCGCTACGGTCGCAGGTTCGAAGGGCATGGATGTGTGTGATGTCCTTAGGTTAGTTAGATTTAAGTAGCTCTAAGTTCTAGGGGACTGATGACCTCAGCAGTTAAGTCCCATAGTGCTCAGCGCCATTTTTTGTGACCTCTCTGACAGGAAATCACAAATCCAGTCACATAACTAAGACGATATTCCATAAGCACACAATTTCCCTAAGAGCCGCTTGTGTGGTACAGTGTCAAAAGCCTTCCGGAAATCCAGAAATACGGGATCGGTCTGAAAGCCCTTGTCAATAGCACTCAACACTTCTAGTGAATAAAGAGCTAGTTGTGTTGCACAGGAACGATGTTTTCTAAACCCATGCTGACTGTGTGTCAATAGACCGTTTTCTTCGAGGTACTATGTTGACAACTTGGCCTCATGGTTTCGTGAGGTCTACGCCAAAATCGAACCCTACCATCAGCTCTTACCAACTGAAATCGAGACTCATCTGACCAGGCCACTGGTTTCTAGTCGTTTATGGTCCAACTGATATGGCGGCAAACCCAGGGGAGGCGCTGCATAGAATGTCATACTTTTAGCAAAGGCACTCGCGTCGGCCGTCTGCTGCTATAGCCCATTAAAGCCAAATTTCGGCGTATTGTCCTGACGCATACGTTCGTCGTACATGCCACATTGATTTCTGCTGTTATTTCGCGCAGTGTTATTTGTCTGTTAACACTGGCAACACTACGCAAACGCCGCTGATTTCGGCCGTTAAGTGAATACCGTCGACCACTGCGTTGTCCATGGTGAGAGACAGTGACTGAAATTTGATACTCTCGGCGTTCTCTTAGACACTGTGTGCCTTGGAATATTGAATTCCCTAAAGATTTTCAAAATGAAAAAATCGTTCAAATGGCTCTGAGCACTGTAGCATTTAACATCTACATCTACATTTACACCTACATCTACATACATACTCCGCAATCTACCATACGGTGCGTGGCGGAGGGTACCTCGTACCACAACTAGCATCTTCTCTTCCTGTTCCACTCCCAACCAGAACGAGGGAAAAATGACTGCCTATATGCCTCTGTACGAGCCCTAATCTCTCTTATCTTATCTTTGTGGTCTTTCCACGAAATGTAAGTTGGCGGAAGAAAAACTGTACTGCAGTCAGCCTCAAATCCTGGTTCTCTAAATTTCCTCAGTAGCGATTCACGGAAAGAACGCTTTCTTTCCTCTAGAGACTCCCACCTGAGTTCCTGAAGCATTTCCGTAACACTCGCGTGATGATCTAACCTACCAGTAACAAATCTAGCAGCCCGCCTCTGAATTGCTTCTATGTCCTCCCTCAATCCGACCTGACAGGGATGGCTGGCTCAAATGGCTCTGAGCACTATGCGACTTAAGTTCTGAGGTCATCAGTCGCCTAGAACTTAGAACTACTTAAACCTAACTAACCTAAGGACATCACACACATCCATGCCCGAGGCAGGATTCGAAACTGCGACCGTAGCGGTCACAGGTTCCAGACTGAAGCGCCTTTAACTCCACGGCCACAACTGACAGGGATCCCAAACGCTCGAGCAGTACTCAAGAATAGGTCCTATTAGTGTTTTATAAGCGGTCTCCTTTACAGATGAACCACATCTTCCCAAAATTCTACCAATGAACCGAAGACGACCATCCGCCTTCCCCACAACTGGCATTACATGCTTGTCCCACTTCATATCGCTCTGCAATGTTACGCCCAAATATTTAATCTACGTGACTGTGTCAAGCGCTACACTACTAACGAAGTATTCAAACATTACGGGATTCTTTTTCCTATTGATCTGCATTAATTTACATTTATCTATATTTAGAGTTAGCTGCCATTCTTTACACCAATCACAAATCCTGTCCAAGTCATCTTGTATCCTCCTACAGTCACTCGACGACGACACCTTCCCGTACACCACAGCATCATCAGCAAACAGCCGCAAATTGCTATCCATCCTATCCAAAAGATCATTTATGTAGATAGAAAACATCTGAGGTCATCACTTCCCTAGACTTAGAACTACTTAAACCTAACTCTCCTAAGGACATCACACACATCCATGCCCGTGGCAGGACTCGAACCTGCTACCGTAGCAGCAGTGCGGTTCCAGACTGAAGCGCCTAGAACCGCTCGGCAACAACGGCCGGCTCAAAATGAAATGTCCCACGCGTCTAGCTTCAATTACCATTACGTGTTCAAAGTCGGTTAGTTCTCGTCGTGAGGCCATAATCACATCGGACAGCTTGTCACATGAATCACCATAGTACGCAAATGACAGCTCCGCCAACGCACTGCCCTTTTATATGTTCTGTACGCAATCATACCGCCATCTGTATATGCCTATATCGCTACCGCGTGACTTTTGTCATTCTGTGTAAAAATATTTCTTTGCTGGAAATTAATTTTAATGCGTACCACGCTCCTGGCGCGCGGTCGGCAGTCAGTGGTTCTTCGTGACAAATTCCCAGCACTCTTGTTCGGAGCTGTTTTCAGATAATAAGCCTTAAAATTTTCTCTGCTCCGCTGGCAGATGTCTTGGTCGCTATGCCAGCGCCGATTTCGTCGAACACCGACAATCGTAAAAGTTCCGTTCCTCGATTTCTAGAAAAATATGCGTTTTCGGACACAATGTACGATGATTACAAATTGCTCAGTTTTCGGTCATCCGTAGATGCCATCAATTTTGAGTCGACTGAGCGCCAGGAACTTTAGGAATGGTTTTCTCAAAAACACGAGGTGATGAACCAAAATATCTCCAAGCCTTTCATTTTCGGTTGTATACAATGTGAGCAGAATCGGTAGGCCGTGTCTGAGGTCTTCCCCTTGCTCACCAAAATTCCCAGTTAAGGCGCTAGCTTTTCTCGGCTGCCGCGCTCCTAATGCGAGAGTGCATTGTCCAGAGGCTATGCTGTTCTCACCTTCGTGGACATGGGAACAGAGCTGCTAAGCGATCGGAGAGGCCTTACCCAAAGCTTTATTGCTATACCCTATTTCTATTTATTTATTTATTTTCCCACAGTTTAGAGCGCTGGTGTTGGAGATCTTGCAATGTGCATTTCCTTAACACCAGATTGTGCACAAACGTGCTGGTGTGTCTTAATCGATAGTGACGTTTTGAGCCCCTAGCATTCTCCCTCGCCTCAAGATGACCTATTGCCTTCACTGGATCTCATATGACCCGTCGTCCAATAGGAGTGTTGGCTGTGCGCTGCCTCATTCCACTTCGAGCAATTGCTTCCGTCTTCGTTAGTCTTCCGCAGTCGTAGGCCCCAAGAATGACTGCAGTTCATTTTGCCTGATAAGCGCAACTCCAGTAGCGCTCTTGCATGAACCGCTGAAAACAGATCCATTACCAGTATCCTCTTCCTCTAACGTAACGCAGATACATCGCTGCAAAAAATCTCGTTGCTCTGTAACAATTGTCAAGTGGTGTACATCGTGAAAAGAGGCTCATCAAAAGACATCAGAAATTCATTACAACAACAACTTCAGGAGATGGAACTACCTACACGGCGCACTAGTCAACTTCCGATGTTTCAAGTAGAAAGGAATGAGGAACACAAAGTAGGGTAAACAAAGACAGGCGGTCGAGGGGGAAGAGAAACGTTGTATACGGGGAGGGGTCCCCCATTCTCTAGAGGAGGAGGAGGAGAAAGGATTGTCAGCGCGCGTCCCCCACCCCCGCATCCATTCACGCAGAGCCGCCACCGGGGAGGATTCTAATCCCGCGCGGAGATCTTGCAGAAAACGGGCAAGGCCGCGGTATAAACAGAACAGAGGCTATTCTGGGCAGTTCCTTGCGGAGCACTTTGCGCGTGGCCCTCGCCGGGCCTGTACTCATTACGGCGCTACAGCGCCGGCGAGAGCGGCAAGTTTTAATTGGCAGCCGGCGGCTGGCCGGGCGCCAGGGTTCCGTAGACTGGACTACCCGGCGCGACCCGACCGCGCTCTACCGGACTCTACCGCGGCGCGTCGGTTCCCCGCTAAACGAGTGCTGCGCCGCCTCTAATTAACCGCACGCCGCTTCTTTCCGAGACCACTTCATTTATATCGGCAATTTGTTAATTGTGGCAATTCGCGGCGATCGAGCGTAATTAGCTTCGCGCCGGATTCGGCGGATGTTGCATGCTCCGGGAACATTACAGGTCACGCGTTTCGTAGATTGCGGAAGATAATCATTATCGAAAGTCTGCAAGTCGCGTGCTATAAGCTCATGACGCCAATGAAAACAACTGTTGGAATTATTAGAGCTAATGCGTTGTAATTGCTGAGTGAATGTGGAACCAATATCATCAAAGTCTTTTATCTTGGCTAGACACTCTTGGAGATGACTTGCAGTTGACTGAAGCTGATATGCACTTCGTGTATAAGAAAATGACAATTTTTGATTCTGAAAACGTACGGTTGGAACACAGCCGTCTGCTCGGTCTGGTGCCGTCTGAAGAGTCCTGCTACGTTTGTGTACAGGCGAAGATGGAAACTGGACTCTGCCTGCATTTGGTTTGTCGTAAACTGTACGTAATTAACACTTGAAAATCCTGTACAGGCCGAGATCTGCTAACTGACACGCATAAACTTTTCTCTAATAATTACAACCAAATAAAAGCAAAAGGATAAAAGACCTCACTTTGGAGAGTGCGCAAAATAAGATTTGACATCGAAAAATGTTTCATACACCTCAAGATAAACAAACAAACTTACGTCACCTGTCCCACGTCTAGATAATGTAAGTTGGGTTGCCCGTCTTAAGGCCCATGAAAGCCACTGAAAAAAGAAAAAAAAAAAAAAACGCATCACGATGGAATTATCCGAATGTCACGAAAATTGGTAGATGTGATGTCCATGTACAGACAAACAAATGATTACAATTTTAGAAACACTGGATGATTCATTCAAGAGAAAGATTTCCACAAATAGAGCAAATCAATAACGCTTTGGTCCATCTATGGCTCTTATGCAAGCATTTGCTCGTCCTGGCATTGACTGAGACATTTGATGGACAACCTGGTGAGGGATATCGCGCCAACTTATCACCAGTTGGCCGGCCGCTGTGGCCGAGCGGTTCTAGGCGCTTCAGTCCGGAACCGCGCTGCTGCTACGGTCGCAGGTTCGAATCCTGCCTCGGGCATGGATGTGTGTGACGTCCTTAGGTTAGTTGGGTTTAAGTAGTTCGAAGTCTAGGGGACTGATGACCTCAGATGTTAAGTCCCATATTCCTTAGAGACATTTATGACCAGTTGGCTCTTTAGATCGTCAAAAATCTCGAGCTGGAAGGAGGGCCCTGCTCATAATGCTACAAACGCTCTCAATTTGGGTGAGATCCGGTGGTCTTGCTGGACAAAATGGGGAGGTTTGGCAAGCACGAAGACAAGAAACAGAAACTCTCGCCTTGTGCGGCACGGAATCTCATTGACTGGAGTAGGATTGTCTTCAGGGACGAGTCCCACTTCGAACTGAGGCCAGACGACCAGCGAAGACGTGTGTGGAGACGCTCGAACAGCGGTGGAACATCAACCTGACTGTCGTTCACCAGATGGCCCTACAACCATGAGTGATAGTCTGGGGTTCAATTTGTTTTATAGCAAGCCCCATTTGATTGTTATCCGCAGTACCCTTACGGTACAACGTCCGTCAACGACATTCTACATCCCATTTTATTGCCATGCATGATAAGCCATCATGGCCTAACATTTCAGCAAGATAACACCCGCCCGCAAGTCTCAGTGCGAGCACACAGACAGACCCTTTTCACAGTTAAGCACGTTGAGAGGGGCCTAATCACCGAATGCTGGTCGAAACGCCTTCTGGATCGGCAGGTCGTTCGGTGTGTTCCGTCAAACAATATTGGGAGCAGTGGACACGGGATGGTACCCACGTGCGACGTACTGCGTCTGGAGCGACCAGGAAGACGACAAGGCGAGAAGATTGAAGGGTTGTGCGGCAAGCGGTCAGGGATGGCTCTAAGCACTATAGGATTTAACAAAAAAAAAAAATGGTTCAAATGGCTCTGAGCACTATGGAACTTAACTTCTGAGGTCATCAGTCCCCTAGAACTTTGAACTACTTAAACCTAACTAACCTACAGACATCACACACATCCATGCCCGAGGCAGGATTCGAGTCTGCGACCGTAGCAGCAGCGCGATTCCGGACTGAAGCGCCCAGAACCGCTTGGCCACAGCGGCCGGCTGCGGTCAGGGATCCTATAGTGAATCGCTCCGTGCTACAAATAGATGTACTGGTGCCGGTTGTCCCACAAATCATTTCCAGACGCCCTGCGCTTGTGGATTTGCAATCCAGGCGTCCTAGTCGTGTGCTTCCGTTAAAAGCGAAACCGGCGACTCCGCCTGCAGCGTTGCCAAGCTAGAACGACGTGGACTCCCACAGATTGGCAAAGTGGTCTTTAGTGGTGATTCCTGATTGGTTTTGGAGACTGATGGTAACCAACATATGGGTGTGGAGGCTGCCTGGTGAATGATGAAGTTCCACCGACGCTGTCACGCACCACGCTATCCACATACCTGGTGTAACGGTACGGGGCGCCATAGCTTACAATAGCTGGTGCCCTCTAATTGTGGCACGTGGAACTTTAACGGGCCAGCGTTATGTTGATGACATCCTTTGATCCCATGTGGGACTTTTCTTACGTTCTCAAATGGTTCAAATGGCTCTGAGCACTATGGGACTTAACGTCTGAGGTCATCAGTCCCCTAGAGCTTAGAACTACTTAAACCTAACTAACCTAAGGACATCACACACATCCATGCCCGAGGCAGGATTCGAACCTGCGACCGTAGCGGTCGCGCGGTTCCAGACTGAAGCGCTTAGAACCGCTCGGCCACCAGCGGCCGGCCCTTACATTCTCTACCAGGGGCATTTTTCCAGCAGGATAATGCTCGTCACGTACAGCTCGAGTTGCTCAAGACTTCCTACGACATGTTCCGACTCTTCCATGCCCGGCCTGCTCCCGGGACTTGTCCCTCAATAGAGCACTTTTGGGATCAACTGAAACGCCAGAGGCCGGCGTGGAGGTGGTTGTTCAAGATTTGTGTGACATTCTGCGTTGAGACAATATCAAACGTCTAATGAACTTGATGCCGCACCGTGTTGCTCCATGTATTGCAGCAAAAGGTGGACCAACGCGTTATTGATGGTTGCACTGCATGTGTCTACTTGTACACACTGTCTATTTGTCTGAATCTGCGATCAAGTGAATCTCTCTCATCTGTATCATTATGTCTAATATATTTCTTTTCGATCCGATGTTCCCCTCTTGAAGCGCTACTTTCAGTGTTCCTGTGTGTATTTCATACACCTTAAGTTAGGCAACCCAACTTACAGCATCCACAGTCGTACTATGAAAAGGTTTACTGATGAAAGAGTTGGTCGATATACACCTCGTGTACGGATTTTCCGAATGTAGTGGAACAACGCTATGCTGAGAAGTGCCCGCAGTGACGGCAATTACATCACAGCACTTCCGCGGACAGTGGTTGTTGTACATCGCGTGTCGTACGTTTTGGTCATTGTATATTACATGCTTCTGCTCTCCGGTGAAGATATTTTTACAGAATCAAGGGTAACCGCATAACAAACCGAATAAATCGTAATTACATCATTAGTCTGCGACGAACCGGTGGAGACAGTGGGTCCCTTATGTCAAAACACTAGGTAGGTATCCCCGAACAACCTCTGAAAGTTTGTCGGTAGATTTCTGGTTTATCCTGCATACCGTGGAATTAATATGCACTTAAGTACTTTCAGGGATTGCAATTTTACGTTGTTTTTATGTAAATGTACTCGGAGATGTTTTACAAAAGTGAACTGCTAAAGGCTGCTTGAAAACGTTTTCTCGTCCGCAGTTTAAAAAAAAAATGGTTCAAATGGCTCTGAGCACTATGAGACTTAACTCCTGAGGCCATCAGTCCCCTAGAACTCAGAACTACTTAAACCTAACTAACCTAAGGACATCACACACATCCATGCCCAAGACAGGATTC
The DNA here is from genome assembly GCF_023898315.1 of Schistocerca nitens. Taxonomy (NCBI): domain Eukaryota; kingdom Metazoa; phylum Arthropoda; class Insecta; order Orthoptera; family Acrididae; genus Schistocerca; species Schistocerca nitens. The sequence continues at coordinate 27,563,835 of NC_064615.1, forward strand.
GAACCTGCGACCGCAGCGGTCGCGCGGTTCCAGACTGTAGCGCCTAGAACCGCTCGGCCACCCCGGCCGGCCAGCAGTTAAAAGAAGTTAACAATTCTCGTGGTTAAAAAATAGAAAGATGAAAGAGAGATCTCGAGCTTCAATGGAAGGTGGTTCCAACTGCGTTCCTAATGGATGACTGACAGCAGCACCACCACTACGAATCATCTCATACGATGGATAGAGGTAATCAGTTTTTCTTGAGAGCAGTATTGTTAAAATATTGATAATCGGTGTTGATAAAGATCAATCATAGGGTTAATCAGCATAAAAAGCATCTTACAGACAGTTTTCCACGCACGAATTGCACAAACTACGGTTCTGAATAGGTGTTTCACGTAGTGCACGAGTGGTAGCGATTACTCCCAAACGAATTAATTTCTTTTGTAATTCTGCAGGCTTTCGTGGCCGTTGTCAACGAAGTTAAAATCTTCTGTGTTATTAGGCCGCGTCATATTTCTGCTAAAATGATCGACGTTTCGACCCCTTTGCTAGGATCTTCCTCAGGATCTTAGAACACTCTAGCAGTAGTGGACACCATAAGATCCTGAGGAAGATTCCAGCGGATCATTTTAGTAGAAATATGCCGCGGCCTAATAATCCAGAAGATTTCTGCCTAAATTCAGGCCCTTTATGAGAGCTGACAGCATTTAGTTGAGGGTAGAGGAGCTTATGGCGTGAATTTATGCCACCTTGTGATGCGTGTGTGGTTTCCATTTCACTGTCTCTCGGATAAGCCGACCGACAGAACCGCTATTAGCACCGGCAGCTACAGGTAACCACTGTAGGGCGGCACGTCAACAGCGGGAGCAGTACGTACTCGTAGGCGCGGCCAGTACCTCTGCGACGGCGGCCGAGCGTGGCCCAGGCTACGCCGACCGTGTTCCGGCGGCGTGGGCGGTGCGGGCCCGGCGGCGCGGGCTGCATTGCGGCGAACACTGTGCGTGCACACAGTGCAGCCGCCGAAGCGGACTTCCTGGAGCGCCGGGCCGGCGGTCCGCCTATCTGCGAGTCGCGAATCGGCCGCTCACGCTAACATCCGCCATCCTCCGGCAGCAGATTGCCTTCCGCCATTCTCAGCATCTGTTAACTACCGTCCAGCTCCAGGCTCCAGTCCATCGCTCTCGATCGAAAGTATAATTCTATGTACCGACTTGACAGAAAATCCTAAGAAGTTCTGGTCTTACGTTAAATCAGTGAGTGGCTCGAAACAGCATATCCAGACACTCTGTGATGATGATGGCATTGAAATAGAGGATGACACGCGCAAAGCTGACGTACTAAACACCTTTTTCCAAAGCTGTTTCACGGAGGGAGACTGCACTGCAGTTCCTTCTCTAAATCCTCGCACGAACGAAAAAATGGCTGACATCGATATAAGTGTCCAAGGAATAGAAAAGCAACTGAAATCACTCGACAGAGGAAGATCCACTGGACCTGACGGGATACCAATTCGATTCTACACAGAGTACTTCAAAGAACTTGCCCCCCTTCTAACAGCCGTGTACCGCAAGTCTCTAGAGGAACGGAAGGTTCCAAATGATTGGAAAAGAGCACAGGTAGTCCCAGTTTTCAAGAAGGGTCGTCGAGCAGATGCGAAAAACTATAGGCCTGTATCTCTGACATCGATCTGTTGTAGAATTTTAGAACATGTTTTTTGCTCGCGTATCACATCATTCCTGGAAACCCAGAATCTACTCTGTAGGAATCAAAATGGATTCCGGATACAGCGATCGTGTGAGACCCAACTCGCCTTATTTGTTCATGAAACCCAGAAAATATTAGATACAGGCTCCCAGGTAGATGCCATTTACCTTGACGTCCGGAAAGCGTTCGATACAGTTGCGCACTGTCGCTTGATAAACAAAGCAACAGCCTACGGAATATCAGACCAGCCGTGTGGCTGGACTGAAGAGTTTTTAGCAAACAGAACACAGCATGTTGTTCTCAATGGAGAGACGTCTACAGACGTTAAAGTAACCTCTGGCGTGCCACAGGGGAGTGTTATGGGACCATTGCTTTAAAAATATATATAAATGACCTAGTAGATAGTGCCGGAAGTTCCATGCGGCTTTTCGCGGATGATGCTGTAGTATACAGAGAAGTTGCAGCATTAGAAAATTGCAGCGAAATGCAGGACGATCTGCAGCGGATAGGCACTTGGTGCAGGGAGTGGCAACTGACCCTTAACATAGACAAATGTAACGTATTGCGAGTACATAGAAAGAAGGATCATTTACTGTATGATTATATGATAGCGGAACAAACACTGGTAGCAGTTACTTCTGTAAAATATCTGGGAGTATGCGTACGGAACGATTTGAAGTGGAATGATCATATAAAATTAATTGTTGGTAAGGCGGGTGCCAGGTTGAGATTCATTGGGAGAGTCCTTAGAAAATGTAGTCCATCAACAAAGGAGGTGGCTTACAAAAAACCCGTTCGACCTATACTTGAGTATTGCTCATCAGTGTGGGATTCGTAACAGGTCGGATTGACAGAGGAGATAGAGAAGATCCAAAGAAGAGCGGCGCGTTTCGTCACAGGGTTATTTGGTAAGCGTGATAGCGTTACGGAGATGTTTAGCAAACTCAAGTGGGATACTCTGCAAGAGAGGCGCTCTGCATCGCAGTGTAGCTTGCTGTCCAGGTTTCGAGAGGGTGCGTTTCTGGATGAGGTATCGAATATATTGCTTACCCCTACTTATACCTCCCGAGGAGATCACGAATGTAAAATTAGAGAGATTCGAGCGCGCACGGAGGCTTTGCGGCAGTCGTTCTTCTCGCGAACCGTACGCGAGTGGAACAGGAAAGGGAGGTAATGACAGTGGCACGTAAAGTGCCCTCCGCCACACACCGTTGGGTGGCTTGCGGAGTATAAATGTAGATGTATATGTAGATCTGAATCGAGCCGGTCGGTTTATGTATGAGAATGAAGACTTTCTCCGCGAATTGCACTGAGGGGCTCTTGTCCCATTATCATCCGTGTCACAGCGTCGTCTTCTACATATGCACGCCAGAAATCACCTTACAGTGTGTGACCCTTCTCTGTCCCATTCTCAAACGTTGCATGGGAAGAATGGCTGTGTATAAACTTCTGTACGGGCTCTAATTTCTCTGATTTTCTGGTCGTGCTTATTATGCGAGATGTGCACTGCCGGAAAAAAATGCAATACCCTTCAGGACAGGTGAATCGTGGCGGCTGGCGCTAGGGCGTTCCAGTTTCATCGCTGATACGGATATTCGGCTGTCGTGCTATCTTTGACTGCTCCCCCGGCGGGTTTTCCGGGTGAACGTGTAACGAGTGAGTCTCCGGTCGGCGTTCAACGATCCAACTTGTGATGAAAACAGGCCCGCGTCCCTAACCGGTGCGCATGGGCCTCGCCGTGCTCGCCGCCCTTGTTTTTTGGCACGCGCCGGTCATTGGACGCCATGACGGGCAAAATTGTGGTGGGTTCGTCGTCTCACGCTGATCAGCTTCCCAGCTCGTAATTTGCAAGCTCCAAGTTACGTATGACTTTTATTCTGTGTTTAACTAAGAAGATTGTTGAAACTTATTGTGGCATGGGTAGCTGCCGGAGATGGTTCTGAACCTGGTTCCACAGTGGCTATTTTAAGGAGGCTGATGTTCATCATTCCGTTTTCGATCATCCGTGGTGTGTGTGTGTTTTAAGTGGTTTTCATGCAAATTTTAACTTTTTTTAAGACAATCGCTTTGGGACTGGCTGCGGTTGTGTACGTGCCCGGCAGCCGTAGCGGCCGGAGTGGCCGTGCGGTTCTAGGCGCTACAGTCTGGACTAAGCACTTAAGCAATTCTCCTAACTGATACATGAGTGCAAAATGTGCGATTTATAGGTCCGCAACAAAATGTTATAACACATCTAGCACATGCTCAGTTTTCTTTTCCATTCTGTTTGATGACGATCAGTTGGCTTTAGGGAAGGTAAAGGCACCAAAGAGTCAGTTCCGATGTTGCGGTTGGTAATGGAAGGAAGGCTGAAGAAAAATCATAACAAGTTCATAGGATTTGTCGACCTGGATAAAGCGTTCGACAGTGACATGATGTTCGAAATTCTGAGGAAAGTAGGTGTAAGCTATTGGGAGAAACTGGTAATATACAACATCTACAAGAGCCAAGAAGGAATTAATAAGAGTGGAAGACCAAGAACGAAGTGCTCGGATTAAAAAGAGTGTACGATATGGATACAGTCTTTCGGTCCTACTGTACAATCTGTACATCGAAGACGCACTGAAGGAAATAAAAGAAAGATTCACGAGTGGAATTAAAATTCAAGGTGAACGGATATCAGTGATAAGATACGCTGGTGACAGTGTTATCCTCAGTGAAAGGGAAGAAGATTTACAATGTCTGCTAAATGGAATGCAGAGTCTAATGGGTACAGAATATGGTTTGAGAGTAGAACGAAGAAAGACGGATGTAATGGGAAGTGACGGATGTAATGGGAAGTAGCAGAAATGAGAACAGCGAAACATCGGGACTGAAGATCACGAATTAGATGGAGTTACGGAATTCTGCTGGTACAGAGGCAGCAAAATAGGCCATTATGGACATAAAAAGCAGACTAACAGTGTCAAAAAGGGCATTTCTGTCCAAGAGAAGTGTACTACTATAAAACGTAGTTCTTAATTTGAGGAAGAAATTTCTGAGAATGTATGTCTGGAGCACAACATTGTGTGGTAGTGAAACACGGGGTGTGGGAAAACCGGAACAGAAGACAACAGAAGCATTTGAGATGCGGTGCTAAAGACGAATGTTGAAAATTAGGTGAACTGATAAGTAATGAGGAGATCCTGCATAGAAGCAGAGAGCAAAGGAATATATGGAAGAAGAAGGGACAGTATGATGGGACATCTGTTAAGACATCAGGGAGTGGCTTGCATGGTACTGGAGCTCTAGAGCGTAAAAACTATTGAGGAAAACATAGATTGGAATACAGGCAGTAAATAATTGAGGACGTCGGTTGCAAGTGCTACTCTGAGATGAAGAGGTAGTCACAGCAGAGGATGTCATGGTGAGCCGCATCAAGTTTGTATTATAGCGGATCCACTTTCTGTTTTCTCCATAAGACAATATGTCACAGTGTACTGAATTTCACAATGGCCTCTGAAAGCCCATCACTCTGCCTATGCCAGCATGGGGCCTGTCAGTGTCTGAAGTAGTATTTTCGGACCTGTTCCTACGGAAGTTTGCTGTAGAACGCTAACCTGCAAGAGTTAGTGAGGAGCAAGAGCTGGACTGAGCCCGTGGGAGAGATTAACGACTGTTGGAAGTCCAGTGCTTTAGCCAGCATCGAAGACGTTTTTGGTGTGTATCCAATAAGGGCTGCTTCCTAAGGAGCAAAAAGAGAATAGATGTCACATTTCTTAGACTGATATGTACAATAATCACGTACGAGCAAAAAGAGAACAGATGTCACACAGTGCCCGCATCTCGTGGTCGTGCGGTAGCGTTCTCGCTTCCCACGCCCGGGTTCGATTCCCGGCGGGGTCAGGGATTCTCTCTGCCTCGTGATGGCTGGGTGTTGTGTGCCGTCCTTAGGTTACTTAGGTTTAAGTAGTTCTAAGTTCTAGGGGACTTATGACCACAGCAGTTGAGTCCCATAGTGCTCAGAGCCATTTGAACCATTTTTTTTTTGTCACACAGTTCTTACACTGATGTGTACAGTAATCACGTACCTGCCCTCTAACTCCCTCCTCCCTGTACCCCTCCCCCTTCCTCAAAAGATCGAATTGTATCAGGAAGAGAGGGAAGGTACTGAAATAAAAGACGACCAAATATAAAAAAATGGTTCAAATGGCTTTGAGCGCTATGGGACTTACCTTCTGAGGTTGTCAGTCCCCTAGAACTAAGAACTACTAAACCTAACTAACCTAAGGACATCACACACATCCATGCCCGAGGCAAGATTCGAACCTGCGACGTAGCGGTCGCGCGGTTTCAGACTGTAGCGCCTAGAACCGCTCGGCCACTCCGGCCGGCGACCAAATACAGGATAAGTAACTGATAACCATATGCACATGTTGTAAAACAGGGGTCAGTGCCACAGGAGAGGAAGAAAATATTGATAATCTCGGCAGCCGAGCGATTCACTGGCCGCGCTCTGCCTTACACGGCGTTCAGAGCGAACAGTCCAAACATCTCGGTCGGCTGGTGAAGCAACTTTGCGCCAGAGCAAACATTCGCTTTGCCCCAGAACTCTTGGCCCCTAACGACTCGAATCTCAGCTGCGCAGCTGTGTCCTAACACGTTTCGACACGGAGAGCACACGCGAAGAAAGCAGCCACTCGTGACGAAGCGTGCGGCTAACCGCAGGAAGTGCTGCTCCGCGCGTCCTGTACACTCCAGGACGTCCTGCTCTCAGACAGAAGAGTTGCAACATCCAGAAGCGGAGACCAAACATACCAGTTCCAAGGTAGCGCTTTGAAGCCGAAAATGTAATTTTCCGAAAACACAGAAGAAAAAGACTTTATTTTTTTATTCTAAATTGCCCACATAAACGGCAGAACCTACGACACACATTTTATCAAGTACGCGTTAGGTTATCGATATCGAAAGAGTTAAGAGATTTGCAGCCTGAAGCACTATCTGTCGTTGCTACGAGTGCATAGGATTCCTGGCCCACTGTTGTTGTTGTTGTAGTCTTCAGTCCAGAGACTGGTTTGATGCAACTCTCCATGCTACTCTATCCTGTGCAAGCTTCTTCATCTCCCAGTACTTACTGCAGCCTACATCCTTCTGAATCTGCATAGTGTATTCATCTCTTGGTCTCCCTCTACGATTTTTACCCTGCCCGCTGCCCTCCAATACTAAATTGGTGATCCCTTGATGCCTCAGAACATGTCCTACCAACCGTTCCCTCCTTCTAGTCAAGTTATGCCACAAACTCCTCTTCTCCCCAGTTCTATTCAATACCTCCTCATCAGTTATGTGATCTACCCATCTAATCTTCAGCATTCTTCCGTAGCACCACATTTCGAAAGCTTCTATTCTCTTCTTGTCCAAACTATTTATCGTCCATGTTTCACTTCCATACATGGCTACACTCCATACAAATACTTTCAGAAACGACTTCCTGACACTTAAATCTATACTCGATGTTAAGAAATTTCTCTTCTTCAGAAACGCCTTCCTTGCCATTGCCAGTCTACATTTTATATCCTCTCTACTTCGACCATCATGAGTTATTTTGCTCCCCAAATAGTAAATCTCCTTTACTACTTTAAGTGTCTCATTTCCTAATCTAATTCCCTCAGCATCCCCCGACTTAATTCGACTACATTCCACTATCGACGTTTTGCTTTTGTTGATGCTCATCTTATATTCTCCTTTCAAGACACTATCCATTCCGTTCAACTGCTCTTCCAAGTCCTTTGCTGTCTCTGACAGAACTACAATGTCATCGGCGAACCTCAAAGTTTTTATTTCTTCTCCATGGATTTTAATACCTACTCCGAATTTTTCTTTTGTTTCCTTTACTGCTTGCTCAATATACAGATTGAATAACATCGGGGAGAGGCTACAACCCTGTCTCACTCCCTTCCCTTTCATGCCCCTCGACTCTTTATAACTGCAATCTGGTTTCTGTACAAATTGTAAATAGCCCTTCGCTCCCTGTATTTTACCCCTGCCACCTTCAGAATTTGAAAGAGAGTATTCCAGTCAACATTGTCAAAAGCTTTATCTAAGTCTACAAATGCTAGACACGTAGGTTTGCCTTTCCTTAATCAAGTACATCGCCCTTCTATAGACCCTCTATATACTCCTTCCACCTTTCTGCTTCCCCTTCTCTGCTTAGAACTGGGTTTCCAAATGAGCTCTTGATGTTCATACAAGTGGTTCTCTTTTCTCCAATGGCCTCTTTAATTTTCCTGTAGGCAGTATCTATCTTACCCCACTGTTAAGTGTAATGAAGCCTGTTGGCTGTTAGGTACGGTAACGTTCTAATATGAAATAATATGAAGCTATCTTCAACCCGAGGCTGTGGGTATGTTTTAAGATTCGTGGTACGAAAGGCAAGGTTTCGCTTTCGTATCCCGGTTTTAATGTGTCAGAAAGTTTGGAAACAGCTTATAGTCCGTTGCAGAGTGGAAGATTAATTTTTCGGAAGTACCCTGTCACTTGATTTCGTGAACCTTGTGAATTGTTAATTAAATCACTAATGACTACTAGCAACATAGTACACGCATTTCATGTTGTGCTGTAGAGCGCCTGTCTGATTCATACTAGTTGGTGATAGCTCTTGAAGAGCTCGGTTACAGAAAAGTCGAAGCGGACTTCAGCGTCATCCTGTACCACCGACAAATATGGCAACCATACTGGCGCCTCTTACGGTTATCTCGTTCCCAAGACGAGAAAAACAAACATAAAAAGGTTCGATGTCTTGCGACCTCGCCCCGGTATTATGTGAGCTGCAAGCGTATACACGACGTCAGACGCAATCTTGTTAGACGAAGAGAAAATCCTACAAAAGTAAGATTATTTTTGACAATAGTCCTTGGCATATTTGAAATATGCAATTTCCGTCTCTTGTCCGCATTATTTATTTCAGTGCATCTACATGCAGGAGTGTGACGAAGCATGTTGTAAATATTATTCTAGTTTGACGTTTGGTGCATGCCGCCTTCATGGGGCTGCAATTGTGATGACCATTGCGGCATTTAATTCTTCCTAGTATAACGTTTCCAAATTTGGACATTAAAACTTCATGATTTTTGTATCTTATTACTAAAATGTCAGAAGTGTACAGTAATTATTTTTCATCAGAGACATAGTTTGAACAATGTAGCTATCATCCCTGACAACTGCAATTATATGTAATAATATCTTTTCTTGTTCTATAACAAAGCGGTCGTGATAGACGCTACGACTTCTGTCTGACTTTTGTTTTTACTGTTCATGGAGAAAGCGTCATTTACGTTGAGGAGGTGTGTTTGTTGTAATTGAACATTTATGAAATGTTAGCCATGTCATTATTTAAAGTAACCTTCCGATCCCTCGTGTCATCGATTTGGACATTTAAACAGTGTCTTGCAATTTGTAGCTGCCGCGCCGCCAGGAAACAGAACATCGCCGGTGTGCAGCAATCAGCCGCCATTACATGGCAATTTCAAATATTACAAAATGTTTCTTGTCTGTTTCCATAGCAGCAGCCTCAAAACAATTTAAAGCGTTTCATTTAATAAAATCTTGCATAGAAATGAGTTTATTTTATTACAGTGTCAATATTTACAATATTTTAGACCCAAGTTAGATACGGCAATTTTGGCCCTGACTACGTACAAAAGAACCTTAAAATATAGGAATTATTTAGACGCCTCATATGATGAAAGTGAACGCACCAACAGAAAGTAAATGCATAGCCAGTACTCTATTCCCTTTACACATTTTTATTTCATTGGCTTGCCTACGGAGTCTGACCTCTGTTATATGCCAGTTTACGTGCTTTATAGGCAGGCTTGGTGTCGGAATATCAATTCACGGGCCCGTAAGCAAGAATAAAATGAAATACTAGGCGTCATCCGAAACATTGTCACCTACATGACGTGTGAAATTGGGTCTGCTATTGACACGCATTCAGCGGACGTGCCGCTCTAATTAAATGAAACAAGTATGAACGCGACCTGAATTCACCGTAGTTTATATGCGCCGCCGGTAGCGTTGTTAATCACACGATGGCCCGGTGACACTTGAGAGCGAACGTTCCATTTGGTGCGGCAGGATTTCGTTCCGGTGTCACACGTGGCCGGCACCGACGTGCCGGAATTTTCCCATCAGCACAGGCTTTTGCGGATAGCGGGCGAAGCTCGGGTTTCGCAGACGACTAATTGCAGAACGAAGACTCGCAAGTGTCTGGGACGGTGGCGGGTCTCTGGGACAGACTGCAGACGACCTCCAGTAATTGGTCAGTGGTGGCACGGAAGCTGTACAAATTCGCCTCATTTAGCACGTTGCTCGAGAGATTTCGGACGGAGGAGCCGTTGTGCCACAGTCGAGAACCGTCACCTTGTTCACGGCGCTGGGAACTAGAAGTAGCTGGCGGATTAAACTGAACACAGAAGACACAATGGTTCAAATGGCTCTGAGCACTATGGGACTTAACTTCTGAGGTCATCAGTCCCCTAGAACTTAGAACTACTTAAACCTAACTAACTTAAGGACATCACACACATCCATGCCCGAGGCAGGATTCGAATCTGTGACCGTAGTGGTCGCGCGCTGCCAGACCGTAGCGCCTAGAACCGCTCGGCCACCCCGGCCGGCTCACAGAGGACAGTTTGCTTCATTACAGCCTAAAATATCCAGGAGACGACGATACCTTTCTAGCGTGGCTACACATTAATGACATCTAACTTGCATTTTGAAACTGTCTCAGACCAAACCATGAGGATCAAAATGGAAACTGAAAGGGGTTTTTGCCCACCACTTTTGAACATTTTACCACCATGCAAAGAACGTAGGGTCTGCCAGTTGTCGCACGTTCACCCATACAAAGCTGTATCTGAAAGCGTAGCACTAAGAATATGGAACATCTTTTTTACAAAACTCAGCTGTGAAAAAAGGTATTCGTCTCGCTAGAGAAGTTTTATTTGCCCAGATCGCAGTAAGAACATGTATAGACACGCAGTTACGGCAAATTAAATTGTCATCTTCAAATCATCTACGTACATCAACCATTGTGCCACTCAATGTAGTGCACAGTTATCTAGTCATTAACACATCTGGAAGAAACTCGCTGAAGAAGACGTACCAATGTAACGTCACGTATCGTATAATAAACACATACCTGCGATAAGCACTCACTAAAGTTTATAATAAAATACATTTCGTTCACAAAGTACCGCTTGCCGTGTCTGTACTGACAGATGACGACACATTGCCAAACAGTCTCCAGTAAGAAGATTACATTTAACAAATTCAGAGGTCGCTCTCTGGTAACCATAACTCAGCTGTCTTAAAGACAGTCGTACATTCGACGAGCAACAGGGGCATGACATGGCAGCTTGTAAGTTAAAAAAAGGGAGAGGCTGAACTGTGGTGCTAGCACAGAACCTTCTTCACGTCTCACAGTCTAGCACCTCCACCAACAGCCACAGCACCATTCCATGATTTTGTGCTTTGTTTCCGTAAGAATTGCAGTATTGAAACTTCGTGGCAGATTAAAACTGTGTGCCCGACCGAGACTCGAACTCGGGACCTTTGCCTCTCGCGGGCAAGTGCTCTACCATCTGAGCTACCGAAGCACGACTCACGCCCGGTCCTCGGAAGTTTCATATCAGCGCACACTCCGCTGCAGAGTGAAAATCTCATTCTGGAAACATCCCCCAGGCTGTGGCAAAGCCATGTCTCCGCAGTATCCTTTCTTTCAGGAGTGCTAGTTCTGCAAGGTTCGCAGGAGAGCTTCTGTAAAGTTTGGAAGGTAGGAGACGAGATACTGGCAGAAGTAAAACTATGAGGACCGGGCGTGAGTTGTGCTTCGGTAGCTCAGATGGTAGAGCACTGTCCCACAAAAGGCAAAGGTCCCGAGTTCGGGTCTCGGTCGGGCACACAGTTTTAATCTGGCAGGAAGTTTCATATGAGCGCACACTCCGCTGCAGAGTGAAAATCTCATTCTGGAATTACAGTTATGTCAGGATTTCAATGAACGATGAAAGACGGTGTTCGGAATCGGTACTGGAATCTTTCTTCCCTAGTCAGATAAACTCCAGTGATGATAATTCTCCCACTACTCGGTTTAAAATTAGCTACCTTCGAGTTGGACACTAACCATTGCAGAGATGACAGCGTTCTTCACAGGAGTGGTTGGTTGCTCATTGTCTAAAACGAAGACAACAGAAACAGCTAAAAGCAGAAAAACGAATAAATAATAAATGAAGAGCTCTCACCTTGCAGGGCGGTGTTTTTGTTTGTTTGTGTATGCCTTCTAAGAAGATTGTCATGCATTAATTATTAATTAACTACTCTGCAAGCATGAGAGAACAGAGCTACAGCGGTTAGTGAGGTGTGTATGACAGCTGCAAAAGATGGGAACAAATGGAAAGAACGGCTACAAGACTGGAAAGAACCAGTACTATGAAAAGCACATGCTAAAAAATTGAAACAAAAGGGGTTGAACGAACAAAGAGACGGTGGTGTCATACTACGTTTGGTTTCGTTTATAAAGTAGGGAGAAAAGTCAGTTCAACGAACAAGCCAACATGGGCAACAGTCCTGTGGGGCCTACAGTGATGTGATGGCAGAAGATATGTTGTTGTTGTTGTGGTCTTCAGTCCTGAGACTGGTTTGATGCAGCTCTCCATGCTACTCTATCCTGCCTAAGCTTCTTCATCTCCCATTACCTACTACAACCTACATCCTTCTGAATCTGCTTGGTATACTCATCTCTTGGTCTCCCTCTACGATTTTTACCCTCCACGTTGCCCTCCAATGCTAAATTTGTGATCCCTTAATGCCTCAGAACATGTCCTACCAACCGGTCCCTTCTTCTTGTCAAGTTGTGCCACAAACTCCTCTTCTCCCCAATTCTGTTCAATACCTCCTCATTAGTTATGTGATCTACCCATCTAATCTTCAGCATTCTTCCGTAGCACCACATTTCGAAAGCTTCTATTCTTGTCTAAACTATTTATCGCCCATGTTTCACTTCCATACATGGCTACACACCATATAAATACTTTCAGAAACGACTTCCTGACACTTAAATCTATACTCGATGTTAACAAATTTCTCTTCTTCAGAAACGATTTTCTTCCCATTGCCAGTCTACATTTTATATCCTCTCTACTTCGACCATCATCAGTTATTTTGCTCCCTAAATAGCAAAACTCCTTTACTACTTTAAGTGTCTAATTTCCTAATCTAATACCCTCAACATCACCCGACTTAATTCGACTACATTCCATTATCCTCGTTTTGCTTTTGTTGATGTTCATCTTATATCCTCCCTTCAAGACACTATCAATTCCGTTCAACTGCTCTTCCAAGTCCTTTGCTGTCTCTGACAGAATTACAATGTCATCGGCGAACATCAAAGTTTTTATTTCTTCTCCATGGATTTTAATACCTACTCTGAATTTTTCTTTTGTTTCCTTCACTGCTTGCTCAATATACAGATTGAATAACATCGGGGAGAGGCTACAACCCTGTCTCACTCCCTTCCCAACCACTGCTTCCCTTTCATGCCCCTCAACTCTTATAACTGCCATTTGGTTTGTATACAAATTGTAATTAGCCTTTCGCTCCCTGTATTTTACCCCTGCCACCTTCAGAATTTGAAAGAGAGTATTCCAGTCAACACTATCAAAAGCTTTCTGTAAGTCTACAAATGCTAGACACGTAGGTTTGCCTTTCCTTAATCTAGCTTCTAAGATAAGCCATAGCGTCAGTATTGCCTCACGTGTTCCAATATTTCTACGGAATCCAAACTGATCTTCCCAAAGGTCGGCTTCTACTAGTTTTTCCATTCGTCTGTAAAGAATTCGCGTTAGTATTTTGCAGCCGTGACTTATTAAACTGATAGTTCGGTAATTTTCACATCTGTCAACACCTGCTTTCTTTGGGATTGGAATTATATATATGAAGTTACAACAAAGTATGTCTTACTCTGAAGCGGAGTGTGGAGTGTTGCCAAACTTCTCTACAGGTTAAAGGTGTGCACCGGACTGGGACTTGAGCCACGAACCTTACTTTCCATTCCTGGTGTACAGGTAATTTTAGATAACAGGAGAATCGTTTTTGACAGCATTGAAATCCATCATTTATGAATGTTAATGAAGCTGTATACTTCACATAACTGACACTGTCAAAGCAATTTGTAAGTTGTTTATTGCTTCTAAAAGGCAGTGGTCTGAGTTCGACTCTCAGTTAGATTTACAGTTTTAATCAGTCAGGAAATTTAATACTGCTGGTGAGTTAATAGCTCATGATTATGTGTCGATGCCTGAAAGTTGATCAACTGACTCAGTGGTTCGTACTAAGATAATGGTAGTGGTATTGTATTTCCATATCCACATCAACTATGCAATCGACAACGTGAAGTGCTGCGGATGTTTTTTCGGGTATCACTTTCAGTTCCGCCTTCCCTTTTCCAATAGCAATTTATTATTAATTATATCTTTTACAGAAAATTATTTTGTCTAGTTGTTTCGATCACTTCCTTTGTGTGTATGTAGTTCATGGTAATTTTTGTTTGATTACTTTTCTACATATATCGCAACCATTTGTTCTCAGTCACACACACACACACACACACACACACACACACACACACTAGATATATTATTCTTCCTTCGTGTGTGTGTTTGGACTATATATCTCTGTGTTGTCAGACTGGCGCCACTAACTTGTAGAGTGGTGTTCGTGGATTCGAGTTAATGATCCTGATAAAGATTAACAAATAACCCAGCTGTACTGTTACACACGTACTGCTTTACGGCCGTTTTCGTTCGTTAAAATCTTCACGTTGCCTAGTTGTGCTAAAGTTATGACATAAATGTAATAGGTACTCTTACGTTACGGAAATAGGTGTGGTTTATAGTTTACACCATATCTTGTTTGTCTTCCATGCATGATGAACAATATGAGACAATAAAAAAGAAAGGACGATTAAGATTTGACATTCTGTCGACGAAAAGGTCATTACATACGCAACAGAAGCTCGTATTGATGAAGGAGGGAAAGAGAAACACGACATATCCCTTTTAAAGGAGCCATCCCGTTACTTGCCTTAAGCTAATTAGGAAAACAGCAAAAGACTTCAGTGTGGTTGGGCGGACAGGGATTTGAATCGCTGTCCTATTGAAAGCGAGTCCGTTGAGTTAGCCATTGCGCCTCTTCGTTCTGGGAAGCAAGACGAAACAGACAAGGTATGTTTATTGGCAACCTACAAGTGAAACGTATGGAACGCTGTCTGTACAATGATACGAATTCACAAGTCACTTGTCAAGCTGGCTGAATCAATAAGGCCAAGACCAAAAGGCCCCAAGGCCCTCTCCTAGTTTTTAACTCAGTTTTATTTGTGAAGCTTCCAAAACGGATTCTGCCGTCAATCTGGAAGGTTAATAGTATGCTTTCAGACGTTACGCTGAGAAAATATAAGAGATCACAAGGTGGTAGGTATTAAATACTATAAGAAAGATAACGTACATTTTGGACCAATGATGAAGCGTGCAGAGGGTAAGTATAGTTTAGAATGGGATTCTACATGAAAATCGTTTCTTTCGCGGTCAACGATAAAATCAACACCTGATATTGCGACCGGTTTTTACTGCTAGGTGACCGAAGCGTCTTACATTTCCTTCTTCTTTCCCAAATGCCTGATGGCGATAAAAACATTCAAATAACGATATCACGAAGTATGATCGCACATACACTGACTGGATAGCGATGTAACCGGCTTGTACCGTTCCCCCATATAAATGGCTTGATTCAAGAAAAAGGCTATGGAATTGAGTAGTTCGTCGCGATTATCATTTTTTTAATGAAGTGTGTCACAAAATGTGAGTGTCCTTTTTGTGACGTCAAACGAGCAAATAAATAATTACATCCCATTTGATACACCGAGGCTGACAGTGTTGTGTGCCTATAGTCCCAGTTAGAATACGGGACAGGTCATTGTTCGTCACCCACCAGGACGCACCTTTTCAGGTGCCGGAAGAAGCGATCTCTCGACCTGCCAATCGGAACGACAAACGCGCGGTGGCCCCGATAATCGATTGCGGTCAGTCCGCATTACGCGAGCGACAAAAGGGAGCCGTCCAGGATCCAATTAATCCCACGGCTATCAGAACCGGCGAGCCGATAGTGACGGTCGAGCTAATGCGGTGACAATGGAATCTATTGCGATAAAATCGCCAATCAGCCGCGCGGGCTCAGCCGCTGCGGAAAAGTGCATCCTTTTTGTAGCAGTTGGATGACGTATCGTGGCTTTAATCCCCAAAGAAAGAGCGTTTTCTCGGACGAAGGGCTTTCTGTCAACATGACTTAAAGACCGTGTTTGTCTTGGATTTACTGTCTAGTCCGCAGATCGTCAGTTTCGATGAAACGTAGGCTTACTTTCTCAGTACAGAATATAAAATCTGAATATAAATCCGCATTTTCAGGCGTTATGCTCTTCGATTTGCTACGAACTTCAGACT
Organism: Schistocerca nitens; assembly: GCF_023898315.1. Lineage (NCBI taxonomy): Eukaryota > Metazoa > Arthropoda > Insecta > Orthoptera > Acrididae > Schistocerca > Schistocerca nitens. The sequence goes on from NC_064615.1 coordinate 27,580,028, forward strand.
GAAAACTGAAGATGTATTAATTACATGTGCTCGTAAATCACATGATAACCGAATGTAAAATATGATAAAATTTTAGAAGGAAGGTCAGCGTTGGCCGTAATATTGATGGTTTATTGACAGCAAAATCGATTTTCAGTCACATAGTGATGATCTTCAGTGCTGTAGTGTACAAATTAAACTTATAGGCACTGGTGTCAAGTTATTATCAGTAACCAAAGCTATGAAACGATCACAATAACTGAACTGTTTCAATTATTGTGATCGTTTCATAGCTTTGGTTACTGATAATTTAATTTAATTTGTACACTGCAGCACTGAAGAGGATCACTATGTGATTTAAAATCGATTTTGCTGTCAATAAACCATCAATATTACTGCCAACGCTGACCTTCCTTCTAATTTCACGTATATGGTCGTTGTGCACACAGCACTCTATGGAGTCGACAGTTGATAAAATTTTGTTAGGAACTGTTTCACCGACAGCAGGCATTTTCGGCATCCCCGAAATTAAACTCTTCTGATATCTTCTCGAAGGGCACCACAACCTCGAAAAGTAGCATATTTATATTTTGCACCAGACTGTTACTTTAATTTAAGAATTTATTTAGGGTTTGCTAGTCAGTTATGAGCACGTGCTCACTCTTACAGGGTTTTTCAAAAATGACCGGTATATTTGAAACGGCAACAAAAACCAAACGAGCAGCGATAGAAATACACCGTTTGTTGCAATATGCTTGGGACAAAAGTACATTTTCAGGCGGACAAACTTTCGAAATTACAGTAGTTACAGTTTTCAACAACAGATGGCGCTGCAATTGATGTGAAAGATATAGAAGACAACGCAGTCTCTGGGTGCGCCATTCTGTACGTCGTCTTTCTGCTGTAAGCGTGTGCTGTTCACAACGTGCAAGTGTGCTGTGGACAACATGGTTTATTCCTTAGAATAGAGGACTTTTCTGGTGTTGGAATTCCACCGCCTAGAACACAGTGTTGTTGCAACAAGACGAAGTTTTCAACGGAGGTTTAATGTAACCAAAGGACCGAAAAGCGATACAATAAAGGATCTGTTTGAAAAATTTCAACGGACTGGGAACGTGACGGATGAACGTGCTGGAAAGGTAGGGCGACCGCGTACGGCAACCACAGAGGGCAACGCGCAGCTAGTGCAGCAGGTGATCCAACAGCGGCCTCGGGTTTCCGTTCGCCGTGTTGCAGCTGCGGTCCAAAGGACGCCAACGTCCACGTATCGTCTCATGCGCCAGAGTTTACACCTCTATCCATACAAAATCCAAACGCGGCAACCCCTCAGCGCCGCTACCATTGCTGCACGAGAGACATTCGCTAACGATATAGTGCACAGGATTGATGACGGCGATATGCAGGTGGGCAGCATTTGGTTTACTGACGAAGCTTATTTTTACCTGGACGGCTTCGTCAATAAACAGAACTGGCGCATATGGGGAACCGAAAAGCCCCATATTGCAGTCCCATCGTCCCTGCATCCTCAAAAAGTACTGGCCTGGGCCGCTATGTCTTCCAGAGGAATCATTGGCCCATTTTTCAGATCCGAAACGATTACTGCATCACGCTATCTGGACATTCTTCGTGAATTTGTGGCGGTACAAACTGCCTTAGACGACACTGCGAACACCTCGTGGTTTATGCAAGATGGTGCCCGGCCACATCGCACGGCCGACGTCTTTAATTTCCTGAATGAATATTTCGATGATCGTGTGATTGCTTTGGGCTATCCGAAACATACAGGAGGCGGCGTGGATTGGCCTCCCTATTCGCTAGACATGAACCCCTGTGACTTCTTTCTGTGGGGACACTTGAAAAACCAGGTGTACAGCCAGAATCCAGAAACAATTGAACAGCTGAAGCAGTACATCTCATCTGCATGTGAAGCCATTCCACCAGACACGTTGTCAAAGGTTTCGGGTAATTTCATTCAGAGACTACGCCATATTATTGCTACGCATGGTGGATATGTGGAAAATATCGTACTATAGAGTTTCCCAGACCGCAGCGCCATCTGTTGTTGAAAATTGTAACTACTGTAACTTCGAAAGTTTGTCTGCCTGAAAATGTACTGTTGTCCCAAGCATATTGCAACAAACGGTGTATTTCTATCGCTGCTCGTTTAGTTTTTATTGCCGTTTCAAATATACCGGTCATTTTTGAAACACCCTGTATGTGCACAATAGACGTGTGTGTGAGGATGGTGGGGGGAGGGGGGGGGGCTTCGTGGATATCTCTTCTATGACTGCGCACAATGCCTAGCCATGCGCGCCATTGATTGCTGCTTTATACTGCTTACGAAGATGATGAGTACACTTCGATTGTGCAACCGAGAATGAGCACACGCTCGAAAGTGGGAAGTAGAGCTTAGCAGGGTACACATTTAGAATAAAAGTCTGGTGAAAACGATGTTCTTGTTAAAAAGATACTTGCTGACTTGTGAGGGAAAAGCTATGGCTAGACAAAAGTTGTAGTGTGAGTCATGTCTTCTGCACACGGTGGGAGCATGGACACTGGGCATGGCCACAACGGGAAAACTGAGTGCCTCTGAATTGTAGACCTACGGTCACGCTCTCTGAATCTCTTAGAACGATGAAGTTCCTAAGCATAAAAAGTGAGGTCCTTTTTAAAGTGTTAGAGACTATAAAATACCATCAACAAAAGTCAGAAAAATGTATGAGGGAAGTGAGAGTTGTGTGAAAGTGGGGAGGGAACCTACTGCATGGTTCAAGCTGGAAAATGGGCTGCGACAGGGAAGTGCACTTTCGCCTTTATTGTTTATTATTGTTATGGATGAAATCCTACAGCAGGTATCAGATGCAATTGGAGATCATAAAATGAAAGCAGTGCTTTTTGCCGATGACCTGATGTTATGGGGAAATTGCGAGAAGGAGGTGCAAGAGCAGTTAGATGTATGGGAGGCAACGGCAGCACAATATGGAATGCATTTCTCTGCAAAGAAAAGTGAAATAATTGTCACAACAAGGAAGAAGAATAGGCCAAATGGGGATATAACTTGTGGAGGGGAAAAACTACAAGTGGTAGAGAACTTCAAGTACCTGAGAAGCATTATTGAAAGTAAGGGGGGAAACGCAATGGAAATAAATGAAAGGTGCAGAAAAGCAGGGCAGTTCTACAAATGCATTAGGGGGCTTATTTGGAGCAAGGAGGTGCCACAGAAATCCAAGGGAATTATATACCGAACCTACTTTGTCCCCATATTGACATACGGAAGTGAGACATGGGTAATGCACAAAAGCGACAAAAGTAGAATACAGGCTAGTGAAATGAAGTTCCAGAGGAGCAGGTTGAATGTAACAAGACGAGACAGATTGCGAAATGTGTATGTGAGGGAAAGACTAAAGGAGGAACCAGTACAGGACAGGATAGAAAAATCAAGACTGCAATGGTATGGACACATGAAGAGAATGGATGAGGGAAGAATTCCAAAGAGGATGTTTGATCTGCAACTGGAGGGGAAGAGGCCCAGAGGAAGACCAAGAGATAGATGGGTGAAGGGAGTGAAGGAATGTGTGACGAGAAGAGGAGAGAACTGGACGAAGGTGGAAGAGGGGGAATGGTGGAAAGACAGAACACGATGGAGAGGCTTGTGTTCCCGACAGACCCAGCCAGTGGCTGGAAACTGTCCAAGATGATGATGATGAAAAGGATACTTGGATTTCTCAAGCAGGTGTTGAAGCAGTATGAGAGATACAGACAGTATTTTAAGGCAATACTTTCGGCAGGTGTGGAGTTAGGAGGAAAAGAATTCTATTTTTCAGATTTCAGGCTTCAGCGAATGACCTGTTCCGTAAGGCAATGGCCGTAGACAAAACTCCCATGTCGACCGCCAAAGTCTGTAACACATCATTTCCTGGCCACACTTGTGTACTGCCCCAGTGATTATTATCTACGTCCGCAGCTCGTGGTCGTGCGGTAGCGTTCTCGCTTCCCACGCCCGGGTTCCCGGGTTCGATTCCCGGCGGGGCCAGGGATTTTCTCTGCCTCGTGATGACTGGGTGTTGTGTGATGTCCTTAGGTTGGTTAGGTTTAAGTAGTTCTAAGTTCTAGGGGACTGATGACCATACATGTTAAGTCCCATAGTGCTCAGAGCCATTTGAACCATTTTATTGTCTACGAAAGGGTCGGTTTCTGGGGGGAAGAAGTCTTTCTTCTTGATCGGCCGGTCTTTCCCTAATCCCTTAAATGGGTAGTGGTCTGGGCATAAAGGCCTGCTCAAAGTCTAGTCATTACCAATTGCGAGTCTGCGTCTTCCAACACACTTCCCAAAGAAACTACTAGGAGTCTTTACGGAAAGCGACACCTTACAAAAGCGCTGTAAGGGCTAGGAGGGAATGGGGAATGAAAATGTCTATATTCTGCTCATGATTCTGATTGGCTGGTAGGCCTAGATTCATATAATCATAAAAAATGAATGTACTTATATATGTATGTATGCATGTTCCGCATTTCCTCCTTAACCACTGGACCCATTTCAACCACACTTGGTGCACATATCACTTACTGTTTGGAAAGTATCGCTGTGAGGGTAAGTACCACCTGTCTATCAAAGGGGTGGGGATAGGCTGAAAAGCAGTGTAGTCCACGACGCAAGAAAACGCATACTTCAGTCAACCAGAATGAGAGCACTTAGAAATTTTTCCTCACTAACAACACCAACAAAATAATGAAAGGTAAAGTTTATTAAAAATGGTTCAAATGGTTCTGAGCACCATGGGACTTCTGAGGTCATCAGTCCTCTGGCCGAGCGGTTCTAGGCGCTACAGTTTGGAACCGCGCGACCGCTACGGTCGCAGGTTCGAATCCTGCCTCCGGCATGGATGTGTGTGATGTCCTTAGGTTAGTTAGGTTTAAGTAGTTCTAAGTTCTAGGGGACTGATGACCTGAGCAGTTAAGTCCCACAGTGCTCAGAGCCATTTGAACCATTTTTTCATCAGTCCTCTAGAACTTAGAACTACTTAAACATAACTAACCAAAGGACATCACACACATCCATGCCCGAGGCAGGATTCGAACCTGCGACGGTAGCGGTCGCGCGGTTCCAGACTGTAGCGCCTAGAACCGCTCGGCCACTTCGGCCGGCGAAAAAGGTTTATCGCTTGCTATATTTTCGCTGTTTACGAAGTAAAACAGCTGCATAAATCACGACTTTTTACGTTATTACTTCTTTACTACTAACCGTTTACGCGACACGTTTTGTAGACAGTATAACATGTACCACTGAATGAACCAGCAAATTTATATCACTGTACGTCACAACAATGAGATGCGTGAGAAACTGGCGCATCACGCATGTCGTTTTATTTTATTACTTCTTTACTACGAAGTCTATTTACAACGCATTATGCAGACATAGACCACATATACCATTGGATGCGCGTGCCAAATTATATCACTGTATGGCACACAGTTCAGAAGATATGACGTCGTATACATTGCTTGAAAATGAAACTGCAGGGCGAAATTTGCTAGAGATGCAGGTTAAATATGTGTACAAATACTTGTGAGATACGTTAAAAACATGTGAAATATATCTGGTATGTGCAAAGCAACGGGTAAAAAAGTTCATTCTAAACTTATGGTACGATTTCAGCCAAATTTGGTACACATATTTGTTACGATCCTGAAAGAAGTACCTAGAGAGGAAGGGTGGGGAGGGGGGGGGGGGAAAGCAGGTAAGAAACGTCAGAGCTATTGGGGTGAGCGTTATGACGTGGAGAGAGAAGGGGGCAGCGACGGGAAAGGAGTAGGCGGACACAGACAAAGGGGACGAGTTGGACAGGGAGTGGGAGATAGGGAACTGGACAGAGTGTAGGGGACATGGGCAGAGAAAGAGGGGGGGGGGGGGGAGGAAATGGACAGAGATAGGACAGGAGGAGATGGATTAGTAGAAGGCTGGAATAATTACATACCCGGTTAAAGCCGGGTAGTAGTGTTAAATAATTTCGTCGAGCGATCTGGAGGTCGCAAAAATGACCTCTCGCACCGCAGTCCTCGTGCGGTGTACAAGTTGTGCGCTCTCTGACACGGAGTTGGTGTATTCCAGAAGTCGGGAGAAGCTGATTCTTCGCGATCAACCGCATTATTCTTGCAGCACGGAAAGGTGAGAGACTGCACGAATGCGTTCCCATGCGCGAGTGTGTGCTTCGGTCTAAACGAATCCGGTTTTCTACAAGAGTGTCGGCGCTTAGCGACTGTGCGGGTGTTCAGAAGGCGGAGACCTCGTTCTAGGTTGTGGACGCAACCAGCTAGCTGGACGCTGGTGTTTAGTGGATGGGCTTGGTTTTGATCGTATCCGACGATTTACATCGGTTGCTGACGAAATCTGAGTGTGGTGTTGGATCACTCTTTCCCCACGATCTTACATTGTATTCATTTTTTGTTGTCCAGAAGATTATCGGCAGTAGCCAGTTGGAGCAACACCGACTCAAGGGAAGGCCTCGGCGCTTGTTCGTGACGTCACGTCAGCTAGGCACGGCGAACGCCAGGGTCTGTTGCAGGCATACTCATAATGGTGGTGTCTCCCTCTCTGACACAGGAAAATGTGAAACTATTGGCGGTAGTTGACCAACACACATTGTTCTGAGATATTTCTGCAATCAATTAATTGTGCAATTCATTACACTTCTTAACAAATAGTGTACTCCTGAACTTAAATTTCCACATGTTTTAAGGATTGACATACAAAAACAACTTCATGGTCCAGCAGCAACTGAATTCGTGCTTCTTTACCTTATTTGTAAATCTGAGGAAGTTACGTTTGTACTGGGTTGCTTTTACAAGGAACTGTGAACATATTGGTGCTCTTCTTTAGGTATCTTGGTTGACTATGGGGTGAGGAGCACTGAATGTTAATGAAATATCTTGCGATTGTACACGTTGGGGGAGGGGGTGGGGGACAGAAGAAGAGGCAAAAGAGAGATACTTGTTTTATCAAATAAAATTTTTTCATCTTATAAAGTTTCTCCTTTCAGTTGCAAGAGGGGAATATTTATCTTTTCTAATGTGCATGTTTAAAAACGTTTAAGCTCAGCAGTATTTTCGATGTATGAAGCTATTTTGTTTCCTGTTTAGAATTCCTTTCGTTGAAAACGACCGTAATCTAATGACTGGCAACAGTTGGACGTTTACACATGTAAATTAGTTCACATTTCCAGTGACAATGTCAAACGAAAATAATAAATAAAAGAAACGAGTTCATTGTAAGCGGGTTGGGGTAAGTTTCGATAACAAAATGGATCAAGTAAATATAGTTTATTGAATGGAAAATTTCCGCAGCTTGCAACGGGGCAAAGCTTCTTCTCATATTGATCTACGTTTGTTTCGACAGGATTCAGTAATACAGAACTATGATCTTCATTTGTAGCTTTACGATAGTAAGAAAATCTTTCATCTAAATAAAACTGCAGAATCCAAAACAATACCAAACAGTTTATCCAAACATAAGAGATTTATAGTGATAAGCATGCCCAGGCGTTTCTGCCTGCAACAGACCTGGCGTTCGCCGTGACTAATTGACGTGACGTCACCAACAAGCGCCGAGGCCTTCCTTTGAGTCGGTGCTGGTTGGAGGCGATGTATGAACCGCCAGCGCCATACATTTCCAGTCGACAGGTCGGATCTCGAAATATTTCTGCCAATAGTTGCTACAGAGCGTTAATTACTGATTTTGTATTACTGGTGAGTTTAACACTGTCTTGCCGGTCACAGAAAGGCTGTCGACCCGTATTGAAACTGCTTTTACATGTGTAGCATTGCAAAGAATCGATCCGGGTCCGCTAATAGAACGTTTCTGATTAAATCCGTGAATCCGTACGAATCTGGCGCACTGCACATTACCGGGAGTACATTGTGTATGTTCAGTCCCGGCTGCGAGTGTGACTTCTCGCGACGCAACGGAGGCTTCGAGACAAGGACGAAAGGACGTTTCACATCTGGTAACGAACCGACGCTTGAAGAACGACTGTCTGTGTCTAAAATTAAACCATATACTATTTGAAACGCGAATGCACTCAAATTATCCTTATTACTTTACATTTCCTTAAATAATGCACTTGTGTGGCTCAGCTGAATTGTCTCATTACCACATACCAAAAAATGTAGCGCTCAGTCATCAATCGGTCTTAGGATTTGTTTCTGTCACATATCGCTTATTCTCCGTCTGGTAACGAAATGTGTATTTCGAAAATGTCGAACTACGTCGTAGTCTGGAGTCCAAGGTTCGAAGAAGACAAGGACATACCAAACATAGCACTCCACGCGTAACAAAAAAGGAGAGTGTGTGATGATACCAACCTTCGGATGGATGACAGCGTTAAGCACCACAACAAAAATACTCTGGAAATTTGTACTATTTATTTTGACTTCTTTACATCATTAGTGGGAAAATAATCACTATGGTTAACGATAGGAGGATAAATTTTTAATCTGTTGCCCTTCCTCTTATCATGGACCTCATTAACACTGTCGTGGAGGACGCTGTTCCTGACGGAAACAAACAGGAATAATGACTGTGTATTTACTGAAATTTTCCCGGGGGCTAGAATGTTGCGTCACCTTTCGGCCGTGCACCCGCGATAGTATCATTATTGTTCTCGATATTTCAAGCGCCAACCGTAGAGCCATCTTGAAGGTTAATCGGTGACAGAAAAAAAGTGCTCTCGACACAATGCTGAGGAGTAAAATTTTTCCCCTCCGCGCATTTACTCCACAGCATTTATTTCTGCCAGCGATTCTCTTTGAAGATGACAGTTATCAGCCGAAATATCGGAAGAAGAAAAGTAATGCTATCCCGGATGCACACTCGAAAGATGATGGAATGATCACTGTGTAGTTGATGTGCTTGTGAAAAAGAATAGTAAAAACAGCATGAATTTATTTTTTCGACTAACACGCCGACCGAGGTGGTGAAGTGGTTTTAGTCCCCGAACTCACATTCGGGAGGTGCGGAGTTCAGAAACCGACCTCGACCATCCAGGTATGTTTCCTGTGCTTTTTTTCTTGATTAAGGCAAATGTCGGGATGGTTTCATATGAAAAATTCTCGGCCACTTTCTCTCCCGATCCTTGCCCCATCAGACCTTGTTTTCCATCTGCGACAACATAAAAATCAGTTTGCCCATCGTTAGGCATTAGTGTATATAATTAGACACTTACTTTTTTTGATTTTTCTTCCGCATTACAGCCGTATATAATGTTGGAGAAAATACTGCACAAATTAATTCTCACTACACAAGCAAATTCACCTGTGAAACAGTCTCCACCTCCGAGAGAGATCTCTCTCCCTGCTCCCCGTCCCCGCCATATTGATTATAAATCTTTTTCTCTGTAACAAAACAGGATACTGTATTACAGGATGACGACTATCCTAGCTGAAAAGACGCGAAATTCTGTTCGAGTAACTCGTCAAAAAACCTGTTAACACCTCGTCTTTTACATATACTGATACTACCAGTTCGCATATGGAGTACAAAAACGTGACTGAAATATTGCATCCAAATAGTTCCATGGTAAAGCGCCAGTGCAGAATCTATCATATCTTTTCTATAGATATTAAAGAAGCAGGTCACGTTACTTCGCTACATAACTACTTAAATTTTTGAATTTAAGAACGTTCCAGCAATTGCCCTAGGATGAGAAGTTGTGTGACTTACGTAGTCATCGTAGGGTTTTTTCTAGTTTCCTGAGTGGTGATTATCCCACAAACCTAATAGCACTGAGGCTATTTCAGAAGAGGAATGACTCAAATAAGCCTTCACCTCCGTGTTTGACGGGTTTCCTGCTCTGTGTGGTTGCGTTGGACACGGAGAATAAGCTGGTTCGATCCAAATAGTGGGAACAAAAATCATCACCAGAATTTCAGCAGCAAGAGGTTCAGAGATAATATGTTCATCAGCATGTGCGCCATTGCCTTGGGGCGAATGTATCTCTGCAGCTTTGAATAGGAACTTTATTCACAGCTACAATCGCCACTGATAGACCTAGCTACAACTGGCAGTGTGTCATGGTGTGGGGGCATGTAACACAGTCGAATGTGTTTCGGCGTCGAATAGGGGCTCTAACTTTACTAGCCCCCTCGTGTTCTTCGAAAGGACTGAATTATGTATTGACTACGACAATTCGAGTGCGCTGATCTAATTCGAGTTGACTTTTAACCCAAAAAGCTTCTGTGAGTTACACAATGCGGTAAGTTTTAAACAACCCCAGCAGAAGCGTGGTTTACGATTCTCCCACGGTTAATTCCATGTTGCATAAATCAGTTGCTCGATTTCAACTGAAATGCTGTAAAACGATTTATTCATTTCCACCTGTAGGTCTCGCTATATGTTTATGGACACCTCTGTGGAATATACACATACAGGACGCCCAGTGACTGCTAAATTAGTGGGGATTCTATTGTGTAGTTAGTAAAATACGAGAATAAGTTTCCGTAAGGCTCATACTGTTTCTAATTACAAGGTGAGAGGTGATTAACAACTACGAAACAGCAAACCAACAATTTATCTACACTATTTGTAACAAGTACCAACTTGGTATGGAAAGAGATACGCGTCAACGTCAAATAAATGAAAATTTTGGGCAAAATAGGAATGGAGTGGTCTCTTTTTATCAGCAGTATATTCTCTTTCGGTGAAAACTGAACATCACAATTATTCAGTGCAGGAGAAAACACTAATAGGAGACTTGATCATACGTCTTTCAGTGCCCTGTGAGAGTGTGCTAGTATTTCTGTATGGCCGACGAGCATAACAGTTTACGATGGCCTATCCTTGATGTAAGCAATAGCAAACATATGGAGATGAGGTCGCCTGTGAGAACGGAGTACCGCCTTAAAGATTCCTTGCTACACGTCTATACGTGCTTAACACTTTTATACTTGGTTGCCGACCGCGCAATCCATCCCAGCCATCTAGGACACACTGACCCCAATCCATTCCAACCATTTACGCAATCCATCATAATCACCTACGTAAAGCTATGATAGAAGCAGTTCACAGCTGCCTTCTTTTGACATATGAGTCAGTGCATTCATTGACCATAAACGCGACGTACTATGTTATACAGATGGCGAGTCAGGAGGAAAGGCACATGCTTTGAGGGGTGATTCTGAACAAAAAAAAACTTCATATCGGCATATGCCTATTCCGAATGGTTTCCGAGAAAGAACACATTTAATGTTCACTGTTATTTATTTTCTGTGTTATTCAAACATTGTCCTTATTTACAATGAACCACAGTACTGTAGATAAAATTCAGACGAGCAGTTTGTTACGGGACACTTGCGGTCTTTCAAGTCGCGAAACTACCTCAAATGGGCCTTAAAAAACTACCAAAGCTACAGTGCATGAGCGTCGCGCGAGGTTTTCAATATTCTCGTGTCCTCTTTGCGCAGAGTGTTGGTCCTAGAGAAAAAAAATGCGAGAACCTTTCCCCTAGAAAATTTATTGTAGTTTAATTTTGTACTGCGACACCTTTTAATGGAAGGTGCGGTTTACGAGTTTTTCAAGAAAAATAGACTACAAATGAGATATTAAACGTGTTTTATCTCGGAAACCATTCGGTATAGGGCATGTTTTTTTATTCAGAATCACTAACACCATCAACCTTCAAAGTATGTACCTTTCCTCCTGACTCACCCTGTAGATGCACAGCTAACACACATTGGGTGTCTGTGTGGAAGGTATCGAAAATAAATCACAGTATTACTCGAAAACTATTTATTCTGTACACCTATAGCTTCCAAGATACACTGCCAAACGTTTTTTCCTGAATGTCATATCCTCAATAGATTTCAGCAGGAGACACCCTGGTGGCACGACAGATATCCAGCCAATATTCCATCTTGTTCCATGTAGCTTGGAGCATGCTTTTTGTGGCTGTTGCCATAACAAAGCATTAATCTTGTAGATTATGTTTCTCACGTAACCCCATTAGAAAAATCCAATGAGATTAAGTCTAGAAATCCAGCAATTGTCCCATCTCTACCAATCCACCTCCCGGGAATTTCTTTATTTAGGAATTCCCCGATGTTGAGGCCGAAATTTGGCGGAGCGTCATCTTGCTGGAAGATTGTTCCATGTGGTAGTTGTGGGAGGGCGTCCTGTTCCAGCTCATACAGGTATGGAATTCCAGTCACTGTCGGTTCATAGAAGAAGAACGGTCCGATCACCATGTTACGCATTAGGCCGGCCCTCACGTTGACTTTCGGGGTGAGATGTAGATTTTCATTGCCCCATATTCTAAGTTGAGTATGTTTACAGCTCCTCTAACACGAAACGTCGCTTCTTCAGAGAAACACACTTGTTGGAGGTAGTCGTGTGACCTGCCAATCCGTTCTAGTATTTCTAGTGCGAAGTTCATACGTAATTAGGTCTTGTTGTGTGAATCATTTGCATCATGCTCCTCGACGGAGCCTTTTATGCAAGACGATATGGACTATTGGACGTGGAATCCGTAACTGTGCAAGCTAGCTGCACGAAGAGATACACGCGTCCTTCGTTAAAATTCTATTCTAATGCGACTGACGAATTCCTTAGAGGTCCGTGGCTTTCCAGAAGATTTTACACGTAACAAATTGCCTGTTGTTCTCAGTTCATTGACCTCGAATCGAATGCTTTTTCTCGTAAACGATTGAAGCCCATATGGGATTTTAAAAGCTCGTTGTATGGACGTGACAGATGGCAGCTCTGCGAGACATATACACAGTGAATCTGCTCTTTCACTGTCGCCATTTCAACTTCGCGTGATAAAAACAAACGACAAGCGTAACCTTGCCAACCACGCAAAATCAAACTTCCAGAGATTCTATTTGTAGTGGTGTACATAAATTAGTTTGCGAGATATTAAATTTTCATTTTGGATACCTCTCAAACAGACATCGCTTCTCCCGGACAGTCGCAGAAAGAATCCTTCTTCGCCCTAATCAGAGAATCTCAGTCTTCGAACGAAACTTTTCGGCTGTTAACGGTAGTACACAATTTGGAATACCTGGAAGGAGAGATCCAGTTCCGTCATCCTACAGATAATGATGGGAAACCTCCGGAGAACTATACTCAGGACTGAGAGATGGGAATTATTTTATTTCTGCAACAATGTTGTCAACAGTCTCAGAACAAAATTTAAAACATTCATTGTAAGCAGTCACCAAGACAATGAGTCACGAAGCTCCTACCGTTTTTCCGCATCTTTGCCACTGCATCGTCGCAGATCGGCTGGGATGTGTAAGCACACTGCGAAACGATTAGGTATTGTGTATATGGAATGGAGAACTACATTCAAAGTGCAAATGATGTCATATTTCGAAGCTTAGTACGGCGCTGTAAATATCGAAAGGCTTTTTGTAATGTGGGACGAAATAATTTCTTTTTCCCTTTCTAGCTATTGTTGTATCGATAACACAGAGATGTATGCAAATTCACGCTTTTTCTTCAAAGCGAAATGGAATAGTCTGTTCTGACAGTTTTGTATAAGACGTCACAAGCAGGGAAAGTGCAAGGGAAGTTCACTGCCACCCCTGATGTTAATTTACTAAATGAAAATGGCACGAGGAAATTGAAGGGTTTTTGTTATTTATCAAGGACAGAAAATTATCACAATACAATTCATTGATGATGCAGCATTGTAGCCTAAAATGAACAGGATGTGGGTTTTGTGCTAAATGTAATGGAGCATGTGCTAGTTGTAGGTTAGCATATGCAAATAATAAGCAGAAAGCGTCACAGATGAACATGCTGAAGGACTCAGTATTAAAGTCGCGAAAGAGAATTTGGAAGGGATGTAAGTACGTTTTGATACCTGGGTATCAGAACAGACAAATATGACAGGTACACACAAAGGGCACGAGTAAGGTGAAGGCCAAAACATCTTTTATAAGAATATATTTGGCTAATGCCGTGCCTAGTTTTGAATGTTTAGAAAGAATCTGAAATCCGTAGACAAACTCGCGAAACGAAGTACAAACACCACAAAACATCAGAAAGTACGGTAAGCACGCGGATATCCGCATAATCAGTTCCTTTTCAAGGTCACAATTCATTTCTCGTGTTAAAGAGTTCTCGAGGGTACGGTTACCGTATGTCTCGGCTACTGTGAACAGTATACATTACATTGCACTCAGATCTTATTGTTATATGTTAACATTAGCAGGAGGTGGGATATTGATTTACTTCAGTTTTCCTATTCGTATTGGAAAAATCGTCGCCCTGTTTAGTGACTGCGAAATACGGAAGTAACAGCATTAAAAATAGCAATTTCTCAGTTGACATCAAGCCGTTCTGTTGTTACTGCAAGCCAGTCGCTTGGAGCGCTGACATCGCTGCAGCTGTCAAAACGTTGCATTTTGTTGCCCTGTAGAGTTTCACGATTGTTCAACTTAGACTGTGGTGAAAATGTGTGTTGAGTGCGTGTTGCGTGTGTGCGCATGTATGTCGGTGTGAGTGTGCATCGTACGACGACGAGGAAAAGAATGTTTGTTATTTACAGTTTAAAAAGTGAAACAAATAAGCTACTCGCGGAAATATAATTTCTGTTGGTAATTAAGGCGAAGTTTTGTAAAAATGCTGCAAAATGCTAGAATATATCGGATTTGTTTTTATTCTCTAGTTATATCAGTTATAACACGAGAATCCGAAATATGATTACGTAATAGAATTGAGAGCCAACAAACATTTTTCGCCAGCCCATGCTTATAGATCTAGTTTGGATATTACTCTCCAAGTAATTTAACTGACTGGGTTTCGACGTCCTATACATGACATGTAAACAATGACAGTCTGTATTACTTGCTTGTATGAAGGTTATCATCCAGACGCCACATGGTCAATTTCATGGGCGGCGAACGAATATTAAAATTTCGCCATTGGGGTTTCGCTGCATTAGTAAAATCCTCAGTTGGCCTACAAGTTCATTTTAAATGTGATGGTAAATTTAAAGAAAAAAAAATGTTAAAATGTGTGTGAAATCCGATGGGGCTTAACTGCTAAGGTCATCAGTCCCTAAGCTTACACACTACTTAACATAAATTATCCTAAGGACAAATACACACACCCATGCCCGAGGGAGGACTCGAACCTCCGCCGGGACCAGCCGCACAGTCCATGACTGCAGCGCAATAGACCGCTCGCCTAATCCCGCGCGGCCATTTAAAGAAAAATTATGACAGTATGCAAGCAATACTGTCGTATCTCAACGCAGTAATATTTAAGACCGCCATACGATTCTAACATTGTGGTTAATTCAGTGGGAGAGATGCGTCTCTTTACAACGAAATTCCGGGCGTAACTAATGTGTGGTTGAAACTTCCTGGCAGATTAAAACTGTGTGCCCGACCGAGACTCGAACTCGGGACCTTTGCCTTTCGCGGGCAAGTGCTCTTACCTTCTGAGCTACCGAAGCACGACTCACGCCCGGTCCTCACAGCTTTACTTCTGCCAGTATCTCGTCTTCTGATGTAACTAAATCAGTAATTCACCCGAAGGTTGGATTGAACAGTACAGTACTTCACCAGAAATGGTCCTATTGAAAGTGCTATGCCCTTTCTTCCTTCGGCCATACTGTTATAGGGGATAACATTTTAGCGCGCAATTCGAAGCAGAGTAGCTCGAATACTCTCTCGACGTTCAATAGGGATCGAAACCGAAATATTTTACTTGGATCTTTTATTGACTGGTTTACCGGATAGTACCCGATAATCAGACTTTCAACTTTGTAACTTATCGAAAGAGTTCATGCAAAGTTTTTATTCTACAATCTTCCACACACTTGA
The DNA here is from genome assembly GCF_023898315.1 of Schistocerca nitens. Classification (NCBI taxonomy): domain Eukaryota; kingdom Metazoa; phylum Arthropoda; class Insecta; order Orthoptera; family Acrididae; genus Schistocerca; species Schistocerca nitens. Next base: position 27,595,832 of record NC_064615.1, read on the forward strand.
AAACTTGGCCTCGATGAACTGCACTGGGAAAAGCATTATTCTTATCCTACCTACTGCTTTCATAACGTACAGAGTGTTTCTCAATTTATGTTACACTCTTCTAGAGATCGCAAAGACGACTTAGTAGATCAAGCTTTACATTGGAACCCATATCCGGAAACGTCATCCGACGACAGTTCAGAGCGCCAAAGTTACGGGCGCCAGCGCCTATAATTATATGTATATACAGAGTGAGAGCGTGATAAGGCTACAAACTTTCTAGGATGATGGAGTAGAATAAATTTATCAATTTGAAGTAAGGATCCCTGTACCGGAAACGAACGAGTCGAAAGTTGTAAGCGAAAACCGTTCTGATACTTCTGACAGTGGATACATGTACCGGTACTGTTGTTGCTAAGATTGTAGGGTAGGCAACTTTCAGAGATGGTAGTATGGACTAAGCAAGGAAAAAATGTCCAGTAAACACGGGCTCTAAAATTGATGCCAGAGGGGCTTTGAGCACTTGTTCATCTCCGCTACTGTGAAACACGTCTCCTCTATTGAGCAAATGATCATAGCTTCTCACGTACGCAGATATGCTAGAAATTTTGTATCGTCATCACGGAATCACCGTCTATATACATACATTTACAGGCGCCGGCGCCTACAACTTCGATGTTCTGTAGCGCCGTTGGATGACGTTTCCGGACATGGGTTTCTATGTGAAACTTGATCTACTAAGTCCCCTATGCTATCTCTAGAAGTGCGTAAGACTTATTATGAAAGACACTGTACAGTCTGCAAATCTGCCTACGGCGCAAACCGCGGTAGTATACAAAAATTTGCGACATGTCCATTTAAGAAGGTAAAGGATGTAACTAGGCTGTTAAGGTTTATATGTTGGTAATGTGAAACGTCACGTAGAGCTCTGTATGAAAATCACTGACTGTGCTGTGTGCAGTCTGTGGCTGGTTTGCATTGTTGGAATATTCGCTATTGTAGTGTTGGGCAGTTGGGTGTGAACAGCGCGCAGCGTTACGCAGTTGGAGGTGAGCCGCCAGCAGTGGTGGATGTGGGGGGAGAGATAGCAGAATTTTAAGAGCGGTCGATCTGGACGTGTGTCCGCCAGATAGGGTTAATTTGTAACACTGGATATCATGAACTGACAGATATATGATGACTTTTGAACATTATTAAGGTAAATATATTGTTTGTTCTCTATCAGAATCTTTCATTTGCTGAGTATGCCGATCAGTAGTTAGTACCTTCAGCAGTTAGAATCTTTTATTTAGCTGGCAGTAGTGGCGCTCGCTGTATTGCAGTAGTTTGAGTAACGAAGATTTTTGTGAGGTTAGTGATTCATGAAAGGTGTAGGTTATTGTTAGTCACGGCCATTCTTTTGTCAGATTGCGTTGCGCAAAAAATATTGTGTGTCAGTTTAGTGTTGATCAGAATAAGTAAAGACAGTAATGTCTGAGTACGTTCAGTTTTGCTCAGCTGTTTGAAAATCAAATAACGTAGAGGCTTATCAGCACAGTAATTCATTAATTTTTCTAAGGGGACGTTTCAAGGATTGTTTACTGGGAATGGTCCTATTAGGGGTACTATGCCCTTAGAACTAATTTGCGTAGCCAGATATAGGAGGGATACATTTTAATCATGGTCTCGGAAGCACAGTGCAACATAACATTTTTCACGTTAAAAATTTCATTCATAATAAACACCTACACTACTTTATTTTTATTAAATACGATCGAATTCTACCATGAATAATGACCATCCTTGTATCCCATAAAGTTATTCAGCTATGCATTGCGCCATTACAATGCCGAATGAAGCTCTTAAGACGCTGCATTCTTAACACAGCTACCTGTGTCTAACAATCATGTGCTGTAAACATCAAACCAATTTGAGTTCAAAGTAAAAGAAGAGTGTTGGTACAGCCGGTTTGGTGTTTACACGACATAATTCTTAGAAAAAGGCAGCTGTAGTAAGAATGTAGCATTTTTAAAGTATCATTGGTCATTGCAGTTACGCACTGCATAGCTGAATAACGTTTTGGAGACCCGAAGGTTGTCCGGTTCATGAACGAAATCGATCATCTTTAGTAAAAAAAATAAACCAGTACAGCTGTGTATTATTAATGAAAACTCAGCCTTCATCAAAGCTTTTCAGCATCGGCTACATAAAGTATTTATCACATTATCAAAAAATTGCTAGAGATAAAAGAAGCGATAACATTCATAAAAGATCTTGGTAAGTGCGACTAGGTCCGAGAGTTTCATACAAACTGAATTATATAAATAGATGTGTGACGTAAGTGGCCGATTATATTGATATCATCGACGTAGAAGCTTAAATTTTTTACAGAGTGACCGTGGACTTTAATACGTGACATAAATTTCAACTTGATTCGTCAGTTCGTTTCTGAGAAAAAGGGGTCATAACAGACGGACAGACAGTCAGATAATATGTCAGAAAATACAATTTTGTCTTCGTGTGGTAGAACTACAACTTAATTGTTTTCGCATTTTTTCCTTATTTCTAGTGTGAAATGTTGCTTCTTGCCAAACTTAATTAGTCTAGTACAACGGGTAGTACTACATAGGTTTTAATGCATGAGTTTGCGAGTATCGAAAAATGTGACATAAAGGTATCTTTTGATTGCATTGACATAGAAACATATTTTTTACACCGCAGAGGGACCATAGATCGTAGTGTACTAAGCCCAACTTGATGCGTCTACCCGTTTCCCATCAAAAAGGTTCTTAACAGTCGGACGGACAGACTGACAGACAATAAATGATCCTGTAAGTATTCCGTTCTTATTCAGTGCGATACGAAACCCTAAAAATCCTAGCAACTTTAGATTCATTGTCTGACACTTACAGAGTCACTCCTTGAAATAAATAGACTGGTGTAGTAACTGAGGGTACCGGTATTGAAATAATATGATGCAGAAAACAACATAACCACCTATGCTCAAAAGAAAGGAGGACAAACGAACTAAGGCCAATAAATAGAGACGGGATATTTCAAAACGTGATCTTCAGCCTTGTACAGAGAACAGTTATTAAACTTAGTACGTTCCTGTGAGGTAGGTGCGCATGAATCATTCGACCAGATAACATCCTAACAAAAAAAGAAGTATACATACGTCAAGGAGGAAGACACCGATCTTCACGTCATCCGTAACCACACATACTTGAACGGCGAGTTTAATATTTTGATCAATATGAAAATAAGTATTGAACCACTAGTGCGACACTTCGTGAGAGTGGATTTTTTCACTGTAGTCCCAAAACGTAAACAATGAATGAATGGACGATAACGGTGCATTCAGTGCACACACTGTCAGCGACGCACGATAAAGCGTCCTGGGTTCCATTCCCGAGACGCGTCTAACCGGCAGCTGATGAACACGGGGTGAGGGTGAGCGTCGCGCAGCCCAGATTGCAGCTGCCGTGTCCCCGACGCACTCCACCAACGCGCGTGTACGCACAGATAACACCACGACGGCCGCACGTGCCGAGCCCGCTGTGCGGCAGCGAGCTACTGACGGTGGGGGGGTCATCAGCTGCTCGCCTCTAGCATCGCATGCTGACGCTCGTCGCCGCCGTACGAATGGCCGTGCGCTTACGGTAGGAGAGAGCGGTACGGGGAGTGGGGTAATGCAACGACAGGAGCAGGGGCAAGGCAGTGGCCCCCAGGAAGGGGGGGGGACCACACTAGAGCGCGGGCAGCTGCTGAAACTCGCTCGGCGCTCACCGGAACACCTGGTCCCGCCTGGCTGCCTCACGGGCCGCTTCCTCCCTGCAATTACTGGGGGAGCGGAGGGCAGCGCTCGGGTAGCGAGCTGCAGGGCTCTGCTGTGCGCATCGCAATCCAAGGAGGCGTTGTGCTACAGGTGCTGCCAACATCCTAGGTTAAGCACTTTCGAGGTTGGCAAATACACACTAAGACAAAAAAAGGTCGCACCACGAAGAAATTACACGAATGGGACGAAAATCGGTCGGTGTGATGTAGAGTTTTGGAACACGTATTATGTTCGAGTATAATGACTTTTCTGGAGACTAAAAATCTACTCTGTAGGAATCAGCATGGGTTTCGAAAAAGACGATCGTGTGAAACCCAGCTCGCGCTATTCGTCCACGAGACTCAGAGGGCCATAGACACGGGTTCACAGGTAGATGCCGTGTTTCTTGACTTCCGCAAGGCGTTCGATACAGTTCCCCACAGTCGTTTAATGAACAAAGTAAGAGCAAATGGACTATCAGACTAATTGTGTGATTGGATTGAAGAGTTCCTAGATAACAGAACGCAGCATCTCATTCTCAATGGAGAGAAGGCTTCCGAAGTAAGAGTGATTTCAGGTGTGCCGCAGGGGAGTGTCGTAGGACCGTTGCTATTCACAGTATACATAAATGACCTTGTGGATGACATCGGAAGTTCACTGAGACTTTTTGCGGATGATGCTGTGGTATATCGAGAGGTTGTAACAATAGAAAATTGTACTGAAATGCAGGAGGATCTGCAGCGAATTGACTCATGGTGCAGGGAGTGGCAATTGAATCTCAATGTAGACAATGTAATGTGCTGCGAATACATAGAAAGAAAGATCCCTTATCATTTAGCTACAATACAGCAGGTCAGCAACTGGAAGCAGTTAATTCCATAAATTATCTGGGAGTACGCATTAGGAGTGATTTAAAATGGAATGATCATATAAAGTTGATTGTCGGTAAAGCAGATGCCAGACTGAGATTCATTGGAAGAATCCTAAGGAACGGCAATCCGAAAACAAAGGAAGTAGGTTACAGTACGCTTCTTCGCCCACTGCTTGAATACTGCTCAGCAGTGTGGGATCCGTACCAGATAGGGTTGATAGAAGAGATAGAGAAGATCCAACGGAGAGCAGCGCGCTTCGTTACAGAATCATTTAGTATTCGCGAAAGCGTTACGGAGGTGATAGATAAACTCCAGTGGAAGACTCTGCAGGAGAGACGCTCAGTAGCTCGGTACGGGCTTTTGTTGAAGTTTCGAGAACATACCTTCACCGAGCAGTCAAGCAGTATATTGCTCCCTCCTACGTATATCTCGCGAAGAGACCATGAGGATGAAATCAGAGAGATTAGAGCCCACACAGAGGCATGCCGACAATCCTTCTTTCCACGAACAATACGAGACTGGAACGGAAGGGAGAACCGATAGGGGTACTCAAGGTACCCTCCGGCACACCCCGTCAGGTGGCTTGCGGAGTATGGATGTAGATGTAAATACACAGAATGACAAAAGACCACAATTTCGGAAAAATTTGACGATTTATTCAAGAGAAGGAGCTTCACGAATTGAGTAAGTCAATAACCTGTTGGTCCACTTCCAGCCCTTATGCAAGCAGTTATTGGGCTTTGCATTGATTGATAGAGCTGTTGGATGTCTCCCTGAAGGATATGATGCCAAATTCTATCCAGTTGGTGCGCGAGATGGATGGAAGGCTCTGTCCATGACACTCGAAACGTTCTCAAATGAGGAGAGATCTGGAGACCTTGCTGGCCAAGGTAGGGACCGGCAAGCGCGAAGAAAAGCAGTAGGAACTCTCGCCGTGTGCGGCCGGGCGTTATCTTGTTGAAATGTAAACCCAAGATGGCTTGAATGCTTCTAACTGCTGTAAATACCCACGACTAATCACTGTTTCGTAATGTATGTTATCTGAGAAAAGCTCGTAATGACTTCATTAGCCGGCCGCTGTCGCCGCGCGGTTCTAGGCGCTTCAGTCTGGAACCGCGTGACCGCTACGGTCGCAGGTTCGAATCCTGCCTCGGGCATGGATGTGTGTGATGTCCTTAGGTTAGTTAGGTTTCAGTAGTTCTAAGTTCTAGGGGACTGATGACCTCAGAAGTTAAGTCCCATAGTGCTCAGAGCCATCTGAACTATTTTTGAATGTACGGTGTCGACGTTGTCCTTCGGTTTAAAAGTACAAAAGATTTAGATCTGTTGGATATGACGGATATTGTCGCACTAGCTAAGAAGAATAAAACTAAAAAGAACCAAACAAACATTTAAAAGTATCCAAGAAATAAGTCTCCGTCGCTGTAAGAACTGAAACTGTAGACGATTAAGGGTATTTAGAAAGGCATTTTTTATACTTTGAGACAGACGGATCGAAATAATTCGTGGAAATTTTTGTTCGGAACAGTTACCTTGGTGAGCAAGACGTGGTTTTAATACACAGCAGTGAAAGTTACTTTCGTTCTTCCGCAAAATCTGATATCTGCAAGAAAATCAGTATCGAAAATCCACACGAGTGTAGAAGAACTGTAGCGTCTCAATCTTATTATGCAGCAGTGCGCCTGCAAGGGAATGGCAACAAACAAGGGAACCTGTTCCGTCTTTGTGGATCCCCCCGTCTCGGTGGGCAGACCCACTTCCTTCCGGTAGGGGATAATGAGCGGTTCGTCTGCATCGCCCCGCGCTGCGCCGCGCCAGTAACGACGGGGTCCTTGAGCAAAGGTTGTCGCCGAGGGTCGGCCGAAGGAAAGCACCGGCGCCGTAGCCGTCGGTGTCTGGTGGCACTGGATATGCGGCAAGACACTCTCACGGGCATAACTTAAAGGGATTCTTTAGACGGATGATTATTAAGGATCCAGGCCAGACAGTAAAAGTATTCTCGTCCGAGGAGTCATATTGCAATGCTGGGAAAGAAGTCTGTCACTTTATAACGATGGAATCATAGAGATCACGTTTCGACAATTGCTGTTCATCACTACCATCCATTTCGTACCTCCCGCTAATAAAAGCCTCCTCGGTCAGTTTGAACCTACCGATACCGGACGTCGTCTTTGACCAGTTGCCAGGTTGTTAAGGCCTGTGACGTCATACACGCGTAAACAGATATAGAAGAGCACAGTGACGATATTTAATTTGCTTCCATATTATTTCTGAAACGTAAGTTGTGGTGGCACACTGATCTGCAACGCACTTCGAGGCCTAAGTTAGATTGCAAGTTTAGAGTTTTGTTGTGAGTTGCAAAAATGGTTCAAATGGCTCTGAGCACTATGGGACTTAACTGCAGTGGTCATCAGTCCCCTAGAACTTAGAACTACTTAAACCTAACTAACCTAAGAACATCACACACATCCGTGCCCGAGGCAGGATTCGAACCTGCGACCGTAGCGGTCGCGCGGCTGCAGACTGTAGCGCCTTGAACCGCTCGGACACTCCGGCCGGCTTGTGAGTTGCAGAAGCAGACGAATGCGAATATGAATTCTTAAACATAGTGACAAACAGATCAATAGGGTGGTCAGTTGTCTAGATACGGCTAAAAGGTGACAGGTTCGGAGTAGACGAAAACAACTAATGTGATTTCATCAGCCTCACTCTAATTATTATTATGGCGCAAATTTTACGCATATTGCATTTCGATTAGTGATTTACGCGCACCATTTTGATAATGTGATGGATTTAAACCAGGTGGTTGATATCGGTAGGCTCAGTACGTGTGCCTCCTCTACGCTTGGTATTATGGTCTTGTTATTACGTGGAATGAATTGTGAGAGCCAGTGCGCATGGGGATTGTAGAGTATGAATAGTTTCAGTTATACAGGGTGTTACAAAAAGGTACGGCCAAACTTTCAGGAAACATTCCTCACACACAAATAAAGAAAAGATGTTATGTGGACATGTGTCCGGAAACGCTTACTTTCCCTGTTAGAGCTCATTTTAGTTTCGTCAGTATGTACTGTACTTCCTCGATTCACCGCCAGTTGGCCCAATTGAAGGAAGGTAATGTTGACTTCGGTGCTTGTGTTGACATGCGACTCATTGCTCTACAGTTTGGGCAGGCATTGTGGGTGATGTCTTGATTGGGCCCCATGTTCTTCCACCTACGCTCAATGGAGCACGTTATCATGATTTCATACGGGATACTCTACCTGTGCTGCTACAACATGTGCCTTTATAAGTACGACACAACATGTGGTTCATGCACGATGGAGCTCCTGCACATTTTAGTCGAAGTGTTCGTACGCTTTTCAAAAACAGATTCGGTGACCGATGGATTGGTAGAGGCGGATCAGTTCCATGGCCTCCGCGCTCTCCTGACCTCAACCCTCTTGACTTTCATTTATGGGGGCATTGGAAAGCTCTTGTCTACGCAACCCCGGTACCAAATGTAGAGACTCTTCGTGCTCATATTGTGGACGGCTGTGATACAATACGCCATTCTCCAGGGCTGCATCAGCGCATCAGGGATTCCATGCGACGGAGGGTGGATGCATGTATCCTCGCTAACGGAGGACATTTTGAACATTTCCTGCAACAAAGTGTTTGAAGTCACGCTGGTACGTTCTGTTGCTTTTGTGTTTCCATTCCATGATTAATGTGATTTGAAGAGAAGTAATAAAATGAGCTTTAACATGGAAAGTAAGCGTTTCCGGACACATGTCCACATAACATATTTTCTTTCTTTCTGTGTGAGGAATGTTTCCTGAAAGTTTGGCCGTACCTTTTTGTAACACCCTGTAGATATGGGTTGCATTGGACAGCAGTGCGAGAGGCACAGTTCGCCATGTCGCATGACACTTGACGTCCTCGGACGTTGTGCTGCCTGTCAGCCTGAAAGTCGAGAGAATGCTGCTCAAAATATTCCTCCTGCTTATAAAGACAATGTTGCACATGTTGCCCTCTAACCTATGTAATCCACAACGAGGCCATAGGCAAACTTTTCTTCAGTATACGCGATTTCCGACGTTGTCGTGTTGTCAATTTATTACGTGTTTAGATCTCCTTCAACTTGAAAGTTCACAAATTTTTGACGTGCGGTACAGTTGGATGAGACCAGTTATTGATGATCGAATGTTTTGTACAGAATAGTATCTTCTGCAGAATGATGTAGAGACAATCTCCATCGTTTTGCATGGATTTCCCATCCGATTAAGAGGGCTGCAGGGATGGTTCTGTTGAAACAGACACGCCCAGTTTCCTTCCACATCTTTATCCTATCCGAGCTTTTACTCTGTCAGTAAAGGCGTCGTCTCCAACGTCAGTGGAGCACCTCCTGTTAACCTTTTCACCGTATGGAGTAAATGCAACACGCTGCGATTTAACGCGATGTTTTATAGTTTGCAATTATTTCTGGTCTCATGTTCTTGTAAACCCGCGGAAATGTTGGAACACGTGAGGCAATGCTGACCCTACAACTTATCTTAGAAAATAGATTAAGGAAAGGCAAACCTACATTTCTAACATTTGTAGACTTAGAGAAAGCTTTTGACAATGTTGACTGGAATACTCTCTTTCAAATTCTAAAGGTGGCAGGGGTAAAATACAGGGAGCGAAAGGCTACTTACAATTTGTGCAGAAGCCAGATGGCAGTTATAAGAGTCGAGGGGCATGAAAGGGAAGCAGCGGTTGGGAAGGGAGTGAGACAGGGTTGTAGCCTGTCCCCGATGTTATTCAATCTGTATAGTGAGCAAGCAGTAAAGGAAACAAAAGAAAAATTCGGAGTAGGTATTAAAGTACATGGAGAAGAAATAAAAACGTTGAGGTTCGCCGATGACATTGTAATTCTGTCAGAGACAGCAAAGGACTTGGAAGAGCAGTCGAACGGAATGGACAGTGTCTTGAAAGGCCCTAAAAATTACATTAATGGTTACAAAAATTTTCTAAACGAAACAAAAAGTAACAACTGGATATAAAAAAATTCTATGATAAGTGTACTCATGTATTATATCACATGCTGACAAAGTGCAATGAATAAAGCCAAGCGGCTCCTCTCATATGAAATCTTCTTCTTAAGAACAAAACATCACAAGCGATAGCTTAATACTGTAGCAACACACAAATTCAGGTGTCAAGTTTAAATGCCAAGTGTAGTACCCCATTGACATAAAGCTTTTGTCGAAGTAAAACTTGACTTATACACAATAAAACACGACGATGGCATCTGGATTGTAACAGTATGCGTATGGCAAATAGCAATAGTCAATTGCCGAAATGCACCGGTTATATTGCTAAGGAGTGTTTAATGGAAATAAAAAGAAGCACTTTTGATCTGATAGAATTACATTTGCCTGGAGATATATGTCTCAACTCTATCTTCTATAAGGGCAGAAGCTGAAGAAATGAATTAAAATTTATCACAGGCGGGACTTGAACCAGCCTCTCCTGCTTGGTAAGCTCCGCTCCTCACAGTCCTACAGTGGCGTGGTGGTTAGTACATATGCCTAGTAATGCCGGCTCGGTAGCTGAGCGTGTTCGATCAGAGAGTTTCTCGCCCTCTGTAGTAACAAACTGAGTAAAGGAATCAACGATAAACTTGAACGGATGTTTTGTGACGTCCGCCCAGACCAAACGCAACGAACAATACCTCACAAAATGGGAAAAAAAGTAACCAGGAGACCTGGGCTCAAGTCCTAGTTGTAGCATAAATTTTAATTCATTCTTTCGGCTTGTATCCTCATCGAAGATGAAGTTGAGACTCGTAAGTCTCCAGGAAAATGTAATTCATCATATAAATAGATCAGGATTTCCAAAAAAAAAAAAAAAAAAAAAATGGCTCTGAGCACTATGGGACTCAACTGCTGAGGTCATTAGTCCCCTAGAACTTAGAACTAGTTAAACCTAACTAACCTAAGGACATCACAAACATCCATGCCCGAGGCAGGATTCGAACCTGCGACCGTAGCGGTCTTGCGGTTCCAGACTGCAGCGCTATTCCAAAATACACTCCTGGAAATGGAAGAAAGAACACATTGACACCGGTGTGTCAGACCCACCATACTTGCTCCGGACACTGCGAGAGGGCTGTACAAGCAATGATCACACGCACGGCACAGCGGACACACCAGGAACCGCGGTGTTGGCCGTCGAATGGCGCTAGCTGCGCAGCATTTGTGCACCGCCGCCGTCAGTGTCAGCCAGTTTGCCGTGGCATACGGAGCTCCATCGCAGTCTTTAAAACTGGTAGCATGCCGCGACAGCGTGGACGTGAACCGTATGTGCAGTTGACGGACTTTGAGCGAGGGCGTATAGTGGGCATGCGGGAGGCCGGGTGGACGTACCGCCGAATTGCTCAACACCTGCGGCGTGAGGTCTCCACAGTACATCGATGTTGTCGCCAGTGGTCGGCGGAAGGTGCACGTGCCCGTCGACCTGGGACCGGACCGCAGCGACGCACGGATGCACGCCAAGACCGTAGGATCCTACGCAGTGCCGTAGGGGACCGCACCGCCACTTCCCAGCAAATTAGGGACACTGTTGCTCCTGGGGTATCGGCGAGGACCATTCGCAACCGTCTCCATGAAGCTGGGCTACGGTCCCGCACACCGTTAGGCCGTCTTCCGCTCACGCCCCAACATCGTGCAGCCCGCCTCCAGTGGTGTCGCGACAGGCGTGAATGGAGGGACGAATGGAGACGTGTCGTCTTCAGCGATGAGAGTCGCTTCTGCCTTGGTGCCAGTGATGGTCGTATGCGTGTTTGGCGCCGTGCAGGTGAGCACCACAATCAGGATTGCATACGACCGAGGCACACAGGGCCAACACCCGGCATCATGGTGTGGGGAGCGATCTCCTACACTGGCCGTACACCACTGGTGATCGTCGAGGGGACACTGAATAGTGCACGGTACATCCAAACCGTCATCGAACCCATCGTTCTACCATTCCTAGACCGGCAAGGGAACTTGCTGTTCCAACAGGACAATGCACGTCCGTATGTATCCCGTGCCACCCAACGTGCTCTAGAAGGTGTAAGTCAACTACCCTGGCCAGCAAGATCTCCGGATCTGTCCCCCATTGAGCATGTTTGGGACTGGATGAAGCGTCGTCTCACGCGGTCTGCACGTCCAGCACGAACGCTGGTCCAACTGAGGCGCCAGGTGGAAATGGCATGGCAAGCCGTTCCACAGGACTACATCCAGCATCTCTACGATCGTCTCCATGGGAGAATAGCAGCCTGCATTGCTGCGAAAGGTGGATATACACTGTACTAGTGCCGACATTGTGCATGCTCTGTTGCCTGTGTCTATGTGCCTGTGGTTCTGTCAGTGTGATCATGTGATGTATCTGACCCCAGGAATGTGTCAATAAAGTTTCCCCTTCCTGGGACAATGAATTCACGGTGTTCTTATTTCAATTTCCAGGAGTGTATTTTCCGTTCTACTTTTTCTAATCGTCTGATACGTGTATGCCCTAGGATTAGTGTGGTCTCTGCTGTATATAGTGCCTCGGGGAGCACCACCGTGTCGTAATGGCGTAATTTGGCTTTTTGTGAGATAGACTTCTTGTTGTAATGATTCCACACTGTAGCAACACACAAATTCAGGTGTGAAGTTTAAATGCCAAGTGTAGTATCCCATTGACATAAGGCTATTGTCGAAGTAAAACTTGACTTATACGCAATAAAACACGACGATGGCATCTGGATTGTAACAGTATGCGTATGGCAAATAGCAATAGTCAACTGCCGAAATGCACCGGTTATATTGCTAAGGAGTGTTTAATGGAAATAAAAAGAAGCACTTTTGATCTGATAGAATTACATTGGCTGGAGATATATGAGTCTCAACTCTATCTTCTATAAGGACAGAAGCTGAAAAAATGAATTAAACTTTGTCACAGGCGGGACTTGAACCTGCCTCTCCTGCTTGGTAAGCTCCGCTCCTCACAGTCCTATAGTGGCGTGGTGGTTAGTACATATGCCTAGTAATGCCGGCTCGGTAGCTCAGCGTGTTCGGTCAGTTAGCTTCTCGCCCTCTGTAGTAACAAACTGAGTAAAGGAATCAACGATAAACTTGAACAGATGTTTTGTGACGTCCGCCCAGACCAAACGCAACGAACAATACCTAACAAAATGGGAAAAAAGTAACCAGAAGACCTGGGCTCAAGTCCTAGTTGTAGCATAAATTTTAATTCATTCTTTCGGCTTCTGTCCTCATCGAAGATGAAGTTGAGACTCGTAAGTCTCCAGGAAAATGTAATTCATCAGATAAATAGATCAGGATTTCCCAATTATGTAGAAATTTGTGGCGCTATTCCAATATAGGAGAGCCTCGACAATACTAACAATTTAACAAGGGGAAAATGGGCTGAAGGTGTGAAGTTGGTGTTAGGGAGGGCGCCGGCCGGAGTGGCCAACCGGTTCTAGGCTTTTCAGTCTGGAACCGCGCAACCACTACGGTCGCAGGTTCGAATCCTGGCTCGGGCATGGATGTGTGTGATGTCCTTAGGTTAGTTAGGTTTAAGTAGTTCTAAGTTCTAGGGGACTGATGACCTCAGAAGTTAAGTCCCATAGTGCTCAGAGCCATTTGAACCATTTTAGGGAGGGCGTTGGACTAGCTAGTCCATGCAGTCATGATATTCACAGTGCCGCGATGGTGTAGTGGTTAGCGCGTCTACTTCATAAGCGGGAGCTCTGGCTTTATGTTACAGGTGTGGTACCAATTTTAATTAATGCTTCAGCTTCTGTCCTTATCAAAGAAGCACCTTTATTGTGTCAAAAATGTAGGAAGTCCATTGTTTTTCTGCTCGATCTGTGAAGGTTTTGACGCTAGTGATGTTCACAAACGTTGTTCGAAGTGCCATGTGATGAATAGTGGTTTGTCTGGAAGTAGAAAAATCCTTACGCAGCTGGTGTGTTCCATCATCAACAGAGATTTCCCATAAATGTGTAAACTGATATTGTTACGAGCACCTGATTGAGCCACATCTTCTGCCTAACACGCTTGATGGAGAAAATTACTTTCTCTTTGTTCGTGAATTACTGCCGGAAATGTTGAGGGATGTCCCATTAGCAATCAGGTAATGGTTATGATTCCAGTATGATGTACCCCCACCACACCCTACCGTTGATGTTAGAACATACTTACAGACCGTTTTCTCTAATTGTCGGATTGGAAGGGCTAGGCCAGACAATACCGCGTCACCACGTCCTCCCACTTGCTGCCAATATTTTCTTTAAGAACTTTATAAATGTAACTGCTTACAGCCTCAGATATTTGAAGTAAAGCGTCTTGAGCCTTCAGCTGTACATGTGCAACTTTATTTCTCAACCGATTTCACATGCTACAAGCGTTAGCACTGGAGGGAGGTTTGTACAGTGAAATATCGTAACGACGTTAACACCAAATACTCGTAGTACGTGATCATATGCTCTACGATGGACGCTCAGTAAGTAATGCTACGTATTTTTTCTGAAAGCAGGTTGGTTTTATTCAGGATTCCATAACACCATGTTATTCCCCATTTTTTTTTGCTACAAAACCGTATTTTTCAATATAATTTCCGCTTAATGAGACGTCATTATACCACGTTACTCTTATGCCCGCATGGTACCATTCTACTGGTCCACGGTGGAGCCAACGTCTTGCTACATCGATAACATCCCCCGTCATCCAAGCACTGCTTCCCGCGAAGTGCAGCCATCGTTGGACCAAACAGATGGAAGTCGGATGGTGCGAGATCGGGGCTGTAGGGTGCATGAGGAAGAACAGCCTAATGAGGTTTTGTGAGCTCCTCTAGGGTGCGCATACTTGTATGATATGGGGCCTTGCGTTGTCGTGGAGTAGAATAAATTCGTTTGCATTTTTGTAGCGACGAACACGCTCAAGTCGTTTCTTCAGTTTCCTGTGAGTGTGTGCGGCCGACCGGCACATAGGAGATCGGACAGGATTGGCGACCTCGTTGCGATGATGGCAGACGCCTCGCTCTACGACTCACCGTGCTTTTGTTCACTGCTAAGTCTCCGTAGACATTCTGCAAGCGCCTATGAATACCTGCGATGCTCTGGTTTCCCGCTTGGAACACATATCCGTTACAGACGCCATTTTGAAGGCTACGTACAGATCCGCCACCTGTCGGAACTTCATGAGACTGTAGATGCTGAAGCGGGAATGTTCCACAGTGTCCCACAGCAAATTCCGCCTTTTTTTAACAGAAACTGGCCGAGAAAAAGATGGCTGCATTACTTATGGAGAGTCCCTCGTATATAAATAAGTGTCATGATGAAGTGCATATAAACGATAGAATTAATTTTCATGCTAGTGTATAAGAAACTATCAGCCTCGATTGCGGCAATGAAACCAACCTTTACCTATGTTTCAGCCCAAGTAATTGAGCCTCCTTCAGAAGATACACCCGATTCTGTAATATGTCTACGAGGGCATGGTCTATAAATAAAACTAAAACAGCCTTAATAGGCGTAATCACATTTTAAAAATGCGGTGCAATGTTGAAACTAATTTTCATGCGCTTCATCATGACTTTTATTTAGACAGAACCCATGATCACTCCCTGTCTGATGTTATACACTCCTGGAAATGGAAAAAAGAACACATTGAGGCCGGTGTGTCAGACCCACCATACTTGCTCCGGACACTGCGAGAGGGCTGTACAAGCAATGATCACACGCACGGCACAGCGGACACACCAGGAACCGCGGTGTTGGCCGTCGAATGGCGCTAGCTGCGCAGCATTTGTGCACCGCCGCCGTCAGTGTCAGCCAGTTTGCCGTGGCATACGGAGCTCCATCGCAGTCTTTAACACTGGTAGCATGCCGCGACAGCGTGGACGTGAACCGTATGTGCAGTTGACGGACTCTGAGCGAGGGCGTATAGTGGGCATGCGGGAGGCCGGGTGGACGTACCACCGAGTTGCTCAACACGTGGGGCGTGAGGTCTCCACAGTACATCGATGTTGTCGCCAGTGGTCGGCGGAAGGTGCACGTGCCCGTCGACCTGGGACCGGACCGCAGCGACGCACGGATGCACGCCAAGACCGTAGGATCCTACGCAGTGCCGTAGGGGACCGCACCGCCACTTCCCAGCAAATTGGGGACACTGTTGCTCCTGGGGTATCGGCGAGGACCATTCGCAACCGTCTCCATGAAGCTGGGCTACGGTCCCGCACACCGTTAGGCCGTCTTCCGCTCACGCCCCAACATCGTGCAGCCCGCCTCCAGTGGTGTCGCGACAGGCGTGAATGGAGGGACGAATGGAGACGTGTCGTCTTCAGCGATGAGAGTCGCTTCTGCCTTGGTGCCAATGATGGTCGTATGCGTGTTTGGCGCCGTGCAGGTGAGCGCCACAATCAGGACTGCATACGACCGAGGCACACAGGGCCAACACCCGGCATCATGGTGTGGGGAGCGATCTCCTACACTGGCCGTACACCACTGGTGATCGTCGAGGGGACACTGAATAGTGCACGGTACATCCAAACCGTCATCGAACCCATCGTTCTACCATTCCTAGACCGGCAAGGGAACTTGCTGTTCCAACAGGACAATGCACGTCCGCATGTATCCCGTGCCACCCAACGTACTCTAGAAGGTGTAAGTCAACTACACTGGCCAGCAAGATCTCCGGATCTGTCCCCCATTGAGCATGTTTGGGACTGGATGAAGCGTCGTCTCACGCGGTCTGCACGTCCAGCACGAACGCTGGTCCAACTGAGGCGCCAGGTGGAAATGGCATGGCAAGCCGTTCCACAGGACTACATCCAGCATCTCTACGATCGTCTCCATGGGAGAATAGCAGCCTGCATTGCTGCGAAAGGTGGATATACACTGTACTAGTGCCGACATTGTGCATGCTCTGTTGCGTGTGTCTATGTGCCTGTGGTTCTGTCAGTGTGATCATGTGATGTATCTGACCCCAGGAATGTGTCAATAAAGTTTCCCCTTCCTGGGACAATGAATTCACGGTGTTCTTATTTCAATTTCCAGGAATGTATAAATAAAACTAAAACAGCCTTAATAGGCGTAATCACATTTTAAAAATGCGGTGCAATGTTGAAACTAATTTTCATGCACTTCATCATGACATTAATTTAGACAGAACCCATGATCACTCCCTGTCTGATGTTATATGTCGTTTTGATTTTTCACTGTACAGATGTTCCTCCAGTGATGTTACTTATGTAAGTGAAACCAGCCGAGAAATAAAATTGTAACGAACAGCTGAAGGCTCAATAGCCTTTACTTCAAAAGTATTTTCTTTGCTTGTGCTTCAGCGGAACTACTTGTGGCGGCCGTGGAGTAGCTGCCTCGTATCCAGAGGGCGGTCTTTCTTCGGCCCAGATGGACGAGGGCCGGCGAGATTCAATTACTAATCCTTTCGGGGCACGTCGCGCGCCCAACCCCGCGCGTTCCCGATTCGTCAGGCAGCGCCCGGACTGGCCAGAATACGCCACAACGCTGGCGGCTGCCAGGTTACGGGAGCCGGGAACGTGATCCGCCGGAGTATCGAAAACGAAATCCAATTTAGACTACCTTTTGTTAGTCTGTTGTGTTCCTTGGTATCTTTTCTGCTCCATAGACAAGCAATTTTATTTGAAAAGTATTGAGCGAAATGACAGCAGTAATCTGTTCTTCGCCGGCCGGAGTGGCCGAGCGGTTCTAGGCGCTTCACTCTGGAGCCGCGCGACCGCTACGGTCGCAGGTTCGAATCCTGCCTCGGGCATGGCTGTGTGTGATGTCCTTAGGTTAGTTAGGTTTAAGTAGTTCTAAGTTCTAGGGGACTGATGACCTCAGAAGTTAAGTCCCATAGCGCTCAGAGCCATTTTTTGAACCTGTTCTTCAAATAACTTACGGGAATGCAGCCTGGGGACGTCGTTGACAACCGCCGATTTTGTCAGAGGAGCACACCCTGCCATTTTCAAGGTGTTATTACAGCAAGGGAGCGCTGCGCAAGGGAATTTAAAACCTCTGTTTGCAGAGAAACTCCGGAAAGATCTCTCTCTCTCTCTCTCTCTCTCTCTCTCTCACACACACACACACACACACACACACACACATGCACACAGGCGCGAGCGCGCGCGCGCGCGTGTGTGCGCGCATTGTAAACGCCAGCGCCATCACAAACCAAAGATCACCAACGTCAGAAGTTATCGACAGTGAAATTAATAATCAACGGTTGAGGTAGCATTAACTCGGTCTGCTGTTTTTTGACAAGGGAGAGAGCAGGATTCCTTGGAGCATCTGAAGAAACACCAGCATCTCTATTTATAAGGTTACTTGCTAATTTAATTTCAACTGCTTCCTCTATAACAATTTGCCGATAACTGGAAGTGCATGCCAGAATCTCCATGTAGTTACATTCTGTAGGATTACTGGTGCCACCGAGCGAGGTGGCGCAGTGGTTAGCACACTGGACTCGCATTCGGAAGGACGACGGTTCAATCCCGCTTCCGGCCATCCTGATTTAGGTTTTCCGTGATTTCCCTAAATCGCTCCAGGCAAATGCCGGGATGGTTCCTTTGAAAGGGCACGGCCGACTTCCTTCCCCATCCTTCCCTAATCCTATGAGACCGATAACCTCGCTGTTTGGTCTCTTCCCTCAACCAACCAACCAACCATTACTGGTGCCAAGAGAATGTTCTGCAATGGCGGATATGCTCGGCTATTATAAGCGTGTGTGACACTTATGCTCAGTACATCGGTCTCCGCAGTCGTGATGGTCTGACGAATGTATGACATGCCACAACCTCAAGGAATACAGCAGAAACTCGCCTTACGCAAACCAAGGTCATCCAAGCTAAAAGGGTCCTTATCTTAGATGGTGGTCGAACAACACACTTGACATCATATTTCCGCAAAACACAACCAATCCTGTTCGAAATTCTCCCTGCGTAAGGCCGCAGACTTCGGTGCCACCTCGGCGTTATCATCACTCACCCAGCGCTCAGTTGGTGGATAATAGGTATGATCTGTCTTTCGATATAACTACTCTGACGAAAGGTGATCTCGAAGTGGTCTGACTCAGCTGAGCCGGCCGCTGTGGACGAGTGGTTCTAGGCGCTTCAGTCTGGAACCGCGCGACCGCTACGGTCGCAGGTTCGAATTCTGCCTCGGGCATGGATGTGTGTGATGTTCAAAAAATGTGTGAAATCTTATGGGACTTAACTGCTAAGGTCATCAGTCCCTAAGCTTACACACTACTTAACCTAAAGTATTCTAAGGACAAACACACACATCCATGCCCGAGGGAGGACTCGAACGTCCGCCAGGACCAGCCGCACACAGTCCATGACTGCAGCGCATTAGAAGTCCATGACTGCAGGGCATTAGACTGCTCGGCTAATCCCGCGCGGCTGTGTGTGATGTCCTTAGGTTAGTTAGGTTAAAGTAGTTCTAAGTTCTAGGGGACTGATGACCTCAGATGTTTGCCCGTAGTGCTCAGAGCAATTTGAACCATTTGACTCAGCTGACAAACTTTCAGGATCCGACATGACGTGGGCGCTGAGAATCAAGGTAAGAAGTATCCCTTGAAGACTAAGCAGGGTGTTGACAACTATCAGACTGTTGATACAAGTCAGTGTGAGTAGACTTCTTATAAACGGCATGTTCCAACCATCCATCGGCCTTCCTCCTAACCAAAACATCAAGGAAGGGAAGACAGTAATTCCTTTCCCACCTTGATCGTGAAACAAGTACTCGAGTCGATTGAATTCAGGTGTTCTAAAAAGTCGTACAAATTCTCACTGCCACGAGGCCAAAGCACAAAGGTATCGTCTACAAAACTGAATTGAAAAACGCAGGTTTGAGAGCAGTCAGAGTCGCCAAGGCACGACCATCGAGGTCTTCCATAAACAATAATAGGTGACAACACGCTTCCTATCACAGCTCCAACTGTCTGCGCTGGTTGCACTGGTTTGTGATGGCGGTATTGTTTACAATATGTGTGTGTGTGTGTGTGTGTGTGTGTGTGGTGTCTTTCCGGAGTTTCCCTGCGAACGGAGGTTTTAATTCCCTGGCACAGCGCTTACTTGCTGCAGTTATGCCTTGTAGAGAAGGACGACTGACTGCATTCCCATAACTTATTTCAACATTTTATACGCCAGGTGAAACTTTCTTCTCCAATTATTTTTCCATTAGCATGCATGATTCTGCTTCAGCACAAAACAATTAATTTTCTGTCCTACTCTGTGTGCGTAATAACTTGCACTGCTGGTAACGTAGAGACTGGCAGCACGAAACAGAGTGAATCACCGTGGACATCACTAAGGGAACAGGTAATAAAAATAAGTCCAGAGCGTGGCGAAGTCGTCCTAGGCGTATACGATAGTCCAGGTAGTAATCCAAATCACAAACGTAAATCAGGCGAGTTCAAGACTCTACTATTCAATGGCGATTCAGAGAGTAGCGACAGACTGGCTAACAGGCACCGGGCTGCGATATTTGGCGGTTAACAGTGGTCAGTGGGCGGCGCCAACTGACGTGCTGCCGCGACTGCTGCGCCTCTGGCGGGCGCTACCGGCAGCTGCAATGTGGAGCAGGAGTACTTCTGACCTGTTCTTCCTACGGATAGTCGGGCTGGGCGGACCGTCAGATACTAAAATTAATATGTCACTCTCCGCATAAAGTGTAGTTATGTTCTTTTATTTTAGATCAATAGCTAGGCAGATTGAGCACTCTCGAAGCAAAACATGTCCAGAGTATCTACAAGGACCCACCCCTGAACTGAGAGAGTTCCGCGATCGAACTGACACGTCTGTCCCTCCCCTCGCTCCTGGTTTCCAGTACTTGGACAACATTGCACACACAGAACTCAATGCCCCTATCACTACACAGGATCTCATTGCTACACTCCGCACAAAACGCAACACCGCTCCTGGTCACGATCGTGTCACCTACCGTCACCTTCGTGAAGCTCCTGTCTCTTTCCTCTCCACCCTGGCCAGGCTCTACAATGTAGTCCTGTCCACCGGTTACTACCCCGACTTGTGGAAAACCTCCCGTATCCTCATGTTCCTTAAACCTGGCAAACCGCCGTCCACCATCTCCTCCTACCGTCCCATCAGCTTTACCTCGGTCTTCAGCAAGGTCCTGGAATCTATCCTCACCCGTCGCATCCACCAGCATCTCCGCCAGCACCGCCTCCTTCCCGTTACCCAGTGTGGCTTTCGGCCGTCCTTCTCTTCCGACGACGTTCTCCTTCACCTCACATCTCCTTTCGGAACAGCTTAATTCCCGTCGCTCCGCAATCTTCCTCTCCCTGGACCTCGAACGTGCATATGACCGCGTATGGCATTCCGGTCTCCTCTTCAAGCTCCAAACCTTCGCCGTTCCCATTAACTACGTCCATCTGATCGGTTTCTTTCTCTCCCGCCGTCCTTCCTATGTCACCATCCATAACACAGATTCCTACACCTTTTTCCCCTCCGCCGGTGTGCCCCAAGGCTCCGTCCTCTCCCCCCTTCTGTACCTTTTGTACACGGCGGACATGCCGCCACCGTCAGCCCCCGTCCACCTTCTCCACTTTGCCGATGACACCGCCTTCCTTGCCCTTGCACCCACCCTACAGCGCTCCCAACACCTTCTCCAATCCCATCTTGACCGGTTCACCGCCTGGTGCAACCAGTGGTTGCTCAAGGTCAATCCCTCCAAAACCCAGGCGATCATTGTAGGCAAAACCACCCCTTCCTTCCGCCTCCTTGATTTCTATATCACCATCTATGGCCGTCCTATCGCCCTCACTCCCACCCTTAAGTACCTTGGCGTCAACGTCGACCGTCGCCTCTCCTGGACTCCCCACCTCCGGACAATCCTTGCCAAGGCACGCTCCCGACTCAGTCTCCTCAAGCTCCTCTCCGGCCGTACGTGGGGTCTGGACCCCTCCACCATTCTCCACACCTATAAATCCCTCATCCGCCCTATCCTTTGTTATGCCCATCCGGCTTGGATCTCCGCCCCCCCCTACCTTTTATAAATCCCTCCAAATCCTTGAACGTCATGCTCTCCGCCTTGCCTATCGCATCCGTCTCCCCTCCCCCACGCGGATCCTGTACGATCTCATCCCCTTCCCCCACCTCCTCCTTTTCCTTGAAAGGATACGGATCCTGTACACCTCCCGCAAACTCGATCCTCCTCACCCGCTCGTCTCCCCGATCCTCTCCCACCCCTGCCCGCTGCCGCGCCTGTATTCGCACATCCCACCCGGTCTCCATCTCTCCACCCTCCTTACCCTTTCCCAAGGTGGCTTCCGCCAGCTCCCCCTCCCTGATGATGCCCTCCCCTCCATCTACCCCTCCTACCAACTTTGATCCTCCCTCCCGCTTCCTGTTTCTGTTCCCTTGGGCACCCTCGACCCTCCTCCCCTTCTCCTCACTCCTCCCCCAGGCCTCCCCTCCCCTGTCCTTCTACTCCTCCTCCCATCTCCTCAGCCATTGGCATCTCTGTTCTCCCCTCTCCACCCTCTCCGCCCGCCCTCACCCTTCTTCCCCTCTTGGCAGGTCCCCGGACTCGCACACGCTACGTGGACTTTCGCGCGCCGGAGATCATCGCCATCTGTGTCTCGTGTGTGTGACCTCGTTTGTGTTTTTAGTGTCCGCCGTCACGCTTCTACGTTCACTTGTGCCATCGGATTCATCAGTGTTATGTGCGCCGTGCCAACGTGTTTTCAGTGTCTTTCTCGTCGAGTGTGAACGGCTCCGTGTTTTTCGTGTGTCTGTGCCTACTATTTTTTGCCCGTCACTATGTTCATTTTCATTCTCCATTATTGTACTGTGATTGTCAACTCTATGGCTGAGGAGCGGCGTAGCATGCCGCTGCCAGCCTACCTGATTGTTCAGGTGTTAAAATAACAATAAAGTAAAAAAAAACTGAGAGAGTGCACCAGAAACAAACTACCGACCTGTCACAGAGCGAGGTGAAGCTGTGGAAAGGTACTGGACTCGTCTTCCGGCGACAGAGGTTCTTGGTGCGACAACTTCGATTTTCCCTAAATTTCTTTAGACAAATCACAGAACTCACAGGGTGGTTCCCTTGCCCATCCTTCCCAAGACGCAGTCGTTGTATGATGTTACACGCTATTCTCCTTACCAACCTCTCATTTACACGCAGTTAAACACTAATATTCTTTCCATCATTCCTTGTCAACCTCTTATTTATTTTTATATTAATTACTTACGAGATTCTGGGGGGGGGGGGAGGAGGGTGCTATGCGAGCCAAACCTACTTCGGTGGGGGAGGGCTATGCGATCCAACCTACTTCGTCAATATAATAATGCATGATCTTATGTAACTTTTTTAGATTACAGAAAGTCACTACATCTCTTTTATTTTCGACCACGAATGTGCTTATTTTCTGATATGTAGTATGTTATTCATGTTTTGGATATTTACACAATATCTTCCATACGTAAAGTTAGTTAAGTTTATTTATCAATATTTAAATACTTACCCCGGGTTATATTACGAAAATTAGTTTTCTCATAAATGCCATAACAAAATCTAAAATACAACTTTGTTTCCAACTGTATTTTATAAAGCCAAAATACTGTGATTTATTAAAACTGTTAATTTTTGGTTATTTTTCCTATGTATATTGTGGTGATTTTATGACGTAAACATCTGTATTTCTGAAAAACAATTAACTAATCTTGTCAATTTCGTAGATATCTTTTACCTCCACAATAATTTTAAAATATCTTAATGTGTAAAACACGTTACATAACATGGATTTATACTTAACCTTCAAAAGCAGAAATAACTTTTATTTTGTATCACAGACAGTTCAGGAAGCTTCGAGGACATTATCTCTTTGAGATATAGTGTAAATTGGCACCAGAGTCACTCAAGATTCTTTGATTTATGCGTGGTATAACAAAGAATTATTACGCAGTAAGTTTTTATCACGAAAAATATGACTTTATTCCATGTAAAAAATGTTAGTGATGTGTTTACTGCATCTGACGATATGGAAACAAAAAAGTGGATATGCCAAAAATAAAGCGTTACACTTCAGTCTCATGTGAAAAACAACGCTGGGCTATGATAAATTTTTTGTTAAGGTTATCCTCGAAACAAGTACCTTGTACGCTTACGCCAGCTGCAAGATAAGTAAAAGATCTATTAAAAAAGTTTCCTATTAACTGCTCACTACAGCTATGGCTGTAGCAGTGGTAGACACTGAATTCGGCATCTGTGATGGTACGCACCGGTACGCTGTACCGATACCTCTGGGAAAAGAAACCAACAACAGAACCGTAGATTCTGAGATGTGGTACGATAGAACTTTTGCGGCAGTTGAAGCAATGTAAAACAATTGTTGTATTCACACTTTTAAAATGCTCTGAAACGATTTATGAAAATGTCAAAAGCACTTCCTGGAAGGTCACAGCACCGGAACGTGTTTTTTTTTTTTTTTTTTTTTTTTTTTTTTTTTACGAATCCGGCACTGATTTGTGCTAATATATTTTATCACGGAGTACAGGGGCGCCTTGTATCATGCAACAAGCCAGTAGATAGTTTACAGAATGCTGATTAGGAAGTTCATAAACAAAAGAAACTGAAGAATTAATGAAATGCGAAAAAATTTGTGATAGAGTATGCGAATAAACAACACATTATAGAGAAAACTTCTCATATACTACAAGAAAGTCCTGTAAGGGACACGAGTCTGCCCTTCGATAAATCCTTGAAGATTTTTTTTTTCTATTCTGTCGGAAGCGTACTGAAAATTAAATCTGCTGAATAATGTACAAGTTTCTGTATAATACTTACGGAAGTCTCATCTGAAAGTAAAAACGAAATACGGAAGGGAGGCTAGACACGGGACACCGCTCAGCTGGACAGACTGGAAATACCCTTTATCAATTTTTTGTTCCTTCGTTCCTGTGGCGTGTTAATATTGCAGCAGTACGAACAATGACGTCACGTGGCCCTAGGCTGCCGTGTCAACTCCCTTTCCATTGAGTGTGCCTTTGCCAACTTCCGTGTTTGTTTCGGACTCAGTGTCACAGCGTTAATTAAAATTTGAAATCGTGAATTGTGTCACATTTTTAAATACGTATATAAATATCGTACGTTTGTCTGACAAGAAATGAATGTCCTTTGTAGTAAAACACATTATTGTCAATACGTCTGTGATATTAACGCGCAGTGTATTTATTTATCCCAGAACGTGAATTGTTGCGCTTACGAAAATACGAATGTGTTATTAGGAGTGGCGTTGTAATCATGGATGGTTACACCAACCCAAGTGCCCACTAAGACACTCCAAACAATACTGTGGCGCGAATAAGACAACTATCTTGTGTTTAGGAAACGCAGTTTTCAGATTCCCGTTCGGCCAATCTGATTTGGGTTTACAGCGATTTGAATAAACTGCTTTCTGTAACTGTCAAGATAGATTCGTTTGGCAAGGCCACGGAGAATCGTGATCCGAAACTTTATCCACCAGCTGTTGCTCCTACTCTCATGATTTAGGTACCTCTTGTAACGTCACGGAAAGAGAACAGTTATCTCCTCAGGATCTCAGTAACATGTGCTGTACAGTTAATGCTTATGACTTTTTTCTCCCTTGTTATTACAGGACATCTCTTGTTAGGCCACAGAGTAAAAAAGGGGAAGAAATCAAAATTTTCTGAAGTTCACAGCCATAGGCGACACCAAGCCGCGAGCTATGCAGCAGAAAGAAGCAACCAACACTGTAAGTCGGTCGCAGACAAGAGCACACATTGCTACATCGGCACCAATCGCCGGCACAAGTTACACATTCAGCAGGACGTCCACAGAGAGAGAGAGAGAGAGAGAGAGAGAGAGGTTCGTTAGCTCGTGTTACGTGGAGGAACGAGCTATATTTCGGATGCAATAACGCCAGTCAGAGACATGACAGTGCAGTTAAGAGCCCGTAACAAATTGTTAAGCAAACACAGCGGAACGAGGACCGCTGACCACTAGTAAACAAGCAGACCACATTCAGTCATAACGGACAGATCCTCATCATTTTCTCTGCCCCATCTCCATCTCTGAATTCAGCTGGTCATTAGGATCGATGGTGTTCGTACTGAAGCACTGGATTCAATGATTAGTACGATGTAGCGACTTCCATGCATTAGATTTTTCAGTACTTCTTCGGACGCTTGCCGTTCCCGAGATGACAAACATCCAAATAACCGCAACCTGCGGCTTATCGGATTTCGCATTGGCTGCCTACCCCCAAATAGGGGTAATGCAGGAGTAGGTTTAATAATGAATAGGAAAATAGGAATGCGGGTAAGCTACCACAAACAGCTTAGTGAACGCATTATTGTGGCCAAGATAGATACGAAGCCCACACATACTACAGTAGTACAAGTTTATATGCCAACTAGCTCTGCAGATGACGAAGAAATTGAAGAAATGTATGATGAAATAAAAGAAATTATTCAGATAGTGAAGGGAGACGAAAATTTAATAGTCATGGGTGACTGGAATTCGAGTGTAGGAAAAAGGAGAGAAGCAAACATAGTAGGTGAATATGGATTGGGGCTAAGAAATGAAAGAGGAAGCCGCCTGGTAGAATTTTGCACAGAGCACAACTTAATCATAGCTAACACTTGGTTTAAGAATCATGATAGAAGGTTGTATACATGGAAGAACCCTGGAGATACTAAAAGGTATCAGATAGATTATATAATGGTAAGACAGAGATTTAGGAACCAGGTTTTAAATTGTAAGACATTTCCAGGGGCAGATGTGAACTCTGACCACAATCTATTGGTTATGACCTGTAGATTAAAACTGAAGAAACTGCAAAAAGGTGGGAATTTAAGGAGATGGGACCTGAAAGAACCAGAGGTTGTACAGAGTTTCAGGGAGAGCATAAGGGAACAATTGACAGGAATGGGGAAAGAAATACAGTAGAAGAAGAATGGGTAGCTTTGAGGGATGAAGTAGTGAAGGCAGCAGAGGATCAAGTAGGTAAAAAGACGACGGCTAGTAGAAATCCTTGGGTAACAGAAGAAATATTGAATTTAATTGATGAAAGGAGAAAATATAAAAATGCAGTAAATGAAGCAGGCAAAAAGGAATACAAACGTCTCAAAAATGAGATCGACAGGAAGTGCAAAATGGCTAAGCAGGGATGGCTAAAGGACAAATGTAAGGATGTACAGGCTTATCTCACTAGGGGTAAGATAGATACTGCCTACAGGAAAATTAAAGAGACCTTTGGAGATAAGAGAACCACTTGTATGAACATCAAGAGCTCAGATGGAAACCCAGTTCTAAGCAAAGAAGGGAAAGCAGAAAGGTGGAAGGAGTATACAGAGTGTCTATACAAGGGCGATGTACTTGAGGACAATATTATGGAAATGGAAGAGGATGTAGATGAAGATGAAATGGGAGATACGATACTGCGTGAAGAGTTTGACAGAGCACTGAAAGACCTGATTCGAAACAAGGCCCCCGGAGTAGACAACATTCCATTGGAACTACTGACGGCCTTGGGAGAGCCAGTCCTGACGAAACTCTACTATCTGGTGAGCAAGATGTATGAAACAGGCGAAATACCCTCAGACTTCAAGAAGAATATAATAATTTCAATCCCAAAGAAAGCAGGTGTTGACAGATGTGAGAATTACTGAACAATCAGTTTAATAAGCCACAGCTGCAAAATACTAACACGAATCCTTTACAGACGAATGGACAAACTAGTAGAAGCCGACCTCGGGGAAGATCAGTTTGGATTCCGTAGAAATACTGGAACACGTGAGGCAATACTGACCCTACGACTTATCTTAGAAGAAAGATTAAGGAAAGGCAAACCAACGTTTCTAGCATTTGTAGACTTAGAGAAAGCTTTTGACAATGTGGATTGGAATACTCTCTTTCAAATTCTAAAGGTGGCAGGGGTAAAATACAGGGAGCAAAAGGCTATTTACAATTTGTACAGAAACCAGATGGCAGTTATAAGAGTCGAGGGACATGAAAGGGAAGCAGTGGTTGGGAAGGGAGTAAGACAGGGTTGTAGCCTCTCCCCGATGTTATTCAATCTGTATATTGAGCAAGCAGTAAAGGAAACAAAATAAAAATTCGGAATATGTATTAAAATCCATGGAGAAGAAATAAAAACCTTGAGGTTCGCCGATGACATTGTAATTCTGTCAGAGACAGCAAAGGACTTGAAAGAGCAGTTGAACGGAATGGATGGTGTCTTGAAGGGAGGATATAAGATGAACATCAACAAAAGCAAAACGACGATAATGGAATGTAGTCGAATTAAGTCGGGTGATGTTGAGGGTATTAGATTAGGAAATGAGACACTTAAAGTAGTAAAGGAGTTTTGCTATTTGGGGAGCAAAATAACTGATGATGGTAGAAGTAGAGAGGATATAAAATGTAGACTGGCAATGGCAAGGAAAGCGTTCTGAAGAAGAGAAATTTGTTAACATCGAAAATAGATTTAAGTGACAGGAAGTCATTTCTGAAAGTATTTGTATGGAGTGTAGCCATGTATGGAAGTGAAAGATGGACGGTAAATAGTTTGGACAAGAAGAGAATAGAAGCTTTCGAAATGTGGTGCTATAGAAGAATGCTGAAGATTAGATGGGTAGATCACATAACTAATGAGGAGGTACTGAATAGGATTGGGGAGAAGAGGAGTTTGTGGCACAACTTGACTAGAAGAAGGGATCAGTTGGTAGGACATGTTCTGAGGCATCAAGGGATCACCAATTTAGTATTGGAGGGCAGCGTGGAGGGTAAAAATCGTAGGGGGAGACCAAGAGATGAATACACTAAGCAGATTCAGAAGGATGTAGGTTGCAGTAGGTACTGGGAGATGAAGAAGCTTGCACAGGATAGAGTAGCATGGAGAGCTGCATCAAACCAGTCTCAGGACTGAAGACCACAACAACAACAGCCTACCATATCGCTGATGAAGAGACTGGGGGTGTCACAAAACCAGTACGTGTTTCAGTGCTTATCGCACTATCATCATCGTCACTGCTGGGTGAGAGGAACATCCGGTGTCTCTGTTCCTAATAATAGCTGCAGGCACTTCCGGGTGTCACAACCTGCCTGTCTGTTGGGGCCAGGACCAGCCAACTACATGACTTCTGATAGCGCAGCAGATCCTGATGGATAACCGCAGGTTATCGACATCTTCTGGAACGAGGTCAAGGACGTTGTAATGCAGTGTGTGTGTGTGTGTGGGGGGGGGGGGGGGCTAATCTCTTGTTACGGCTTTGGCTGCCATATTACATCCCACAAGACTGCCCGAACTGCTGGCGTAGCGGCCTTGGCTACCAGCACAGCCGAGCCGACAACAGATGTCAGCAGAATTCCTCCATTTCACAGACAAGGGGCGTCAGCCGTGGCTGACGACAAGACGCACAAATGTAAATCTGAATCTACATCTACATCTACATGACTACTCTGCAATTCATATTTAAGTGCTTGGCAGAGGGTTCATCGCATCACAATCACACTATCTCTCTACCATTCCACTCCCGAACAGCGCGCGGGAAAAACGAACACCTAAACCTTTCTGTTCGAGCTCTCTTATTTTATTTTGATGATCATTCCTACCTATGTAGGTTGGGCTCAACAAAATATTTCCGCATTCGGAAGAGAAAGTTGGTGACTGAAATTTCGTAAATAGATCTCGCCGCGACGAAAAACGTCTTTGCTTTAATGACTTCCATCCCAACTCGCGTATCATATCTGCCACACTCTCTCCCCTATTACGTGATAATACAAAACGAGCTGCCCTTTTTTGCACCCTTTCGATGTCCTCCGCCAATCCCACCTGGTAAGGATCCCACACCGCGCAGCAATATTCTAACAGAGGACGAACGAGTGTAGTGTAAGCTGTCTCTTTAGTGGACTTATTGCATCTTCGAAGTGTCCTGCCAATGAAACGCAACCTTTGGCTCGCCTTCCCCACAATATTATCTATGTGGTCTTTCCAACTGATGTTGTTCGTGATTTTATCACCCAGGTACTTAGTTGAATTGACAGCTTTGAGAATTGTACTATTTATCGAGTAATCGAATTCCAACGGATTTCTTTTGGAACTCATGTGGATCAGCTCACACTTTTCGTTATTTAGCGTCAACTGCCACCTGCCACACCATATAGCAATCTTTTCTAAATCGCTTTGCAACTGATACTGGTCTTCGGATGACCTTACTAGACGGTAAATTACAGCATCATCTGCGAACAACCTAAGAGAACTGCTCAGATTGTCACCCAGGTTATTTATATAGATCAGGAACAGCAGAGGTCCCAGGACGATTCCCTGGGGAACACCTGATATCACTTCAGTTTTACTCGATGATTCGCCGTCTATTACTACGAACTGCGACCTTCCTGACAGGAAATCACGAATCCAGTCGCACAACTGAGACGATACCCCATAGGCCCGCAGCTTGATTAGAAGTCGCTTGTGAGGAACGGTGTCAAAAGCTTTCCGGAAATCTAGAAATACGGAATCAACTTGAGATCCCCTGTCGATAGCGGCCATTACTTCGTGCGAATAAAGAGCTAGCTGCGTTGCACAAGAACGATGTTTTCTGAAACCATGCTGATTACGTATCAATAGATCGTTCCCTTCGAGGTGATTCATAATGTTTGAATACAGTATATGCTCCAAAACCCTACTGCAAACCGACGTCAATGATATAGGTCTGTAGTTCGATGGATTACTCCTACTACCCTTCTTAAACACTGGTGCGACCTGCGCAATTTTCCAATCTATAGGTACAGATTTATCGGTGAGCGAGGGGTTGTATATTATTGCTAAGTAGGGAGCTATTGTATCAGCGTAATCTGAAAGGAACCTAATCGGTATACAATCTGGACCTGAAGACTTGCCTGCATCAAGCGACTTGTGTTGCTTCGCAACCCCTAAGGTATCTACTTCTAAGAAACTCATGGTAGCAGCTGTTCGTGTTTCAAATTCTGGAATATTCCATTCGTCTTCCCTGGTGAAGGAATTTCGGAAAACTGCGTTCAATAACTCCGCTTTAGCGGCACAGTCGTCGGTAACAGTACCATCGGCACTGCGCAGCGAAGGTATTGACTGCTTCTTGCCGCTTGTGTACTTTACATACGACCAGAATTTCTTCAGATTTTCTACCAAATTTCGAGTATTAACTTGCTAATCGTATTTTATTAGCGCCAAAAGACGCTCTACACGTTCCGCAACAGCGTCCTGACAACAAAGAGTTGTCTTCACTCGGCATCGCTACTGCATGCAAAATATGTATCTCACATCACAGCTTTGCAGATACATTACTGGCTATGTGTTAGAGAATTACATCGTGTACGGCTGGGTGCTAATTTTAAATGGTTTCTTTCTTAAACACTAGTACACATTTCAAGCATGTACTCATTCCAAAGTGTACGATGGATATGAAGACATCATCCTAGCAAGTAGCATAAAACAGAAACTGCATGACATGCTCAGTGATGCATGTCATGGTCGTCAGTGGACACGATCTCCGAACAGATATTCTCAAATCACACATACACAACTGTTGTCATCATTGGACAAGACCTTGTAAAAGATACCTACATCACATGTATACGGCAGTTGTGTATGTGTGGTTCTTAGGTATCTGTTATGAGGTTTTTTGTGCTACTCAGAAGGACGATGTGTCCACATCCATCATGCACTTCAGACTAAGGACAGGTTCAAAACCAACATGTAGTCACTTAAATTAGCCTATGTGAAGGACTGTGGGAACGCTACCGATCACTGTAGTGTCACTTTCGAGTGGAGCTGTACACACAAGTAACTCCAGATGGTGATGCAGCGCTCCTAGGAAAAACACACACCATATCGATTAGATGTATATGATGCCATAAGTATCTGAGGATGCAGTCAAAAGCAAATACGAGGGCGGTTCAGAAAGTAACCTCCGATTGGTCACAGTGTGGGTTGTGGGGGGAGTAGCGACGCCATCTGTGCGTTCACGCACTCAACAGGTCAGTCGGCATCAAGCCGTGGTCGAGTGAACGTCGTACCTGCGCTAGTTTAGTTTTTGTGGCAGTTTGAAATGTGTGCTGCAATAGAAAACCCCGCCAAATGTGAAGTGCGTGCTGTCATAAGGTTTTTTACAGCCAAAGGATATTCTGCAGCAGCTATTCATCGTGAGCTTTGTGCCGTGTACGGACCAAGAGTTATGAGTGAAGGAGTTGTCCGTGAATGGGTACGTTTATTTAAAAGTGGACGAGAAAACGTTCATGATGAAGAGAGGAGTGGTAGACCATCATTGGTGACTGACGAACTCGTTCAGACAGTTGATGCAAAAGTTCGTGAAAATCGACGTTTCTCAATGTCGGAGTTGTCTACTGGTTTTCCACAGATTTCTAAGACTCTCTTGTACGAGATAGTGACAGCAAGATTGGGTTACCGTAAGTTCTGTGCACGATGGGTGCCCAAAATTCTTACCGACCACCACAAAACTCAAAGAATGGCCTCTGCATTAGACTTTCTGTCACGTTATGAGGACGAAGGAGAACCATTGTTAAACAGAATCGTGACCGGTGACGAAACCTGGATTAAGTACGTGAACCCTGAGACAAAAGAACAATCAAAGATGCGGGCACATTCAAATTCGCCTACCAAACCAAGAAAAGCCTCGCAAGATTTTTCTGCCAGAAAACTGATGGCAACGGTGTTTTGGGATGCCAAAGGGGTGTTGTTGGTTGAATTCATGGAACGTGGTACGACCATTAATCAAGACGTGTACTGTGAAACAATAAAAAAGTTACGACGGGCTATACAGAACAAACGCCGTGGTATGCTGACTTCCGGTATCGTTTTTTTGCACGATAACGCCCGTCCTCACTCTGCTCGCAGAACAACGGCCCTTCTTGAGTCCTTCAAGTGGGACGTTATCAACCATCCACCTTACAGCCCAGACCTGGCGCCAAGTGATTATCACCTCTTCATGCATTTGAAGAAATGGCTCGGGTCACAGCGGTTTGATGACGACGAAGAGCTCAAAGATGCGGTCACAGGCTGGCTCCAGGCACAAGCGGGTGATTTTTATGCAGAAGGAATTTCAAAGCTTGTGAAGAGATACGATAAGTGCCTCAATCGCTATGGAGACTATGTAGAAAAATAGTGCAAAGATGTAGTTGTAAGATGTATATATTAAAATATATTTATTTAACTTGGTGTATTTTTTTAAATCAACCGGAGGTTACTTTCTGAACGGCCCTCGTATATTCCTAACTAGCTGTTACCCGTGGAAGCACTCGCGTATCAGTTGTTATTTTACGATGAGTGATGGTGAGTGAGTAACCTACTGTGCATGCAACGACGGCGACTCCCATCACTTACCTGCCAATTCGAGTAAGCGCAGTTCGTGATGTGCTCCCCCCCCCCCCCCTGCTGCCCCATACACGACGCAGTGACATGAGCAGCGTCGTAGCCGAGCAGTGCATGTGGAGGGGCATGGTTAGGAATGTGCACGTATGCATCATGCAACGAATTAATTATTTGATATGGTTTAGGTTCACTGATGTTAAAAAGAAAGATGTTCCTTTCCCTACTTTACCCTCTATTAGGCGGCTGAGTTTTTCTTCTATCTAAAGTAGCTTATGTTCATCGTGAGGGTTCAAGTTATCTCCAATTTAAATTTAATCGAAATCGGTTCAGTAATTTAGTCACAGAAAGGTAACAGACAGAGTTACTTTCGCATTCGATAATAGTGACATGGAAGTATGGATTAAACACATTGAGGATTGTACAAGTATTGTATTCATTACATTGAATCATATTATGTTGAACATATCAACAAATAAAAGCATTTTCACAAATATGATGAGATAGCTTTTCCCTAATTCATGAAATATTTAATACATTTGTCACTGAGTTAAAAAAAGTTATGGCACCGTTTATTGGTTCTTTGGTGTAGTATGCCGCTATGATCGTGTCACTCAGGTAAACCTATCTAATACTAAGATGAGGAGACGATTTTGGATGAAACTTCATATGACGATTCTTTTTCCTTCGTGTTCCGATTTTGGCGAAATAAAGCCCATATGTTGCTCCAAACTACGGTTAAATTTCCTGTGAAAACCTCATGAAAATTACTTTAGTATTTATGGAGATTAGCGTGTTCAAACAGACAGATATGACGCTCCTACAGTTTTTTTATTAGTATACACCTTAGCTAGTAGTGTTCAATAAACCACTCATTTAAACTGTCTTGTGGAACGATGTCGTCCTGTAAATTTATCGAACAGAAGAACTTAATCAGAGTATGTTGTAGCATAGATTTGATTAGAAACTTGATTTTTTTCCACCTTAAGCATTTTCATTTAAATGTTTACTCAAAATTTTTATTATTCACAGTTTCAATTG
Source organism: Schistocerca nitens (assembly GCF_023898315.1). Taxonomy (NCBI): domain Eukaryota; kingdom Metazoa; phylum Arthropoda; class Insecta; order Orthoptera; family Acrididae; genus Schistocerca; species Schistocerca nitens. The sequence goes on from NC_064615.1 coordinate 27,629,893, forward strand.
TCTTGAATGGGTACGCAACTGATTCCCGGTTCCACTGTTATGAATTGTAATCAGACTTAAAAGTACAGAAAACACCAAATTCAAAAAAATGTTCAAATGTGTGTGAAATCTTGTGGGACTTACCTGCTAAGGTCATCAGTCCCTAAGCTTACACACTACTTAGCCTAAATTATCCTAACGACAAACACACACACCCATGCCCGAGGGACGACTCGAACATCCGCCGGGACCAGCCGCACCAAATTCAAAATTACTAATAAAGATAAAATAAGTTAAAGGATATAAATTTTAATTTTTTATATTCATTAGAAATATTGCATTTTCTCTTTTCTGTATTTTTTGTTCTGATGATGACGCATAAGAGCCGAACTAGATAAACTGTGGTATATCCATTCAAGACAGTCAAGGTAGCTGGTGTGCCTGAATTTGATATTGTCGCATTTCAAATTCGAGGAGAGTGAGACATACAAATTCGTGATAGTATTAACCTAAGTCTTCCAAGTTGTGAAAACCAGAGTGTTTGAGTTCATGTATCGACATAGGTAATACAACAAGCAGACAGTTCACATATCCAATGTGACAGATCAGTTGACACAATTAGCCCTATTCAGACAATGTTTGACAAACATGGTCAAGACATCCTCCCGTCCCAACATCCGGTTCAAAATGGCTCTGAGCACTATGGGACTCAACTGCTGAGGTCATTAGTCCCCTAGAACTTAGAACTAGTTAAACATAACTAACCTAAGGACATCACAAACATCCATGCCCGAGGCAGGATTCGAACCTGCGACCGTAGCGGTCTTGCGGTTCCAGACTGCAGCGCCTTTAACCGCACGGCCACTTCGGCCGGCTCCCAACATCCGGACTTCAAAATTGTCGGTCATCTGTAGCGGACTTTAGGGCACGGAATCAGGTGGAATTTTTCCTTCATCCTCATCACTGATACAATTTGAAATTGTGCTGCACAAAGAGTGACACAAAATTGTTTGGAGTAGAATACACTTGTGAGCGCCCAATAGCAGTTGTACCTAACATAAATGCTTTTTAGTGTCTCCCATATTCTGACAGTTTCTGCGGCCTGCGAATTTGATGATACTGAGATACAACAAATGGTATAAATTAGTGCATAAACAGAAGTACAACTTCGAACAGCCAAGATCGCTGCTGTACACCATTTATTGTGGTGACAGGTTTCAACAAACTACGTTGCCATTATGAAATCTTCTGCAACGTAGTTCGCTGAAACTTGTCATCACAATAAATTCTGTACAACAGCAGTCTTGGCTACTTGAAGTTGTACTTCTGTTTCTGAATCTAGACCCACCCCTAAGGTGACAATGTCCAGCACGTACGATAACAGCTAACGATATGATTGCGACTGTCGTACTGTTGAGCATCAGGCGGCTCCCAGAGGTCTGGCGAACGATGGTTCGCCTGCAGCCACTCTTCCTCCACTCGGCATTTAGGTCGGCTTGCAGTGTCGCGGGGTCATCCTGATAACAACGGCTGCTGGGCAACCGAGAGCTGCTGCAGTCGCGCCGTTGCACAATCCTGGCTCCCTACTTCACTCAGACGACGATCCGGCACAGTGCGCTAGCGTTGTGCCCGGTATCGGGAAGTCACAGTGGTGAAACGGACACAAGAACGCCAGGGCTTCGGAATTCGTTCCGACAGGCACTCGGCGCAAAATTAAAGACTGAGCTTCACAAGCCTTGAATTAAGTGCGCCTTGAATATTAGCTTAGTTGAGCCTCCAGACTAAACCACATTGTCAAACTCAACGAATATAACTATATGGATTAATTTTCGAGACCAATTGATTCCTTATGATGACGGATGCTTCTTGGCCTGCACCATTCTTTTTGTGACCTCACTGCAATGATACATGGATTCTTTCATGTCTGCTGTCGGATTTTTTTAGTCCTTATGTTTAATTACACTACTGGCCATTAAAATTGCGACACCACGAAGATGACGTGCTACAGACGCGAAATTTAACCGACAGGAGGAAGGTGCTGTGATATGCAAATGATTAGCTTCTCAGAGCGTTCGCACAAGGTTGGCGCCGGTGGCCACACCTACAACGTGCTGACAAGAGGAAAGTTTCCAACCGATTTCTCATACACAAACGGCAGTTGACCGGCGTTGCCTGTGATGCCTCGTGTAAGGCGGAGAAATGCGTACCATCAAGTTTCAGACTTTGATAAAGGTCGGATTGTAGCCTATCGCGATTGCGGTTTATCGTATCGTGCCATTGCTGCTCGCCTTGGTCGATATCCAATGACTGTTAGCAGAATATGGAATCGTTGGGTTCAGGAGGGTAATACGAATGCCGTGCCGGATCCCAACGACCTCCTATCACTAGCAGTCGAGATGACAGGCATCTTATCCGCATGGCTGTAACGGATCGTGCAGCCACGTCTCGATCCGTGAGTCAACAGATGGGGACGTTTGCAAGACAAGAACCATCTGCACGAACAGTTCAACGACGTTTGCAGCAGCATAGACTATCAGCTCGGAGACCGTGGCTGCGGTTACCCTTGACGCTGCATCACAGACAGGAGCGCCTGCGATGGTGTACTCAACGACGAACCTGGGTGCACGGATGGCGAAACATCATTTTTTTTAGCAGTCCAGGTTCTGTTTACAGCATCAAGATGGTCGCATCCGTGTTTGGCGACATCGCGGTGAACGCACATTGGAAGCGTGTATTCGTCATCGCCATATTGGCGTATCACCCGGCGTGATGGTATGGGGTGCCATTGGTTACACGTCTCGGTCACCTCTTTTCGCATTGACCGCACTTTGAACAGTGGACGTTACATTTCAGATGTGTTATGACCCGTGGCTCTACCCTTCATTCGATCCCTGCGAAATCCTACATTTCGGCAGGATAATGCACGACCGCATGTTGCAGGTCCTGTACGGGGATTTCTGGATACAGAAAACGTTCGACTGCTACCCTGGCCAGCACATTCTCCAGATCTCTCACCAATTGAAAACCTCTGGTCAATGGTGGCCGAGCAACTGGCTCGTCACAGTACGCCAGTCACTACTCTTGATGAACTGTGGTATTGTGTTGAAGCTGGATGGGCAGCTGTACCTGTACAACCATACAAGCTCTGACTCAATGCCCAGGCGTATCAAGGCCGTTATTACGGCCAGAGGTGGTTGTTGTGGGTACTGATTTCTGAGGATCTATGCATCCAAATTGCATGAAAATGTAATTACATGTCAGTTCTAGTATAATATGTTTGTCCAATGAATACCCGTTTATCATGTGCATTTTTTCTTGGTGTAGCAATTTTAATGGCCAGTAGTGTATATCCTTGATTTCGTTAATGCTTTCATACGTAAACTTGAATAAAGTCAAATTTACTTCCTCAGTAATCTGACCTTTCCGGAGGTGAAATGATATCCGCCCAACTTCTTTGCAGTTTTTCTGTATATATTATTGCAGCCTAAAATTTAGTACTGTGCTATACTTGTCACATTTATTTATCTTCCCGTGCTTTATTTGCCGGGTAACGGTACCCTTTTTAATGAAACTCGAGTAATCGCTTAGTTCCTGTGTCGTTCAATAATATCTTACTAACACTTCAAGCTTTTCGATAAAATTCTTCTGGGTTATAGACCGACCTCATATTATAAAACGTTGAAGCAAAGTTTCGGCTACCTTCATCAAGCTGTGTATTACTGTATTACATATCCTGTTGCAGGACATTTATAATACTGGCCAATGTGTTAGCTCATTATTAGAGAATGTAACGCAATCTCCAATCCACAAGAATTCTGTGTAAAATATCTCCGGCTGCGAAAATCCACTTACATAACTCACGCCTTATTAGAGTTCAAATGTTTGAGAATATCAATTGTTGTATCAGAATAACGGCGCCGCAATGAATCACTTCATTATTTCATTCAGAAATCAACATTTAGGCAGTGCAGTTTGGGAACAAATTAAGACTCTCGCATTGTTGTGCTGATCCACGATATGATGGAAGCGGTTTGCAGTTATCCTGGCGGTTGAGAACTGTCAAGTGTGAACATTTAACGTGTGCATTCCATTGTTAAGAACAGACAGAATTAATAACAGTTATTTTTCATTCAGAAATACAAGGTTATTATAAATAACTGAAGCGATTTCACAGATTTCGTGTCGTTAAATCATTTGAATACTGCCAGAGGTGCTCACACACATAGAAAAACCCAAACAGCTTTTTTTTTTTTGACATATTACAAGTGCTCCATATGTGCCTCGCCTACTAATTCTGCAGATATCAAGCCGATAACCAAAGTCTTTCCAAGTTAAATGCAGCATGTCCCTATCAATCTGTTGAAAAACACTATTAATGCGAGCTCGCAGGTCTGGTGGCTTTGTCGATAGAGGAAGTGTAAACACTGAATCTTTCACGTAACTCCACAGAAAAAAAATCGTCGCACTGTTGCAACAGATTGATGTGAATGCATTTCAAGCACAGTGTTGTGTCGATTCCCTAAGGTCTCGACACAATGAGTGGCTAGGTGCACGCGAAACTAAGCAGACGGGCGTAAATTCTGAAACAGGAGACTGGATGAAAACTATAAAGAAAAGAAGAGAGATTTTAATATACTTAACTTTAATGTAGTCTTGTTCTTGTTGAAATACATCTCTTGCATAGTAGTAAGCAATTAGCAATGATACACATGGCGCCTTGCTAGGTAGTAGCGATGGACTAGCTGAAGGCTATTTAATCTGTCTCTCGGCAAATGAGAGGAAGACGTGATACGTCTTGTCGCAAGCTATGTCGTCCGTACAACTGGGGCGAGGTCATGTCCGTGTCTTGTGACCTGCCATGTGGTGGCGCTAGGATTGCGAGTACACAGTGGCGACACGCGGGTCCGACATGTACTACAGGACCGCGGCCGATTTAAGTTACCACCTAGCAAGTGTGGTGTCTAGCGGTGACACCACACACAGTACACGCGTTCTCAGCACCTGTCGCCATCTTGCCTAACTGCTCGCTGCTGCAGTCCCGTAGCAGAAATCTGAAGCGCGACTGCAACAATACAAAACTCTTTGAGTTCGAAATAAGTGTTGAGTTTGTGAAAGTATATCAATTATCGTAACTACAGTGAATTTATGAAATCTCTGCAATGATTTATAATAATCTTGTATAGAGATTTTGTACCTTATTATACACTAACAGTTCGACGTGATACATCATCATAACTTCAAATACAAGCGGCTTATTAATTAATTCATGTTGTTCATATTATCCACAGTGAGTAAGGTGACACAGACCACACACTTCTATCGATTAGAATTTCAGCACTGTAAAAACACCATGTAAGAAGCCTTCAGATCGGCATATATTGTAGCCTGCTACATGCTTGGGTATGCGAAGGACCAGCGTTTCAGCACAAACGCACAAAATAGATAGGAGTAACGTCAGCGACGTACTGTGTGGTGTCACCGCCAGACACCACACTTGCTAGGTGGTAGCTTAAATCGGCCGCGGTCCATTAGTACATGTCGGACCCGCGTGTCGCCACTGTCAGGATCGCAGACCGAGCGCCACCACAAGGCAGGTCTCGAGAGACGTACTAGCACTCGCCCCAGTTGTACGACGACTTTGCTAGCGACTACACTGACGAATCCTTTCTCTCATTGGCCGAGAGAGAGTTAGAATAGCCTTCAGCTAAGTTAATGGCTACGACCTAGCAAGGCGCCATTAACCATTTGTAACGTTGCATGTACCTCTAGAGTCTCACTTGTATCATCCAGAATGCTGTATACCAAAGAACAATATAAAAGTTAAGTGTTCTAGTAGCTACGTTCTTTTCTTTATCACATTCATTACGAATCCTGTTCCAGACTTAACGCCAGACGGCGTGAGTTGACGCGTGCCCTTTCGGCTACTTCACTGTGGACTGGCTGCCTTAACAGTCCACTACATACTGTATATTACGCATCGGATTTCTAATTCAGATTTCGCACTTGAATCTTCGTTGTTTGTGAGAAAGTAGACTGTCCAATCACAAGCCCGAAGAACTGCCTGCCTTTTGCATGCCGGACCGCAGCCAGATCTGCCGGAAGAGAGTCATTGAGAGTTTGTCCGCCGCGATAGCTGAGTGGTCAGCGTGACGGATTGCCTTCCTGCGGGCCCGGGTTCGATTCCCGGCTGGGTCGGAGATTTTCTCCGCTCAGGGACTAGATGTTGTGTTGTCTTCGTCATCATTTCATCCCCACCCGGCGCGCAGGTCGCCCAATGTGGCGTCGAATGTAATAAGACCTGCACCAAGGCGGCCGGACCTGCCCCGTACGGGGCCTCCCGGCCAATGACCCCAAACGCTTATTTTCATTGAGAGATTGGAAGGTACCGACAGGGGTGTGGAACCATGAAGGCTCCATTGCTGTGCGTCCACATGCGCTAGGTTTCTAGTTTGAGAATTCACAGCGCGAACAGCCCGACCGAGGTGGTACAACAGATTCTCGATTGGGCTGCAATCCAGGAAGTCTGGTGGTCAGCGGAGTACAGCGAACTCACCCTATCACTCTTCGAACCACACACCTACACTGCGAACTGTGTGGAAGGAGGCATTGTCCTGCTGATAGATAACATCGTGCCGAGGAGAAAACAAACTGGATATAGGGGCGAACATGGTCTCCACGGAGAGTGCATCCGTTAGTCTTCCACGATGACGATTGTCACCCAGGGAATGCCACGAAAACATTCCCCAGACCGTAACGCTCTCTCGATACTCGCAAGGTGTTTGCTTTCAGACGTTTCACGACGTATACGCCAACGGCCGCCAGTCCGATGGGGCATAAAACACGGTTCATCTGATGACGTCACCCCTCGCCACACAGTGGACGTACAGCTGCGGTACTGGCGTGCAAATTCGAGCCTCCATCGCCGATGACCAGCAATCAGCATAGGTGCAGAAAGCAGGCGCCTACTGTGGGGACAAGCGCGCAGCAACGTTCACAGAACAGTCACTGACGAGACACTGTTGGTGGCCCCTTGGTCCATCTGGGCGGTCAGTTGCTCAACAGTTGCACGTCTGTTGGCCCGTAGACATCCTGCAGCTGTCGTTTACCCCTGTCATCCATGGCTCGTGGTGCACAAGGGTTGGCTCAGCTCCGGTTTTGGATAGTGCCATTTTACCATGCACGGTGTACTTTACCATGGCGGTATACGAAGATTTTATAAACTTAGCCGTTTCAGAAATGCCTCCACCTCTTGTCCGAAAGGCAGTGATTATGCCCTTTAGAACGTCAGATAAATCGCTCTATTTCAGCAATACGACAACGAAAGCACTGTTTTCCTCGTCCCCCTACACTCTTTATAGGCCCTCCACTGCTAGTGCTGCCACCGAACATCTGTGAGTGGTTATTGCACAATGACGTCAAACACAGGCGAGTTCTCAATAATATGACTGAACCGTATATTATGCCTCATGTAAGAAGGCCGGCCGTGGTGGCCAAGCGGTTAAAGGCGGCACGGTCTGGAACAGCGCGGCCGCTACGGTCGCAGGTTCGAATCCTGCCTCGGGCCTGGATGTGTGTGATGTCCTTAGGTTAGTTGAGTTTAAGTAGTTCTAAGTTCTAGGGGACTGATGACCTTAGAAGTTAAGTCCCATAGTGCTCAGAGCCATTTGAACCATTTTTTTTCATGTAAGAAGAAGAAATATCTATCAGGAAATTTCGGGATTCGACAGCGGCAGGATCGCCATCTATCGAGACTGCGGCTTATCGTTCCGCTAAGTTACAAGACAAACATCCACATAGACAATGCGACGACGTCTGGAGCATGACACCTTGTCAACACGATGACCACTGTCGCGGCTTCTCTACACAAGTCAGCACAAAGACACACGCCGACAATGAATCATCCAACGACACTGTAGTGGCACCATGACGTCTTTTCAGACAACTGCCCTGCGCAGAGCGCGCAGTGGGGCCAAATCTCAAAAATCTGGTCAAAAGTCGTAAACGTTATACATTCGACAGACAACCCTGTTGGAAGAACATCCGCAACTGAGCATTATAGCAGAGGTTGAAAATGCCTCTTCAGTTGTAAATTACTTTATTTTCACACGACCGGTTTCGGACTGTTTTAAGCCCATCCTCAGGTGTCGTAGCTGTGCTGTGGTCCCCGAGCGCCGCGTGCACCAGGCGCTGTACTGCCTATGAGCAAGACGTCGCTTGACAGTGCCACTGGGAAAGTATCGTCATCATACACCAAGACAACGCTTTCACTTGCAAAAAACATACTCGGCTCCGAAAGTTCCAGAAGCCAGCGATTAGTAAGGAGTACAATATCGATAACTTACGACATCATCGACAACACATTTGAAGAGCTACTTTAATGAAAATTAGCAGAAGCTAGATGTCGAAAGTAGACAATGTCGGGGAAAGCGGGTTACTGGCATCATGCCTCTCGAAACCGTATCCAAATGACAGGCGGTCAGTCTCAACTGGGCCAGAACATGTAGTGTTTCCATTTTCTCTGCTATGCTACACAAGCGCAACGAGTAAAATTTCGTTACTTACATTCTTTCATGGTTTATTTTTTTATTTACATGTCAAGTTCCGTAGAAACAAATTGAGGAGCAAATCTCCATGCTCATGGAACGTGTCAGTACATGAAATTAAATCATAGAAGTCTTAACAGATAAAAATAAAATGTTTATGAACCCAGAAAAAGTGAGGCAATAAGTTTAAGTAAACGCGGTCAAAGATATAAAATAAGAATCAGCTTACTTTTTCAAGGAACTCCTCAATAGAACAGAAGGAGTGACCTATGAAGAAACTCTTCAGTTTCGATTTGAAAGCGCGTGGACGTGGATTACTGCTAAGATTTTTGAATTATTGTGGTAGCTTATTAAAAATGGATGCAGCAGTTACTGCACACCTTTCTGCGCAAGGCTGGATTTCTGCTGAGTATTAACTGAGTGAAAGATGCTTATTCTTGAGAATAATCTTATATTGTTAACAAGAAACGACAGTACAGAATGTATATATTGGGACGTCAATGTCAGAATTACCATAGTGAACAGGGGTCGACAAGAGGTTCGTGAACTTACACCACTTATGAATGTAACTCCATCTTCTGGCTGGTGTATGGGGCTACGGATGATCAATATCCAATAAAACAGTACTAACTGCCGTTATTTAGGTTTATTTCTAGGCCACCAGTTTCGACGATACATTACGTCATCCTCAGGCCTGCTTCAATCGAGTAACCTTCGTGTTACAAAATACAGCAGGACATTCAGGTCTCGTAACGATTATTACGGGCATGCGTGCTCGCTGGAGAATAACGGCGATTGGCACTGTTTTATTGGGCACACCACTTAGTGCCCGAACGCCAGTTTCTGAGCCAAAAATATCCTTGTAGAATGGGAAAAGTTGCCCCAAAGTATAATACCATACGACATAAGCGATTAAAAATAAGTAAAGTAGATTCAGTTTCGTGTCGAAAGATCACTTACTTCAGATACTGTTCGAATAGCAAAAATGGCAGCATTAAGTCTTTCAACAAGATCCTGAACGTGGGCAATTTTAATGACCAGCCGTGTACTTAAAGGAAGCAGGATTCAAATCTACGTCCTACGATCCAGATTTAGTTTTGTTATTTCCTTAACCCATTTTGAGGTGAATGGGACAGCCGTTCCTTAACAAAGCCATGGACCATTTCCTGCCCCGTCGTTGTCCAATTCGGACGTGTAATCCCTCTGTTGGTTTGACTTCATCGGGAGAGTAAATTCCAGTCTGTCTTCTTTCCTTCCTTCATCTCCACCCAGGATTATGTGCTGCCTAGAACAAAATGCAATTGGACAGCCGAGTCACATTACTGTGACCACCGCCTATGTTCGATGTCAACATGCAGTAATCAGTCACAGGCGGCATGTGGCAGCACTGGTAGGGAGAGTACGTAAAGCAGTGGAGCGTAAGCGGATAACAGTGCAGTAGATGTCGTAAAGCGACCAAAATGCGATTTACCTGTCGTCCAAAACGCCGTGATCATTGGCTCTCTGGACAAAGGTAGAAGCATTTCCGAACACGCTAGGCCTGTAAACTATTCGCGTGCCGCCGTGGTTAAAGTAAGTCGTGGAAGGCAAAATGGCGCTGTCCAAAACCGACGCCGAGGCAACAGTGCAGCACCTCGGGCCTTAGATGAGAGGAGTTAGGGCCATCTGCGGAGATGTGTACGGGCGAATAGACCTGCAGCTGTCGGCTAACTGACCGCAGAGATGAACCAAGGCGCTACCAACTGTGTCTCTTCAACGAAAGCTGCTGCGTGTGGGACACAGCTGGTTCACGCCCACATGCTAATTGCCCTTCATCGTGGACAGAGACTGGAATTTGAGCGCCACTACCAACCCGGACTTGCGCTGAGTGGCGGCAGATGTCGTTTTTCGACGAATCACACTTTATGCTCCATCAGAAAGACGTCCTCGTCGTGTACCCCGTGAATCGGCTGCAAGCAAACACACTGCAACAGTTGTCGCAAGAGTCCAGGTCGGAAGGCATTCCGTTGTCATTTTGGAATACGCAATGGATCAAGAAGTATGCACCTGTCGTTGGGGACGTAGACCACACACCTACATGCAGTTCCATCCTTTTGACAGGAGATCTTGGGAACGACGGCCGTTTACTGTTGTGAGAAAATGAAACGCCTACACCCGTCCTTCTCATTCTATTTATTTTGTAGCTACCAGGTTCGGCACTTCAGTGCACCTCTTCAGGCTGTAGTTGGTGCTGAAGGGGTTGACACGATTCCTATATACAGGGTGGTCCATTGATCGTGAATGGGCCAAATATCTCACGAAATAAGCGTCAAACGCTTTTGGAATACGCAATGGATCAAGAAGTATGCACCTGTCGTTGGGGACGTAGACCACACACCTACATGCAGTTCCATCCTTTTGACAGGAGATCTTGGGAACGACGGCCGTTTACTGTTGTGAGAAAATGAAACGCCTACACCCGTCCTTCTCATTTTATTTATTTTGTAGCTACCAGGTTCGGCACTTCAGTGCACCCTCTTCAGGCTGTAGTTGGTGCTGAAGGGGTTGACACGATTTCCTATATACAGGGTGGTCCATTGATCGTGACCGGGCCAAATATCTCACGAAATAAGCGTCAAACGAAAAAAACTACAAAGAGCGAAACTTGTCTAGCTTCAAGGGGGAAACCAGATGGCACTATGGTTGGCCCGCTAGATGGCGCTGCCATAGGTCAAACGGATATCAACTACGTTTTTTTTAAATAGGAACCCTCCTTCTTTGTTACATATTCGTGTAGTACGTAAAGAAATATGAATATTTTAGTTGGACCACTTTTTTCGCTTTGTGATAGATGGCGCTGTAATAGTCTCAAACATATGGCTCACAATTTTAAACGAACAGTTGGTAACAGGTAGGTTTTTTTAAATTAAAATACAGAACGTAGCTTCGTTTGAACATTTTATTTCGAATGTTCCAATGTGATACATGTAACTTTGTGAACTTATCATTTCTGAGAACGCATGCTGTTACAGCGTGATTACCTGTAAATACCACATTAATGCAATAAATGCTCAAAATGATGTCCGTCAACCTCAATGCATTTGGCAATACGTGTAACGACATTGCTCCCAACAGGCTCCCGTAATGTTAGCACATGCATTGACAATGCGCTGACGCACGTTGTCAGGCGTTGTCGGTGGATCACGATGGCAAATATCCTTCAACTTTCCCCACATAAAGAAATCTGGGGACGTCAGATCCGGTGAACGTGCGGGCCATGATATGGTGCTTCGACGACCAATCCACCTGTCATGAAATATGCTATTCAATACCGCTTCAACCGCACTGGAGCTATGTGCCGGACATCCATCATGTTCGCAGTACATCGCCATTCTGCCATGCAGTGAAACATCTTGTAGTAACATTGGTAGAACATTACATAGGAAATCAGCATACATTGCACCATTTAGATTGCCATCGATAAAATGGGGGCCAATTATCCTTCCTCCCAAAATGCCGCACCATACATTAACCCGCCAAGGTCGCTGATGTTCCACTTGTCGCAGCCATGGCGGATTTTCCGTTGCCCACTAGTGCATATTATGCCGGTTTACGTTACCGCTGTTGGTGAATGACGCTTCGTCGCTAAATAGATCGCGTGCAAAAAATCTGTCATCGTCCCATAATTTCTCTTGTGCCCAGTGGCAGAACTGTACCCGACTTTCAAAGTCGTCGGCATGCAATTCCTGGTGTATAGAAATATGCTACGGGTGCAATCGATGTTGATGTAGCATTCTCAACACCGACGTTTCTGAGATTCCCGATTCTCGCACAATTTGTCTGCTACTGATGGGCGGATTAGCCGCGACAGCAGCTAAAACACCTACTTGGGCATCATCATTGGTTGCAGGTAGTGGTTGACGTTTCACAGGTGGCTGAACATTTCCTGTTTCCTTAAATAACGTAAATGTCCGGCGAACGGTCCGGACACTTGGATGATGTCGTCCAGGATACCGAGCAGCATACATAGCACACGCTTGTTGGGCATTTTGATCACAATAGCCATACATCAACACGATGTCGACCTTTTACGCAATTGGTAAACGGTCCATTTTAACCCGGGTAATGTATCACGATGCAAATACCGTCCGCACTGGCGGAATGTTACGTGATACCACGTACTTATGTTTGTGACTATTACAGCGCTATCACAAAGCGAAAAAATGGTCCAACTAAAACTTTCATATTTCTTTACGTACTACACGAATATGCAATAAAATGGGGGTTTCTATTTTAAAAAACGCAGTTGATATCCGTTTGACCTATGGCAGCGCCATCTAGCAGGCCAACCATAGTGCCATCTGGTTTCCCCCTTCAAGCTAGACAAGTTTCGTTCTTTGTAGTTTTTTCGTTTGACGCTTATTTCGTGAGATATTTGGCCCGGTCACTATCAATGGACCAGCCTGTATACTGCAGCATCAACTACAGTCTGAAGATGGCGCACTGAAGCGCCGCCGGCCGTTGTGGCCGAGCGGTTCTAGGCGCTTGAGTCTGGAACAGCGCGACCGCTACGGTCGCAGGTTCGAATCCTGTCTCGGGCATGGATGTGTGTGATGTCCTTAGGTTAGTTAGGTTTAAGTATTTCTAAGTTCTAGGGGACTGATGACCTCAGATGTTAAGTCCCATAGTGCTCAGAGCCATTTGAACCATTTTTGAACTGAAGTGCCGAAACTGGTAGCTACATAATAAAATCATAACGACAGCTGTAGGGCTTTCATTTTCTCACAATATATGCAGTTTGTTTTCCTCGGCACGATGGCATCTGCCAGCAGAACAATGCAACGTGACACGCAATTCGCAGTGTACGTGTCTGGTTCGAAGAGCACCAGGATGAATTTACTGTACTCCCCTCCCCTGGCCAGCAGATTAAAACCCAGTCGAGAATCTATAGGACCACCTCGACTCTTTGACTGGTGATCACATTAATATGGCAACAGTGTATAAGGACGCCAGTGTTCTGCTGTTAAGAACAGAGTAAATGTTTATTGTTCGGGATAAGACGGAGGGGCTGAGAGTGTGAGCCCTTGAGGTTGTGCGCCATCTCCTCGATGGAGAAGCCAGGTGTTGGCGCGGGCCCGCATGCACTGCTATCAGCTGAGCGCGGGCCGTGCGGGCGTCTGACCTCGGAGGCTTCTCGACCTGCACGGCACGCGTGCGCTGACCGCCGCCATTACTCCAAATGGCCACTTTGCGGCTGCGACACTTCACGAGCGATTTCCGCCCCAGCGGCTGCGCACTGGCCGCCTCTTAAGGACAAGATGCGACGGGCAGTTTCCAGACCACAGGAGCCGTTCTTTCGGCGCGCCGGCCCTGCAACGGGCGAACCCAGTCCGTTGAAACCCTGGCAACTATTTTTATGACCGCCTAATAGGAGTGAAGTTTACAGCGCGTGGCTCGTAGAGTATGTAACGTGGTGTGGGCTGCTGAAGTGCAGCGTGTTACAAAAAGATTCATTCGATTTCACAGTACCATGTCTTCTGCACCAATGAAATCAGAAAATAGGGGTAAATTTTAACCTACGCGTTGCAACTACGAGGAGCGTTCAGTAACTAATGCAAGACATCTTTTTCTCGGCCAGTTTTGGTTGGAAAAATGCAGAATTTGTTATGGGTCATCGTGGAATATTTTCGCTTCAGACCCTATGTTGTAGTTGTGGTCTTCAGTCCAGAGACTGGTTTGATGCATCTGTATAGTGTATTCATCTCTTGGTCTCCCTCTACGATTTTTACCCTCCACGCTGCCCTCCAGTACTAAATTGGTGATCCCTTGAAACCTCAGAATGCCGGCCACGGTGGTCTAGCGGTTCTAGGCGCTCAGTCCGGAACCGCGCGACTGCTGCGGTCGCAGGTTCGAATCCTGCCTCGGACATGGATGTGTGTGATGTCCTTAGGTTAGTTAGGTTTAAGTAGTTCTACGTTCTAGGGGACTGATGACCACAGATGTTAAGTCCCATAGTGCTCAGAGCCATTTGAACCATTTGAAACCTCAGAATATACCCAACCAACCGATCCCTTCCTCTAGGGAAGTTGTGTCACAAACTCCTCTTCTCTCCAATTCTATTCAGTACCTCCTCATTAGTTATGTGATCTACCCATCTAATCTTCAGCATTCTTCTGTAGCACCACATTTCGAAAGCTTCTATTCTCTTCTTGTCTAAACTATTTATCGTCCACGTTTCACTTCCATCCATAGCTACACTCTATACACTTCCTGACGCTTAATTCTATACTCGATGTTAACAAATTTCTCTTCTTCAGAAACGCTTTGCCATTGCCAGTTTACATTTTATATCCTCTCTACTTCGACCATCATCAGTTATTTTGCTACCCAAATAGCAAAATTCATTTACTACTTTAAGCATCTCATTTCCTAATCTAATTGCCGCTGCATACCCGATTTAATTCGACTACATTCCATTATCGTCGTTTTGCTTTTGTTATATCCTCCTTTCAAGATACTGTCCATTTCGTTCAGCTGCCCTTCCAGGCCCTTTGCTGTCTCTGACAGAATTACAAAGTTTTTATTTCTTCTCCAAGGATTTTAATTCCTACTATGAATTTTCCTTTTGTTTCCTTTACTGCTTGTTCAATATACAGATTGAATAACATCGGGGATAGGCTACAACCCCGTCTCACTCCCTTCCCAACCACTGCTTCCCTTTCATGTCCCTCGACTCTTATAACTGCCATCTGGTTTCTGTACACATTGTAAATAGCCTTTCGCTCCCTGTATTTTACCGCTGCCACCCTCAGAATTTGAAAGAAATTATTCCAGTAAACATTGTCAAAAGCTTTCTCTAAGTCTACAAATGCCAGAAACGTAGGTTTGCCTTTCCTTAATCTATTTTCTAAGATAAGTCGTAGGGTCAGTATTAGCTCACGTGTTCCAACATTTCTACGGAATCCAAACTGATCTTCTCCGAGGTCGGCTTCTACCAGTTTTTCCATTCGTCTGTAAAGAATTCGTGTTAGTATTTTGCAGCCCTGGCTTATTAAACTGATAGTTCGGTAATTTTCACATCTGTCAACACCTGCTTTCTTTGGGATTGGAATTCTTATATTCTTCTTGAAGTCTGATGGTATTTCGCCTGTCTCATACATCTTGCCCACCAGATGGTAGAGTTTTGTCAGGACTGGCTCTCCCAAGTTCTAATGGAATGTTGTCTACTCCCGGGGCCTTGTTTCGGCTTACGCCTTTCATTATTAAACCTACTCCTGCATTACCCCTATTTGATTTTGTATTTATAACCCTGCATTCACCTGACCAAAAGTCTTGTTCCTCCTGCCACCGAACTTCACTAATTCCCACTATATCCAACTTCCTGTTCGATTAAGTCATCTGACATCCCAAGCTCCGATCCGTAGAACGCCAGTTTTCTTTCTCCTGATAACAACGTCCTCTTGAGTACTCCCCTCCCAGAGATTCGAATGGGGGACTATTTTCTCCGGAATGTTTTACCCAAGAGGACGCCATCATCATTTAACCATACAGTAAAGCTGCATGCCCTCGGGAAAAATTACGGCCGTAGTTTCCCCTTGCTTTCAGCCGTTCGCAGTACCAGCACAGCAAGGCCGTTTTGGTTATGTTACAAGGCCAGATCAGTCAATCATCCAGACTGTTGCCCCCGCAACTACTGAAAAGGCTGCTGCCCCTCTTCAGGAACCACACGTGTGTCTGGCCTCTCAACAGATACCCCTCCGTTGTGGTTGCACCTGCGATTCGGCTATCTGTATCGCTGAGGCACGCAAGCCTCCCCACCAACGGCAAGGTCCATGGTTCATGGGGGGGTCAGACCCTATAGTCTCATGAAATTCCAATAGATAGCGGCGCTATACGTAGTCTTCAAAATGGCATCTGTAGCGGATTTGCATTCGAGGCAGAGAGCTGTCATTGAGTTTCTTTAGATGGAAAACCTGATGTCTGAGGAGACCTGGAAGTGAACAAAAGCACGGTAAGTCGTCGGTGAGGCTTCTGCCATAGCAAACCTGTCGGATCACACTGATGCCCGCCAGCAGCACACGGCTGTGACTCCTGCAATGTTGCAAAGTGCGGGTACTGTATGTAGTGGGACGCGAAATTGAAGCGTCACCCATCCACCAGTGTCAGCCCAGTTTGCAGGTGAATATAAGTTTAATTTAGTTTTGTTCGTGTATTTTTTGTAATATTTGTAATGGGTGTGAATTGTCTAAAGTTTTTGTATTTATTTTTTTATGTTTCATGTACGGAGAGGGCGGCGCAACGAACGGAGACAGCATCTTCGCTGCCGGGACCAGAGAGAAAATTGCTGGCCACTATACGTCGCGGGTCGACAGTCAAAGAGCAACAGAAGATTTTGAAACCGATTTGTTGCGTCGTGCTTCTAAAAATTGAAAATGAATAATTTGTAATGTTTTGTACAACAATGATATCATAGGAAGTTTAATCTTATTGAAAATGTTAGGTTTGTCTCGTCAAGGCTCAGGTTCACGTCTGTATGTAGGAAGATAATAAACTAGTGGATGCTATTAAAGTTGAAATACGTGTTCCGAGGATTTATTTATGAAGAATTATGTGAATGAATTAATAATATATTTGACAAGATTATTGAATTTTGACAGCGTTCATCGCGACTTTGAATCTCAAAAAGTTTATTCAATGCTGTCCTAATATCGATTAAATCAGACAACGTTTATCAATATAATTTCTGAGGAGAAACAAACGACATCTAAATAGAAAAAGTGTACGCAAACCAATTGGCCCGAGTGACGTAATTCTGCGCATACGACTCAAATGATGTTTTACAGTTTCGTTCAAGAACCATTCTGAGACAATTTAAAAAGAATATAAATAATTTTGAAGTGGGTTGTAACTGACGTAGGTGACGAAGTCTACACATGGTCATATGTCGAAAGAAAATCATTTATAAGAAACTTACGTCGTTACACTACAGTACTCTCATTCGAGGTGATCGAATGATCACATTCGAACAACTCGCGGCACAACTGAACGTCTCTCTTGAACGTGTTGACACCCTTTGTGGTACCCAAAGGTGTGTTCTTCTTTATCCACCCTACAGCCCGGATGTCGCACCTTGAGACTTCCATCTGTTTGGCCCAATGAAGGATGCACTCTGCGGGGGGAGTATGTGGTGATGGGCAGGTTACTGATGCAGCGAGACATTGGCTCCGACTTCGACCAGTAGAGCAGTACTATGCGGGCACACATGCCCTCCCAGTAAGATGGCGCAAAGTTGTCGCATTGAAATATTGAGAAATACAGTATTGAAGCCAAAATAGTTGGCAATAATACAGGGTACTGGAATCCTCAATAGAACCAACCTGATCTCAGAGAAAAACTGTTCCATTACTTATTGAATGCCCATCGTAAAAGTTTACCGTGGCGCCAGTTGCCATGACTGCCGGTAGTGGTCTCCCTGCTGCAGATAGCTCACTCGTTCATTAGCCAGTGTGCATCGAGATGCCGACAACGCAGCAACAAAAGGTAAGGTGGCCACCAGTCCGGTTACCCCTTTTTTTTTTTGGAACAGTCGCGATTTTTGTAGCTCTGTGCCGAATTTTTTCCAAAGGTAAATACGGACACCGATTTGTCTCGGACTTAACAATTATGATATGGGTATATTTTATCATTAGGTTATTTATCTTGGTGAAACTGTTTGACAAAGAGATTCTCCTCTGGTTTATCTCAAATCAGATATATGTACGGGAGGACACTAAAAGAACTTCTCTAGTTATCAAAAATGTGTCATATTTGCAGTTTGCAGAAAAAGAAATGAGTATCTCTGTGTCAAACACTTTGTAACCAGTAAGAGAGTCAATGAATTGGATGTTAACAATACTTTCCCAACTGAATGATGGGTCGAAACGATTTCTCATGTCAGGCAGAATCAAGTGGCATTCTCAAGTTTGTGGAGCCACTCTTTTGCCTTCCCTTCCTGGCATTAATCCTACTACGGGAATGTATAATCATTGTATTAGTGGCAAAAACACACGAATGTTAGTGAGCAGAGTGAATTATGATAAAACTAGTGAAGAACTGTTGAAGAATACAGACATGCTGAAGAAAATTCACAGCACTCATGAATGCAATTGATCTGCTCGCACTCCTTTACCTTAGAACGTACTAACATGGTATAAACTGAATTACGTCTGTAACAAATTAAGGTCATAATCTATATTTATTCCATTACTTAAGGGTTATTTTTTGCAATACAAAATTTGTCCCGATTTTGTGTCTACAAAATATGGTTACCTTACAAAAGGATTTTTTTTTTCTCAGTTACAACTACGCAGGGTAATTTCACACTTAAGTTCGGCACTTCACTAGTTTGGTGTAAGGGGAGTACGGATGTTGCATTGCACGACTGGCCTCCAAAGTCGCCAGATCTAAGGATACGTCTGTTTTTTTATGTGTGCGTGAGAGCGGCGGTGGGGGAGGAGGATGAGGGAGAGCTTTGAAAGATTGTCCCTCCCCTTCCGACTGGCTCAGGAAATCGTGGGACGAGTCTGACTATCGTCTGGATTTTTATCTTGGCGTCCGGTGGACGACACACTGAACATTTGTGAAAGGTAATCGAAAACTTTGGCCCCAAACGTAATTGTGAAAATTACTGCAACGTTGTGTGTGTATGTGCATGTAAAGTCGTGTGGTTCACTTGAAAATAAAAGCTTTCTGGTCGCTGGTGTAAGTAGAAAGCTACCTGAGGTAGCGTTCTCGCTTCCCGCGCACTGGGTCCCGGGTTGGATTCCCGGTGGGGTCAGGGATTTTCTCTGCCTCGAGATGACTGGGTGTTGTGTGTCCTTCATCATTACTTCATCATCACTGACTCGCAAGTCGCCGAAGTGGCGTCAACTAAAAAGGACTTGCAATACAGCGGCCGAACTCCCCGCATGGAGGGCCTCCCGGGCAACAATGCCATACGATCATTTTCGTTTCATTTACCTCAGGTTTCATTCTTCGCTCACGTAGATGACATGGTTTTGTAAAATCGGATGACTCTTTTTGAAGCACCTCGTACTGTAGTTAAGAAACAAAACAATACTGTGTGACCTGTCTATAATTTGCAACTGTGACTCTGTCCCTGGTCGTGCAGACCTGCTGCTATTATAGTATTCGAGTGCTACCAGTTTCTTTTCATCTATAATTCGCTGTCACACAATTCTAAAATTGTTCCTGGATACTAAATAATTCTTTGAACATTATCAGGCGTTTTCTTTTTTTTCTAAAAATGAATGTTTTCTTCTGTTGGGTCGGTCTGGTTCGTCTCTAGTCTAGAAAAATCGATGTTTTCCCACAGAGCACTCTTGTGACTGGTGATTGTGTATTATCGTCACTCGTCACTCTGAGAACGCCACTGAGACTGTACAATAACATGCGTCTTTAAGTGGTTTTGTTACCGGATGAAAATAGAAATAAACACGACACTAAGTACGAAGCATATGTTGAACAGTACGGAAAACTATCAAAAACATTTTTTTAGATCATCAGTCTTCTGACTGTTTGATAGCGTCCGCCTATACTTCCTCCGTAGTACCAACGTCTTCCTCTCAAAGTATCACTTACTGCCAACGTCCTCGATTAATTGTTAAATATTCCAATCTCTGTCGTCCACCACACTCCTTGCTCTCTACGGCTTCCTCTAGTACCACGGAATGTATTTCCTGATGCATTAACACTTGCACAATGTACTGTCTCTTGTTCAACTCAGTGTTTTTCAAATGTCATTTTCCTCGCCGATTCTGTAGTAGTACCTCCTCATATCTTATCAGGCCACTTAGATTTCAGCTGTCTTCTCTTCTACCACATTTCAATCACTTCTCCTTTTTTTCCGTAGTCCATTATTCAGATCCAAACATCGACAATAATTCTCCAATAAACACGTTATAAAATAAAAATGAACAAAAATAAAACAAGGTTAATTTAAAGTTCCAGAATTATACCGAACGTTTCTGACGGAATTAGATTAGGATATCTGACACTGTAGGTAGTAGATGAGTTTTGCTATTTACGCAGCAAAATTAGCCACTCCGGCCCAATAGAGAGGATATAAAATGGCAGAGTGGCTACAGCAGTTCTGAAAAAGAGAAAATTTCCGTCGACAAATATAATTTTGAGTGTTACGATGGTATTGCTGAAGGTATTAATCTTGTACGGTACTGAAACGCAGACGATAAATGAGACAAGTACACAACACGACCCTTTGAAATGTGGCGCTACAGAAGAGTGCTCAAGGTGGGAAGAGTAGGTCAGGTAACTAGTGAAGAGGTACTGAATAGAAATGGGGAAGACAGAAATTTTTGTCTCAACTTGACTCAAAGAATGGATGGGTTGATAGGAGACGTTCTGAGGTATTGAGGGACCGTGAATTTGATAACGGAAGGAAACGTGAGGGATAAAACTGAAAAGGGACATCAAGACCTGACAACAGTAAGCAGCTTCAGATGAATGTAGGTTGCATTAGTTATGCAGAAGTGAAGAGAAAAGACTGGCTGCATCAAACCAATTTTCGGAGTGAAGACGATAACAATGTACAGCTCCGTGCCTAGCGCCAAAGCGTCACGGAACGATGTATAAAGAGACGGAGGGAGACATGAACATTAAGAGAGGCCAGTATCGTAGGGCCTCCGCGGCAGATAAGATCCCGGTTCATTTAATCGTCGGAAATTTCGAGCCCGAAGTTCCATCGCAGAATTGCTGGGAAAGCGCCGTCGCTCGTGAGCGCCTGCAACGAGGCACTCTCGGGTCGTATGCTGGCTCCGTAACTGCGCGCGTTCGGTTCCACTGTTCGTTCGCCGCTGCGCGTAATACAATTCCGCGAGCAGGGAGCGTCTGGAAACCGCCGCAGTAGCGGATATTCCGCCCCCGCGGTGCCCCGAGGCGACCAGGCGCTAGAATTCCATACCCGCCGCACCTCTGAACATCGTGGCTAATCCAATCAGTGCAGGCGTGGGGAGGAGAACTCTAATACGGTGGTGCCGCCTCGGAGCAAGGAATAAAAAAAGAAAAAAAATATCAGTATTTCACCCTAAAAGGAACATGATGTTCTGTCGGATTTCAGCAGAATTCTTTCTGATCATTTTTATATACACTACTGGCCATTAAAATTGCCACACCAAGAAGAAATGCAGATGATAAACGGGTATTCATTGGACAAACATACTAGAACTGACGTGTAATTACATTTTCATGCAATTTGGGTGCATAGCTCCTGAGAAATCAGTACCCAGGAAAACCACCTCTGGCCATAATAACGGCCTTGATACGACTGGGCATTGAGTCAAACAGAGCTTGGATGGCGTGTACAGGTACAGCTAGCTGCCCATGCAGCCTCAACACGATACCACAGTTCATCAAGAGTAGTGACGGGCGTATTGTGACGAGCCAGTTGCTCGACAACCATTGACCAGACGTTTTCAATTGGTGAGAGATATGGAGAATGTGCTGGCCAGGGCAGGAGTCGAACATTTTCTGTATCCAGAAAGGCCCGTACAGGACCTGCAACATGCGGTCGTGCACTATCCTCCTGAAATGTAGGGTTTCGCAGGGATCGAATGAAGGGTAGAGCCACGGGTCGTAACACATCTGAAATGTAACGTCCACTGTTCAAAGTGCCGTCAATGCGAACAAGAGGTGACCAAGACGTGTAACCAATGGCAACCCATACCATCACGCCTGGTGATACGCCAGTACGGCGATGACGAATACACGCTTCCAATGTGCGTTCACCGCGATGTCGCCAAACACGGATGCTACCATCATGATCCTGTAAACAGAACCTGGATTCATCCGAAAAAACGACGTTTTGCCATTCGTGCACCCAGGTTCGTCGCTGAGTACACCATCGCAGGCGCTCCTGTCTGTGATGCAGCGTCAAGGGTAGCCGCAGCCATGGTCTCCGACCTGATAGTCCATGCTGCTGCAAACGTCGTCGAACTGTTCGTGCAGATGGTTATTGTCTTGCAAATGTCCCCATCTGTTGACTCAGGGATCGAGACGTGGCTGCACGATCCGTTACAGCCATGCGGATAACATGCCTGTAATCACGACTGCTAGTGATACGAGGCCGTTGGGATCCAGCACGGCGTTCCGTATTACCCTCCTGAACCCACCGATTCCATATTCTGCTAACAGTCATTGGATCTCGACCAAGGCGAGCAGCAATGGCACGATACGATAAACCGTAATCGCGATAGGCTACAATCCGACCTTTATCAAAGTCTGAAACGTGATGGTACGCATTTCTCCTCCTTACACGAGGCATCACAGGCAACGCGGTCAACTGCCGTTTGTGTATGAGAAATCGGTTGGAAACTTTCCTCATGTCAGCACGTTGTAGGTGTCGCCACTCGCGCCAACATTGTGTGAATGCTCTGAAAAGCTAATCATTTTCATATCACAGCGTCTTCTTCCTGTCGGTTAAATTTCGCGTCTGTAGTACGTCATCTTCGTGGTGTAGCAATTTTAATGGCCAGTAGTGTAGTAATCACCATTTGAAAATCACATAACTATCAGTTTAATAAGTAACGGTTGCAAAATACTAATTCGAATTCTTTACAAACTGGTAGAAGCCGACCTCGGGGAACATCAGTTTGGACTCCGTAGAAATGTTGGAACATGCGAGGCAATACTGACCCTACGACTCATCTTAGAAGATAGGTTAAGGAAAGGCAAACCTACGTTTATAGCATTTTTAGACTTAGACAAAGCTTTTGACAATATTGACTGGAATACTCTCTTTCAAATTCTGAAGGCGGCAGGGGTAAAATTTGTACAGAAACCAAATGGCAGTTATAAGAGTCGAGGGGCACGAAAGGGAAGCAGTGAATGAGAAGGATGTGAGACAGGGTTGTAGCCTGTCCCCGATGCTCTTCAATCTGTATATTGAGCAAGCAGTAAAGGAAACAAAAGAAAAATTTGGAGGAGGAATCAAAATCCAAGGAGAAGAAATAAAAACTTTGAGGTTTGCCGACGACATTGTAACTCTTGTCAGAGACAGCAAAAGACCTGGAAGAGCAGGTCAACGGAATGGATAGTGTCTTGAAAGGAGGATATAAAATGAACATCAACAAACGCAAAACGAGGGTAATGGAATGTAGCCGAATTAAATCAGGTGATGATCAGGGAATTAAGCTTGGAAATGAGACACTTAAAGTAGTAGATGAGTTTTGCTATTTGGGAAGCTATGTATGTTGTGGAACATGGACAATAAATAGTTTAGACAAAAAGAGAATAGAAGCTTTCGAAGCGTAATGCTACAGAAGACTGCCGAATATTAGATCAGTAGATCATGTAACTAATGTGGGGGTACTGAATAGAATTGGGGAGAAAAGGAATTTGTGGCACAACTTGACTAGAAGGAGGTATTGGTTGGTACGACAAGTTCTGAGGCATCGAGGGATCACCAATTTAGTATTGGAGGGAAATGTGTAGGGTAAAAATCGTAGAGGGAAACCAAGAGACGAATACACTAAGCAGATTCAGAAGGATGTGGGTTGCAGTAGGTACTGGGAGATGAAGAAGCTTGCACAGTATAGAGTAGCATGGAGAGCTGCACCAAACCAGTCTCTGGACTGAAGACCACAACGACGACAATCACCGCTAGCCTATAACAGGGATGACCGCAGTGCGTCTCGAGAGCAGCAAACGGCTCTTGCCACACTTTAATGCTGCTATTGTCGTGTTGGGAATGTTGTACACGAGCAGGGTGTACAAAAATCACGATTTTTTTTTGGGAATTTCCTTGAGACTAAAACATCCGCTCATTTCCATATTTGTTGTTGTTGTGGTTATCAGTCTTGAAAGTGCTTCGATGCAGCTCTACACACTACTGTGTGCAAGCCGCTTCGCCTCTGCGTAACAACTGTAATCTATACCCATTTCACTCTTGGTCGCTCTCTACAGTGTTCACCCTCCACTCTTCCTTCCGTTATCAGATTGGTAACTGCTTTACGCCTCAGAACGTATCCTATAAACTGATCCCTTATTTTGGTCAAATTGTTCCACAAATATCTGATAAACAGAAGGCCGAAATTCTAAACATAGCTTTGAAAAACTCGTTTACGGTAGAGGACTGCAGCACCATTCCCCCTTTCAATTATCGAACAAACGCAAGGATGGCTGACGTAGTGTTTAGTGTATCTGGGATTATAAAACAGTTAAGATCCTTAGACGCCAGGAAGGCATCTGGCCCAGACGTTATCCCCGTAAGATTTTATGTTGACTATGCTACAAATATAGCACCATTCTTATCCATCATCTATCAGAGATCACTGGAACAGCGGAAAGTTCCACGGGACGGACATCGATTTGTTGTAGAATCCTGGAAGATATTTTGTGTTCAGACATAATGACCTTTCTAGACTCTGAGAAACTCATCTGCAAAAACCAGCACGGTTTTAGGAAACAGCGGTCATGCGAGACACAGCTGGCCCTCTTTGTGCATGATATACAACAGGCTCTAGATACCGGCTCCTCAACTTTCGAAAGGCGTTCGACTCAGTTCCGCACTGTCGCTTGCTCCAAAACGTATGCGCTTACCGTCTGTCCGGTGACACGTGCGGTTGGATACAAAGTTTTCTAACAGACAGAGAGCAGTATGTCGTCCTGAATGAGGAGACTTCAACAGAAAAAAGGGTAACGTTCGGTGTGCCCCAGGGCAGCTTAATAGGTCCGTTGCTTTTTACGAGTTACCTAAACGATTTGGTTGATGGTATTGACAGCGGCTTTAAACTGTTTTCCGATGATGCTGTAGTCTACAGGAAAGTAGTATCACACGAAAGTTGTGAAGAAATCAATGAGGATATGCAGAAAATAAATGCGTGGTGTAATGACTGGCAGTTATCTCTCAATATTAGTAAGTGTAACCTACTGCGCATAACAAAGCGAAAATCGCCATTAATGTACGAGTGCAAAATAAATGCCCAGTTTTTGGAAGCGGTAACATCCGTCAAGTATCTGGGTGTGACTATTCGAAATGATCTCAAATGGAACGATCAGATTACACAAGTGACGGGTAAGGTAAAACGTAGAATGCGGTTTATTGGTAGAACCCTGAAGCAATGCCAACAAAGGAAATTGCTTACAATACGTTAGTTCGTCCAGTCTTATTGTTCGTCTGTATGGAACCCTTACCAATTGGGTCTGATTCAAGAGATTGGGAAGGTCCAAAGAAGAGCGGCAAGATTTGTGACTAGCACATTTAGCCATCGCGAGAGCGTTACAAATCTCATAGAAAGTTTGAAGTGGGACACACTTGCAGATAGACGATGAGCTAACCGAAAGGGGCTGCTCACCTAATTCCAAAATCCGATCTTCGCCGAGGATGTAGAGCATATATTATTGCCACCAATTTACAAATCGCGCAATGATCACCATTCAAAGATAAGGGAAATTAGAGATCGTAAAGTCGCGCGATCTGGGAGTGGAACGGGGGGGGGGGGGGGGAAGAATATGACGTGAATAGTGCCCTCCGCCACACACCGCTTGCTGGCTAGCGAAGTATAGATGTAGATGTTTTATGTTCGAGGGACCTGCGATAGTTTATAGTAAGAACAGGGACTAATTCAGTGTAGAATCTGACAGGAATCCCATCGGGCTTTTAACGATTTCAGCTGTTCCTTAACACCAATGACAGTAATGCTTATTTAACACATCTTTTCAGTGGCACGAGGGTTAAATTGGGGCAGTTCTTCTCGGGTTTCGTTTGTAAAGAAATATTCGAAAACAGAGTCAAGCATTTCAGCTTTTGCTTTGCTACAATCAGTTTCAGTTCCTGTGGCATGCGCTGGGGAGTGGACGCTAACTTTGGTGCCATTAACAGCCTTTACGTACGACCAGAATTCGTGATTTCATGTCAGAAAGGTCACAGTTCGTAACTGACGGTGAGTGAAATTTGGTGTTCTCTAAGGAAGTGTCATACGACCTCTGTTGCTTCTGAGCTAGATAAACGATTTAGGAGACAATCTGAGTAGTGTTCCGACATTGTTTGCCGTTATGTAAAGTGATCAACTGATCAAAACGAAATTCCAAATGATTTAGGCAAGATAACTGTTGGTGTAAAAAGTGTATGGTGTAAAAAGTGACAGTTGCCTTTAAAATGGTGGCTCTGAGCACTATGGGACTCAACTGCTGAGGTCATTAGTCCCCTAGAACTTAGAACTAGTTAAACCTAACTAACCTAAGGACATCACAAACATCCATGCCCGAGGCAGGATTCGAACCTGCGACCGTAGCGGTCTTGCGGTTCCAGACTGCAGCGCCTTTAACCGCACGGCCACTTCGGCCGGCAGTTGCCTTTAAATCGTGAATAGTCATCTACATGAACACTAAGAAGAATCCGATAAATTTCAGTTACACGATACACGACACAAATCTAACGGCTGTAAACTCAACTAAATGCTTAGGGATTGCAATTACGAACAACACAAATTCGAATTATCATGTAATTGACGTGGAAAAAGCAAACCAAAGGTTGCGATTTATTGCCAGAACACGGAGAAAATGTGACCAGTTTACTAAAGAGACTGCTTACACCACACTTGTACACCCTCTTCTAGATTAATGCTGTGCGGTGTGCGATCCATATCAGATACGAGTGACGGAGGAAATCGAGAAAGTTCAAAGAAGGGCAACTCGTTTTGCATTATCTCGGAACAGGGGACAGAATGCCACGAACATGATACACGAATTAGCGCTGCAGTCAATAAAACAAAGGCGTTATTCGCTGCGGCAGAACCTACTGCTGAAATTTCAATCACCAACTTACTCCTCAGGATTTGAAAAATATTTTGTTGACGGCCCCCTGTACAGGGAGAAATGATTATCATAATAAATAAGAGAATTCAGAGCTTGGCACGAAAATATTTAAGCGTTCGTTTTTCCTGCGCGCTGTTTCAGAGTGGAACGGTAGAAATGTAGCTAAAATGTCGTCTGTTGAACGTTCTGCCCGGCACGCAACAGTGATAATATGAATGCAGGTTGTCTTTTCTTTCGGACGTGTCCAAAAGAACAGACACCACGCGAAATCCGCAGCTATGATACATTATACGAGGGTTGTCCAGAAAGTAAATTCCGATCGGTCGCTAAATGGTAACCACAGTAAAATTCAGAAACATTTTATTTTCAAGAGTTAACTTCCTTTTCCAGATACTTCTCTACATAGTCGTCACTCCGACTTAGACATTTGTCGGAGCGTTATTCCAAATTTCCAACACCTTCGTCATAGAAGGCAGCCGCCTTTGCTTTCCGATAATTCTCTACGCCGGTATATAGCGCGTAGCCTGCGCCCAAGTGTAGTCTTCGTATCCAGCGTTTCATGTGAACAGAGATGATACTCAGGACGAGCCAATTAGGGCTGTGTTGTTTGTAATCGAACACTTCCCATCGAAAAGGCTGCAGGAGCGTCTTCACTGCCCCTGCCGAGTGCGGCCGAGAATCGCCAAGGAAGTGCGTGGCAGTTGTGTTAGGTGGGCTGCATTCATTAAGGCGAAGCCTCTCAGCGGGCCCTCCTACTTGGCGGGAGACACCGTTGTTGTAGGCACCTTTACTCGCTCACAGTGTGCTCAGAACTAAAAAGAGCGTCTTGATGCAATCGACGGTCATACTAGAGAGACTGCTCAATACATCTGTGCAAAGCTTCATCGAGCTTTCACTGTCGTTTCCGTTTAATGGCCGACCCCGGAACTTACTTTCTGGACAACCCTCGCATGTAAATTGAAGGTGGATAGGGGAGAAAGGAAAGGGAGTTTTGGTGTCAGCTGCATCGGGAATTGGCGCGGAATCAGCGACGACGAATGAAAACGTGTGTCGGACCGGGATTCGAACAGGGGATCTCTTGCTTACTAGGCAGTTGCCTTCAACCGCTTGCGCCTCCCGGACACAGTGTTTATTGCAACTGCGCGGACTGTCTCGGCTCGGCACTCAGCCGACCCGCACTTCCACCGAGTGCCAACTATTCACAGTCTCTCCTCCAGGAGGTGAGACATAATTGTGCATCTGCACTGAAGAAGGTGGATTCGTTGCCCATCGAGGCGTATCAATTATTTCGCGCAAACTCCCGATGCGGCTGACATCAATAGTTCTTTTCCTTTCCTTGCTCTCTCCCATCACTCCCTCCACTTTCAATTTACGTACACTGTGTGATCAAAAGTATCCGGACGCCAACAAAAACATACGTTTTAGACGCATTGTGCTGCCACCTACTGCCAGGTACTCCATATCAGCGACCTCAGTAGTCATTAAACATCGTGAGACAGCAGAATGGGGCTCTCTGCGAAACTCACGGACTTCGAACGTGGTCAGGTGATTGGATTTCCACACTCCTAAACATCCCTATGTCCAGTGTTTCTGATGTGATAGTGAAGTGGAAACGCGAAGGGACACGTATTGCACAAAAGCGTTCAGACCGACCTCGTCTGTTGACTGACAGAGACCGCCGGCAGTTGAAGAGGGTTGTAATGTGTAATAGGCAGACATTTATCCAGGCCGTCACCCAGGAATTCCAAACTGCATCACTATCCACTGCACTTACTATGACAATTAGGTGGGACGTGAGAAAACTTGAATTTCGTTGTCGAGCGGCTCTTCATAAACCACACATCACGCCGGTAAATGCCAAACGACGCCTCGCTTGGTTTAAGGGGCGTAAACATTGGACGATTGAACAGTGGAACAACATTGTGTGGAGTAACGATTCACGGTACACAATGTGGCGATCCGATGGCAGAGTGTGGGTAAAGCGAATGCCCAGTGCACGTCATCTCATAGCGTGTGTAGTGCCAACAGTAAAATCCGGAGGCGGTGGTGTTGTGGTATGCTCGATTTTTTCATGGAGGGGGCTTGCACGCATTGTTGTTTTGCGTGGCACTACCACAGCACAGGCCTACATTGATGTTTTAAGCACCTTCTTGCTTCCCACTGTTGAAGAGCAATTCGGGAACGGCGATTGCATCTTTGAAGACGATCGAGCACGTGTTCATAATGCACGGCCTGTGGCGGAGTGGTTACACGACAGTAACGGCCATGAAAGTCTCTTCGGATTTGCTGCCGGATCCTAAAATCTACTTGACTCGCTGAGAACTCAGCCACACTCATCAGCAGAAGCAGCATTCTCATGAAGATGGCGACCAGTTGGATCGCCGAAATACCCAGTGAAGTTGATTTTAGGACCCGGCAGCAAATCCGAAGAGACTTTCAATACTAATTACGCCGGGAAAGCCTACATAATCACAACAACAGCCATGTAATGGACTTGCTTGCACAGAGTCCCGACCTGAATCCTATATAATGTTGTGTCTAATTCATACAGCATAGACACAATGAGGTAGCTAGGTGCACGCTAAACTAACGCAGACGGGCTTGAAGTCTGAAACAGGATACTGGTTGAAAACTATAAAGAAAAGAATGGAGCTTCTCAGATACTTAACTTTAATGAATCCTTGGAATACATCTCTCTCGAATATTCGTTAGCTATAAGCACTGATACAAATGGCGCCTTGCTAGGTAGTAGCTATGGACTAAGCTGAAGGCTATTCAATCTGTCTCTCGGCAAATGAGAGGAAGGCTTCGTACGTCTGGTCGCAAGCTATGTCTTCCGTACAACTGGGGGCGAGGTCTAGTCCGTGTCTTGTGACCTGCCATGTGGTGGCGCTAGGTTTGCGATTACACAGTGGCGACACGCGGGTCCGACATGTACTACAGGACCGCGGCCGATTTAAGTTACCACCTAGCAAGTGTGGTGTCTAGCGGTGACACCACATAGAACACCCTTGGTATAATTTGGATCGCCGACTTCGTGCCAGGCCTCACCGACCGGCATCGATACCTCTCCTCAGTGCAGCACTCCTTGAAGAAGGGCTGCCATTCCTCAAGAAACCTCCCAGCGTCTGATTGAACGTGTGCCTGGGAGAGTGGAAGCTGTCATCGAGGCTGAGGGTGGGCCAACACCATACTGAATTCCAGCATTGCCGATGGAGGGCGCCACGAACTTTAAAACATTTCCAACCAGGTGTTCGGATACTTTCGAACACGTACTGTATAACTTAACTGTGAAGTGAAGAGTAGTAATGCAGATGTAGATGTACATAGATGTAAAATTTCTTTTGGTTTTGTGAAAGATCATTTGACAATACCAGGTGTACCGGTATGAAATGAACGTTAAGATACAAATGTGTCGATAGGGAAGATTTGTTGCGAATGAGCCTTAATTATTTTTGTTTGGTTGGTATGACATATGTCAAAGATATTTAGTATACATCAAGTCATGGAACAAACAACATCATACGAGGGCAGTTCAATAAGTAATGCAACACTTTTTTTTTCTCGGCCAATTTTGGTTGAAAAAACCGGAAATTTCTTGTGGAATATTTTCAAACATTCCCGCTTCGTCTCGTATAGTTTCATTGACTTCCGACAGGTGGCAGTGCTGTACGGAGCTGTTAAAATGGCGTCTGTAACGGATATGCGTTGCAAACAACGGGCAGTGATCGAGTTTCTTTTGGCGGAAAACCAGGGCATCTCAGATATTCATAGGCGCTTGCAGAATGTCTACGGTGATCTGGCAGTGGACAAAAGCACGGTGAGTCGTTGGGCAAAGCGTGTGTCATCATCGCCGCAAGGTCAAGCAAGACTGTCTGATCTCCCGCGTGCGGGCCGGCCGTGCACAGCTGTGACTCCTGCAATGGCGGAGCGTGCGAACACACTCGTTCGAGATGATCGACGGATCACCATCAAACAACTCAGTGCTCAACTTGACATCTCTGTTGGTAGTGCTGTCACAATTGTTCACCAGTTGGGATATTCAAAGGTTTGTTCCCGCTGGGTCCCTCGTTGTCTAACCGAACACCATAAAGAGCAAAGGAGAACCATCTGTGCGGAATTTCTTGCTCGTCATGTGGCTGAGGATGACAATTTCTTGTCAAAGATTGTTACAGGCGATGAAACATGGGTTCATCACTTCGAACCTGAAACAAAACGGCAATCAATGGAGTGGCGCCACACCCGCTCCCCTACCAAGAAAAAGTTTAAAGCCATACCCTCAGCCGGTAAAGTCATGGTTACAGTCTTCTGGGACGCTGAAGGGGTTATTCTGTTCGATGTCCTTCCCCATGGTCAAACGATCAACTCTGAAGTGTATTGCGCTACTCTTCAGAAATTGAAGAAACGACTTCAGCGTGTTCGTAGGCACAAAAATGTGAACGAACTTCTCCTTCTTCATGACAACGCAAGACCTCACACAAGTCTTCGCACCCGAGAGGAGCTCACAAAACTTCAGTGGACTGTTCTTCCTCATGCACCCTACAGCCCCGATCTCGCACCGTCGGATTTCCATATGTTTGGCCCAATGAAGGACGCAATCCGTGGGAGGCACTACGCGGATGATGAAGAAGTTATTGATGCAGTACGACGTTGGCTCCGACATCGACCAGTGGAATGGTACCGTGCAGGCATACAGGCCCTCATTTCAAGGTGGCGTGAGGCCGTAGCATTGAATGGAGATTACGTTGAAAAATAGTAGCTAAAAGATTGGGGAATAACCTGGTGTATTTCAATGCTGAATAAAACAACCCCTGTTTCAGAAAAAAAATGTGTTGCATTACTTATTGAACTGCCCTCGTATGCTTTCATTGTGTTAACAATGTCGAATTTTGTACCAGAAAGTGATGATTTGCGGATAGCATTAATTTTTTTGTTTTCATTTGAAAAAAAAAGTGCTGCAGAGTCGCATCGAATGCTTGTCGAGGCACATGGTGATCATGCTCTATCAGAAGCAACATGCAAAAGATGGTTTCAACGGTTCAGAAATAATGATTTTGATGTAAGAAATGAAGAACGTGGAAGACCACCAAAAAAGTTCGAAGACGCCGAATTGCGAGCAATATTGGATGAAGATGATACTTTGAGTCAGAAGCAAATGGCAGCAATGCTAAAAGTTGCACAACAAACAATTTCTGACCGTTTGAAAGCTATGGGAAAGATCCTAAAGTATGGAAAATGGGTGCCACATGAATTGAATGAAAGCCAGATGGAAAACCGAAAAACCATTTGTCAAATTTTGCTTCAAAGACATGAAAGAAAATCAGTTTTGCATCGAAATGATACAGGCGATGAAAAATGGTTTTATTTTAAGAATCATAAACAGGAAAAATCATGGGTTAATCCGGGACAATCATCAACATCGACTGCGAAACCAGATCGATTCGGCAAGAAGACAATGCTCTGTATTTGGTGGGATCAGAAAGATGTGGTGTATCATGAGCTTCTAAAACCCGGTGAAACTGTGGATACTAATCGCTACAGACAACAAACGATCAATTTGAACTATGCATTGATCGAAAAAAGACCAGAATGGGCCAGAAGACATGGCAAAGTAATTTTTTTACACGACAATGCACCTGCACACAAAGCAAAACTGGTTCAGGATACAATCAAAACACTTGGCTGGGAGCTGGTACCCCACCCGCCGTATTCACCAGACTTGGCCCCCTCCGACTAGCATTTGTTTTCATGAATGGGACACGCATTGGGAGAGGATCACATCGATTCTTATGAAGAAGTCGAAAATTGGGCGTCTGATTGGTTTGCTTCAAAAGACGAACATTTCTATTGGCGTTGGTCCACATATTGCCAGAAAGGTGGTCCAAATGTATAGAAAGCAGTGGCCAGTACTTTGAATAAAATGTTTTTACTTTTCAGTTCAAAATTAGCGTTTCATTTTCACCAAAAAAAAAAAAACCGCTCATTTCATACCGGTACACCTGGTATTCTGCTAAGGTAATCGCATTGCTCTCTTGGCAGCCAAAAACATTCGCGTTCTTGTCGTGGAGCTCTTTCCTCCGTGCTCGTATATGGTAACGAAATTGTATGGTTCTAGCGTTTTCTTCATAAGTGGTTTGAGGGGTCTGTGTGTCTCCTCCCGCTCGTATGGCTTCCACCGCACGGTGCAGACCTCGGCCAGCGTAGCAGGGCGGACGGGCTGAGCGCCGTAAGCGTGGCGTGCTGCTGATAGCAGGGAGCTCCGTGCTCCAGTTCCAGCGCGCCTGCTCCCCAGGGCATCGCACAGCCACTTCGCTGGTGCGCCGCGACGCAGGCTGTGGCGCGGCGAGGGGGGGGGGGGGGGGGAGGTGGAGGTCCGAGGTTATCAGCGCTGGAGTCTTCCCCTCCCCTCTCAGCTGACTGCGCAAGCACGAGCGCCACAGCTCGCAGAGGGCGCTCCAGACTACACAAAATGAGTGCCGCGTTGTTTACATTCGCGTCTCCTGCCGTGTGCCGTGCGTTACTCACAGCACTCCCTCATAGGTCGTTTCACTCAGATCCATATAAAGATAACTGTCGTGAACCGAAGTTTTGTTGCGACAATTACTTCTCCCAAGTCAATACGTGCACAGCTTCCCTCTGGTCAAAAGACTACTATGTGATTTCATACTAAGTTAACATCTTCAAAGATTTCCAGAATGAATCTATCACTCCGCTGCGGAGGGGTGCGCTGATTTGAAATTTTCTGTCAACCTGAAATTATGTGTCTAACCGGGGCTCGAAGCCGAAACTTTATTTCAATACGGACTCAGCTATCGCCGGCCGAGGTGGCCGAGCGGTTCTAGGCGCTACAGTCTGGAACCGCGCGACCGCCACGGTCGCGGGTTCGAATCCTGCCTCGGGCATGGATGTGTGTGATGTCCTTAGGTTAGTTAGGTTTAAGTAGTTCTAAGTTCTAGGGGACTCATGACCTCAGAAGTTAAGTCCCATAGTGCTCAGAGCCATTTTGAACCATTTTTTGGACTCGGCTTTCTAACGACACCACCACTTCCAAAGTACGTTAGAAATCAGGTTAATAATGTTGCTCACGCAGCATATATTCGCTTCATCGGGCAACTACACAGTTTTTGACTGTGGATGGTATCGTCAGAATGGAAATAATGAAGTCACTGTAAAAAAAGGCATTAATTTGGCACTTATCTTGAATGCATTCCCACGTAGATTTCGTCGAAGTTGTTATGGCTCATCTTGTTGATTCTAGGGTGCTTCCACTTTGACTGCTAGAAGGTCCAGATCTGTATTTTTAGCAATATTTGAAGACATAACAAATGCGTTTTTCAGGAAATTCTTAATGATCAAACAATCCCAGATCAGAACAATGGTATGGTAGAAGTAATTTTTGACTTGGTGTTCACGATCCACATTTTTATTAAACTTCTTGTAAATTCACATATACTTCTTCTTAATTGTCACATCATCAAGAAAACAGTTTTGTACCAATCTTCATGTACTTAATTTCCACTTTAATCAAACACAAGATATGACTGCTCTTTTACAAAGCGAAATAAAAACTTAACTTCTGTCAAAGTGAAACAAAGACTGCTCTGAGCGCATTCGCGCCAAAACGGTTACAAGTAAGTCAAAAACTATGACAGTCTCACAGAAATGAATACACACAAGAACCATATCACTGTAATATGTCGATACATACCTATACATTAATAAAAGCAAATGTGAATTTTGTCACAAAAATATGTCTGTTACTTCGCAGAAAAGTAGTATGATATTACTGGTATTGAGAACTGGGGTTGGAGTGCCGTAATCGTCACGTAAATAGAGAACCATTACAACTTCTAACAGTACCTCCTGCCCACTTTGAAAACTTCATGTACCTTCCGGTACTATCACTATTGGAACAAAGAATAGTGCAGAGAAATGGCTTCGCCACAGCCTAAGGGGAGCAGAAGTAGAGTCGTGAGGGCGGATCGCGTGGGGATAGCTTTGACAACGGTAGGCAATGTTCCGGATTCGAGTTCCGGTCTGGCACACAGATTTAATTTACCAGTAAGTGTCATAGAAGAAAACGTCTGTAACAGGATCTATGGCCGAAAGCATGTTCTTTTCCGACAATTGGTTCACTGTCGATGGAGAACATTTGACTTCTTATTACAACTAATTCTTTCAGCAATATAAGATCATCTTCAAATCTGTGAAAGATTGACACGTATCTGAAAAAAAATTCCCTGAGGACGAGTAAGACTCTCGCACCGGGGAGCAGCGTGCGAACTTGAAACTTCCTGGCAGATTAAAACTGTGTGCCCGACCGAGACTCGAACTCGGGACCCTTGCCTTTCGCGGGCAAGTGCTCTACCAACTGAGCTCCCGAAGCACGACTCACGCCCGGTACTCACAGCTTTAATTCTGCCAGTACCTCGTCTCCTACCTTCCAAACTTTACAGAAGCTCTCCTGCGAACCTTGCAGAACTAGCACTCCTGAAAGAAAGGATATTGCGGAGACATGGCTTAGCCACAGCCTGGGGGATGTTTCCAGAATGAGATTTTCACTCTGCAGCGGAGTGTGCGCTGATATGAAACTTCCTGGCAGATTAAAACTGTGTGCCCGACCGAGACTCGAACTCGGGACCTTTGCCTTTCGCGGGCAAGTGCTCTACCAACTGAGCTCCCGAAGCACGACTCACGCCCGGTACTCACAGCTTTAATTCTGCCAGTAACTCGTCTCCTACCTTCCAAACTTTACAGAAGCTCTCCTGCGAACCTTGCAGAACTAGCACTCCTGAAAGAAAGGATATTGCGGAGACATGGCTTAGCCACAGCCTGGGGGATGTTTCCAGAATGGTAGAGCACTTGCCCGCGAAAGGCAAAGGTCCCGAGTTCGAGTCTCGGTCGGGCACACAGTTTTAATCTGCCAGTTAGTTTCATATCAGCGCACACTCCGCTGGAGAGTGAATATCTCATTCAGCGTGCAAACTTAATTAAATATCTCCATCCTGCGAATCGACAGTCTCAACCATTTTTGCCTCTTAGCAGTGTCGGTACTGGCAAGATACTGGTCCCGGGAATTACAAGAATGTATCAAAATCTCTGTAGTACTACCTCAGACAAGGCCGGACACACAAAAAGAAGGGAGCAAGAGACTTCACTTATAATGAAGTATTTTTTATTTACTAACTAAAACATGATAACTTACGTTTTATGCATGCATGCAGTAATGTTCGTCTATTATGCTTCTGACGGATGATGAATTCAGTGTATGTTTAAATGGCAAAAAACTGTATACCTTATGACAAGTGCGTTTGCGAGTTACAAAGTATGTGACATAAATGGCCTAATATTTTCATCGCATTGACTTAGAAGCTTAAATTTTTTACCCCGCGAAGGGGCCATATACCTTAATATGTGACATAAATGTGAAATTGATACGCTAACCTGTTCCAGACAAAAAGGGGTCTTAACAGACGAACAGATAGACACATGGATGAAAAATGAAAAAAATATATCAGAGGTTGAAAATACCGCTTCAGTTGTAAATTACTCTATTTTCACACGACCGGTTTCGGACTGTTATAAGCCCATCCTCAGGTGTCGTAGCTGTGCTGGGCTCCCCGAGCGCCGCGTGTACCAGGAAATACTATCGGTCGCTCCAGAGATGGTACGACAGTGCACTTATCGATACGCGCTGCTGCTGCCGCTCACGGGCAAGTAAGGCAGGAAGTTAGTGACGCCAGTAAGTGGAATAAGAAAACTACGTGGCAGTACCGTAATACAAGATGACAATCAATAAACGGCACGAACACGAGACTGGTACACCCGGCGCTCGGGGAGCCCAGCACAGCTACGACACCTGAGGATGGGCTTATAACAGTCCGAAACCGGTCGTGTGAAAATAAAGTAATTTACAACTGAAGAGATACTTTCAACTTCTGCTATAATGTTCAGTTGCGGATGTTCTGTCAACAGGATTGTCTTTAAAAAAAATACATATTTTTTCGTGTGATATAATAACATATTCACAATTTTCGGATTTTTTTTTCCTTTATTTGTAGTGTGAAAATTTGCTTCTTGCCAAATTTCATAATACTAGATCAACCAGAAATTACTCCACAGCTTTTAATGAGTAAGTTTTCGAGTTTCAAAATATGTGACATAAATGGCCGCATCTTTTGGACTGCATTCGCTCAGAAGCTTAAATCTTTTACTTTGCCAAGGGAAGATAGACCATAATATGTGAGATCAATTTGAACTTGACACGTCCACCAGTTCCTGACAAAAGGGTTCATAACAGACGGACAAGCAGATAGACGGAAAAAAAGTGATCCTATAAGGGTTCCGTTTCTACAGATTGAGGCTCGGAACCCTAAAAATTGGATGATATTGCTGAAACAAATTAATATTGTTAACTGTACTCCTGAACCTGGTCACTTTTTACTTTGGCTGACAACCACGCGCACCATCCGGAACTATACATTTTATTATGTGACCGTGCTGTCCATGGAATAAACACTTTATATGTGTTCTTGGAAACGGTTAACAGTTGAGTGGAAACCGGGTGTATAAATAAAGCTGCGACACTGACAGCTGGAGAGTTTGAATTCGATAAAATTAACTGTCAACAGTTGAAGAAGAACGCCAGTGATTTAAGGATTTGGCAAGCACTGTTATATTAAAGATATATGTAATGAGAAAATTATACTGTGATTTTTGATTTTTAATAAATATGTTCCCAACTAAATTATCATGTTTAGCCTTCGCCACATACAGAATTATTGGTAGTAACTGACTCGTGAAAATGTACAATAACAAAAGCAAAAGTGTTGTCGTAAACGAATCGGTTGCGAGAAAAATGCCACTGTGTCCTTACGAACCACCACCATCTTCAATTATTATCATAATTAGTACAAAAGTATTAGAATTATAAGCTTTTCAGATTAATCGCTGTCTAATTGAGCTCAAATTTCATCTATATCGTCCTAAAATTGCATAAATACAATACCCAACCCCATCGTTATTTTTTTATCTGCTCTAATATGCAAGCAAAGTCTGTTAGTATAATTTACTGTTCACTTCTATAGCCAGCTTAATTGTGTCCAGATGCCTTATCTAATCAGAATCTGTCCCTACCTCTACTAAAGATTTTCAGACAATTTTCTTCTCATATCTTCTTGGTATTTCTTCGCTTTGTATTATACGAGCGAAATATCAAATTTTATTGACAGAAAAACCTATGTTTTGGGGATCTAAATGCATTTACATTTCGACGTAGATGCCTCTATAATCGTACCGCTTTGTCTAAACTGTTTCTTCTGTTCAGCTTTGATCCCTGTAACTGGATTGGGAATACCTAAAACACCTGTCTACTGCTCCTTTAGACCTTCTCACTGGAACTGTGAAAGAAAATTCTAGCGGCGAATTTGTTTAAATATGAGGGTAGTTGGAAGTCATAGGTTGCTAAATCTTGAGAATGTGGATGGACAGTCCTATAACTAGTACATGAAATTTTCCAGCTGCCGAATTCGATGTTTGGGCAGACACACTATCATAATTTCTTTTTTAAAACATAGGCTTCTCCCCGCATATTTTTTCATCCAGACTTCGCCAGCTATTGTTTCAAGTTACACACGGTAACCACCAATAGGAATCCCGCCATGAACTACACAGCTCTTACGGAGTACGTACACAGATGTAGAAAACGCTGTCCTATAACTATTGTCGTAAATGAAATAAAACTCGCCTTCGCTGATGCGGAACCATCTACTTCCAGTCAGTGCTTTTATTAATTTAACGTCGGTGGCGTGGCGTGCTGGACGATATCTATGTTATCATATCTACGTCCACAGCAGACTGGTCAAACATTTCTGCATCTGCTTTGCGCCAGCAGAAAAATGGAGCTCTAATCTTTTCGAAGCTGTCTGTCAATTATTTCTTCTTGTTCACTGAAGAGCCAAAGAAACTGGTACACTTGTCTAATATCGTCTAGGGCCCCCAACGAGCACGCAGAAGTGCCACAACACGGCGTGGCGTGGACTCGACTAATGTCTGAAGTAGTGCTGGAGGGAACTGACACCATGAAACCTGCAGGGGTGTCCATAAATCCGTAAGAGTACGAGAGATCTCGTTTGAACAGCACGTTGCAAGGCATCCCTGATATGCCCAGTAATGTTCATATGTGGGGAATCTGGTGGCCAGCGGAGGTGTTTACACTCAAAAGAGTGTTCCTGGAGCCAC
The DNA here is from genome assembly GCF_023898315.1 of Schistocerca nitens. Lineage (NCBI taxonomy): Eukaryota > Metazoa > Arthropoda > Insecta > Orthoptera > Acrididae > Schistocerca > Schistocerca nitens. Next base: position 27,669,444 of record NC_064615.1, read on the forward strand.
TCTGTAGCAATTCTGGTCGTGTGGGGCATCTCATTGTCCTGCTGGAATTGCCCAAGCCCGTCGGAATGCATAGTGGACATGAATGGTTGCAGGTAATCAAACAGGATGCTTACGTACGTGTCACCTGCCAGAGTCGTATCTAGACGCATCAAGGGTTCCATATCACTCCGACTGCACACACCTCACACCATTACCAGCTGGAACAGTCCCCTGCTGACATGCACGGATTCATGTGGTTGGCTTCACAACTGTACACGTCCGTCAGCTCGATACAATTTGAAACGGGACTCGTCTGACCAGGCAACATGTTTCCAGTCACCAACAGTTCAATGTCGGTGTTGACGGGCCCAGGCGAGGCGTATGGCTTTATGTCGTGCAATCATCAAGTGTACAGGACGGGGCCTTCGGCTCCGAGAGCCCACTTCGATGATGTTCCGATGAATGGTTCACACGCTGACGCTTGTTGATTGCCCGGCATTGAAATATGCAGCAATTTGCGGAAGGGTTGCATTTGTGTCACGTTGAACGATTCTCTTCAGTCGTCGTTGGTCTCGTTCCTGCAGGATCTATTTCCAACCGCAGCGATGTCGGGAATTTGATGTCTTACAGGATTCCTGATATTCACAATATTCTCGGAAATCGTCGTACGGGAATATCCCCTCTTCATCGCTGCCTCGGAGATACTATGACCCATCGTTCGTTCCCGACTATAAGACCACGTTCAAACTCACTTAAATCTTGATAACCTGCCATTGTAGCAGCAGTAACTGATATAACAACTGAGCCAGACACTTGTCTTGTATAGGTGTTGCCGACCGAAGCGCCTTATTCTGCCTGTTTACATAGCTCTATATTTGAGTACGCATGTTTATACCAGTTTCTCTGACGCTTCAGTGTATAACGAACCTCACTCTTTGTCATAATACGCTATACCATCAACTAGCTTCTGTATCTTAAACCGACAATCGGTCAGTCCTGTAACGTGCACTTTTTGGATGTTTTCCGCAATGACTGCAGTCTGGGCTAGTGCTTCACGACAGCTTTCTTCAAGAAAAGTACCGCGACGTTTGAAGTCAGCTGCCCATTTCTTAATAGCAAGAAGATAAAAGAACAGGCCCCTTACGAAGCTCCATCAGATTTAGATACATAACCGCCAGCGATAAACCGAGTCTTATAGCGGCAACCTATTTCAATTCATCCATTTGGTCAAAACACACAAAACACGAATTTTTTAAAAAGTTTCATGAATAAAAGAATACCAGAGATAGAGTTTACAGCTGGCTTACGTTACTCCGGAATACGAAGCAACATTACATTGATATCAACACCGTTCCTGAGCCAGATCGAGGCGTTTTCACCTGGTATGCATCCTCTTGATTTGAAATTGTATCGGGTGAGTAGATAGTATATTTTTCACTCTTTAAAGTAGTGTCTTCAGTATAAGCAATATTAGTTTCCAAGGCAGCTTTCCGAATCTCGGTCTACCATTTATTTGTCTTCAAGAAGCGCTGCGCAATATTTATTTTATCCCCTACGGCGAGGTTAAGAGATATGCGAAAAAGCTGACTGTAACGGACAGCCGGCATGAGTGGCCGAGCGGTTCTACGCGCTACAGTCTGAAAGCGCGCCACCGCTACGCTCGCAGGTTCGAATTCTGCCTCGGGCATGGATGTGTGTGATGTCCTTAGGTTAGTTAGGTTTAAGTAGTTCTAAGTTCTAGGGGACTGATGACCACAGCAATTAAGTCCCATTGTGCTCAGAGCCATTTGAACCATTTTTGTAACGGTCAATGCGGTATAAATCGCACGCGCCAAGTTCCTCCCGCCTACCCCGTTTGGGGCTTCCCAGTGAGCCAGATTCAGGATTCTCCAGTAGCCGTTCCTTATCGGGTGGGCAGGAAGGAGCACCGACCACGGTGAGTTTCCTGTCCACTTTCTTTCCTTATACCGTTCGCGGAACATTGACGGCGTCACTGTCGTAACAAAAGCGGGCTCAAGCTTTCCAAACATACATCCGTCCCCTAGCCGGTGCCAAACGATTTCGGCCGCCCTGCTGACAAGGCTACGAATAAATATTCTGTGCAGTCTGCTGGGACTACCGTTGAAAGCTGTACGGACAATCGACAAAGAATGACATAACATCACCTAGATGACAGTATATGGATAGACGCTGGTGATAGATACAGGAATCAATGACAGAAGCAATGCAGAAAAGTATTTTCACATTTCGCTACCTTTTTACACGGCCCAGTCACATTAATGTTCCATGTGAGTGTGCAATAAAAATTCATGAACGACAGGTGGCAGCACTAGCAGTGGAGAATATACGAGGGTGAGTCAAATGAAAACCTTAAATTTGTAATAACAAATCGAAATTTCGCGCCGTTATCCTGTAAGTTGGTAAGCGTGCTACAAACAGCGTGCAGAATGGCCTGTAGGTGACAGCATAGTGCAGATGCACACTTACCGTCGCAGCATCAGTGTAAAGATGGCCGTCCCACGTGTGACTTACACCAGGAAAGAACAGCTTTCTGTTATTCAGTTTCTGCGTAGTGAAGGTGTGAAACCTATTGAAATTCATCGACGAATGAAGGTTCAGTACGGTGATGCATGTTTGTCACAGCAGCAAGTCTACGAATGGAGTAGGAAGTTCGCAAATGGTGTGACTTCAGTGGAAGATGCTCCTCGTCCAGGTCAGGCACAACGAGTTGTGACTCCACAGAACATTGCAGCAGTTGAAGCCATAGTGAAGGAAAACCGCCGAGTGACACTGAATGACATTGCAGCATGTTTACAGATTAGTCATACGTCAGCACACGACATCGTGCATGATGTGCTCCAGTTTCACAAAGTGTCCACAGGATGGGTGCCACGGCAGATGACTCCTGAAATGAGAGAACGGCGTGTTGATGCTTGTGAAGAACTTCTTTGGCGCCTTGAACGAGAAGGTGATGGCTTCCTTGCAAGAATCGTTACTGGGGACGAAACCTGGGTTCACTTCCACCAACCGGAAACGAGGAGAGCGAGCAAGGAATGCCGCCATTCCTCATCACCAAAACCAAAGAAGTTTCGAACAGAACCATTAGCAGGGAAGGTTATGCTGACTCTCTTTTGGGACGAAAAAGGCGTCATTTTGGAGCATTACATGACTAGAGGAACAACTGTCACCAGTGCATCATACACAGATCTAAAAAATCATCTGCGGCCTGCAGTCGAATCAAAGCGACGTGGATTGCTGTCAGCAGGTGTCCTTTTCCAACATGACAATGCAAGGCCCCACACTGCCCGTATAACAGTTGCAACAATCACAGACCTGCATATTGAGTGTGCTCCTCACCCGCCATACTCACCAGACCTTCCATATGTTTGGACCACTCAAAGACGCAATGGGAGGAAAGAAGTTCCGTTCTGGTGAAGAGGTACGCCACGCGGTGCATGAGTGGTTGCGCGGACTACCAAAAGAATTTTTTTCTAAAGGAATTCATGCACTTTGTAAGCGCTGGAGGACTTGCATTGAGCGTGGGGGAGATTATGTTCAAAAGTGATACAGCTTTGTACCACTTCTGCACAATAAATAATGTTTAAAAAAATATTTAGGGTTTTCATTTGACTCACCCTCGTATAAATCGTGTCGGTGGGACGAGGAAAACAGTGCAGTAGATGTTGTGCGGAAGCGGAGCGATTTATCTATCGTCCAAAATGGCATGAGCATTGGTTTTCGCCCATGGTGCAGCCCTTTCTTAAACGACTTAGTTGTAGTCCCCGTTGATATTTATCGACGTCTGTAGGCAGCTAAAGGTCTGAATTTCATTATAGTTGTGACTGTTCGTGTGCCGCCAAGGTTAAAGTTTACCGTAGATGGCAAAATGGCGCTATCCAAATCTGACTGTGGAGAAACTGCGGTGCACCAGGGCCATAGATGATCGGGGTGGACGACGGCTGTGGTCATTCGTACACTTTAAATCATTAGGTGACTAATAAAAACACATTGGCAGTAGCACTATTCACTTCTTGCCGATAGTCTTTTTCAGTGCTGAGCAGTGAAGATAAGTTTTTCTTCTATAGTTTCAATTATTTAGGGTCATTTTTAACAGATGTTATTTGACCAACCGTTCCTTATAAAATTTTAATCCTCTACTTCATGAATTCTTTTCTCTACCTTGTAAATTCTTTTAAATTGCAATTGCTCGTAGCAATAAATTTTAAGAGAAAATGTGAAGCAGTAATGAAAATAGAAAGTTTCTCAACATTTCTCTAGAAGACAGTCACCAAAAGATATTGCTAGTTGCGCTTAAAATTTTCTTTCACAGAGATCAGTTACCTCACAATATAATTTCATAGGCCATTACTGTACGAAAAGTTTTTGGTCTCCGATAATAGTAATGACACGAATTCTAAAGTAACGAGTACTAAAGAAAGGTGGCGTACTGGTTTCCTTATGCAGCTAAAATTATTGAAGACTCAACCCGAGTCATTACATAGTAGCTACGAAATACAATTAGCACTCTTCCTACACAAATTTTGTGTTATTATCATAACGTAAGAGAGAGATCTCTTCCAGAAAAGCTGTTAATAACTCTTTTATAGGTCTGCTGCTGTGTTTCAATTAGGATACATTGCAGAACCTCTGGTCTTGAGTTATTTGCAAAAATAAATAAATCTGTCTGTTATACACTAACGGAAAAAATCGCAACACCAAGGAGGAGTCGTGCGACATAAACGAAAGTTCAAGACGTGTCATCTGAAAGATGATGTCTATTCGAATTTCGCGCCTGTCGCTAAAGATTGGTGTAGCGCTACTCTGAGGAAGTAAATCAGGTTTGCTTTAAATACTCGCTGTAACGGTTTTGACAGTCAGTTGCCTTTGAGATAGAACGTGATGAGTCGATGTTAGTGAAGAATGCCTTTAAGGCGACGAAGACGCTAACCACCGAATGTTTTTGTAACATAAAGCAAACGTTATTAACATTCTACAAGATTATTCTTGAAGCCAACATATTTGCGGCACTCTGCCCTTTGAGGGCTCCGATTATTAGAGTATAAAATTGTAACGTGTAACATGGCTGTTTGTAACGCATCTATGTCGATGCATGAGTCGAGTTTCGAAGTCGAGGAGTTCGTTCACACATGAAGGACCTTCTTCTTCAGTACGATAATGCCAGACCACACACAAACGTTTCGACATCTGCAACGGTCTGAAGCCTTGGACTCACTGTCATCGATCATCCCCCATACAGTCCCGACTCAGCAGAATCCGATTTTTGTCTGTTTCCCAAACTTACAGAACACGTTCGATGACTTCACTTTGACAGTGAAATGTGTTCGTCTCCAGGGTCACTATGTTGAAGAATAAAAACGTAGACATGAAGAATAAGGACGTAGATTGTTAATAATGTTTTGAAAGACATCATGCTTACACCAGTGACTGTTAAACTTTTTATTTCCACTATTGAAATTTCGGTCTTACGCCATTATCAAGTACTGATGTTTTGGCTTTAAGCCAGGTCGACTTTATACAGGCTGACACATTTATATTTCGTTGTCATTTGCTGCTAAGTAGAGCGAGCACACACGTCCATATATCGTAAAACAGCACAGTCTGTACATACACATGTTCGTTCCACCATCACTAGTAACTTTTGCACTAAACCACAGCTTTGACATGGCTTAAAGCCAAAACATCTGCACTTGATAATAGCCTAAGGCTGAAATTGCAATAGTGGAAAAGAAAGTTTTACAGTCACTGGCGTAAACATCGTGTCTTTCAAAATAATTTTACGTGACTGTGAATCCCAGTTATGAAAAGCAATTAGCAACGTTTGTTTTATTTAAAAAGCTTTAAAAGGTTTCACAAAAAATTCAGAGGCATTACTTTTCAGGACGCTCTTTACATTTGTGGATTTACTTTTCTTAGTATACCGTGTGTGTATGTGCGTGTGTGTGTGCGTTGTGTTCCTCCAAAAAATCGTAACACAACACACACATATGTAATACTAACAAATGTAAATCCCCCTGATGATGGAGGTTTAAACCTTGAGGTCGTGTAATAGGGCTAAGAGAAACTAGATATTCCTCCTGCGATACTACAAAAATGTAGCCACTGTACATTACTACTGGCAGCCGTGGTCACGAGAAACACGATTGCAAGAAGACCAGGTCCTGGACAGCCACGTGGCTGAGAGGGAAGACCATCGTTTTTGCCATGTTGCCCTCGCGCGTCGTACTGCATCTGCGACAGCGTTTTTTAAGCAGCATATGGGACCACAGTGACACAACGAAGTTACAAATCGGTTACTTCAAGTACAGTTCCGAGCCAGACGCCCTGTAGCATGTCTTCTACTGACCCCACACCACGGCAATAAGAGACTTCGGTGCCGTCAAGCGAGAGCTAACTGGACGGCAGGGTGGAGGTCTGTCGAGTTTTCTGAAGAAAGCTGGTTCTGCCTCTGTGCCAGTGATGGCCGTGCATTGGTTGGAAGGAGACCAATTGGCCTGCCACCAACCTGTCTGTGTGATGGACACACTGGACCTACACCTGGAATTATGGTCTGGGGTGCGATTTCGTAGGACAGCAGGAGCACTGTCGTGGTTATCCCACGCACCCTGGCTGCAAATTTATTGACTGCACATTTACGAGGTGTGGCTAGAAAAAAACCGGACTAGTACTGGTGAAACAATAAAACGAATGCAATAAGGCTGAAAGTCGCGTGGCCTGTCACGTGACTCTCGCTCCGCCTACTGCTCGAGTTTCATCTGCCTCCTGCACTCAGTCTGCCCGTGGCGTCTGTTTTAAGTAGTTGACGTTTTGTCTGTGCGTCGGAAAATGTTGAGTGTACAGAAAGAACAGCGTGTTAACATCAAATTTTGTTTCAAACTAGGAAAATCTGCAAGTGAAACGTTTGTAATGTTACAGCAAGTGTACGGCGATGATTGTTTATCGCGAACACAAGTGTTTGAGTGGTTTAAACGATTTAAAGATGGCCGCGAAGACACCAGTGACGACACTCGCACTGGCAGACCATTGTCAGCAAAAACTGATGCAAACATTGAAAAACTCGGTAAACTTGTTCGACACTTTCCTTGTCAACTCCTGTTAACTCAGACACTGCTCTGATTGTTAAACGGCGATCTTGTCGAACAAGTTTACCGATTTTTTCAATGTTTGCATCAGTTTTTGCTGACAATGGTCTGCCAGTGCGAGTGTCATCACTGGTGTCTTCGCGGCCATCTTTAAATCGTTTAAACCACTCAAACACTTGTGTTCGCGATAAACAACATCGCCGTACACTTGTTGTAACATTACAAACGTTTCACTTGCAGATTTTCCTAGTTTGAAACAAAATTTGATGTTAACACGCTGTTCTTTCTCTACATTCAACATTTTCCGACGCACAGACAAAACGTCAACTACTTAAAACAGACGCCACGGGCAGACTGAGTGCAGGAGGCAGATGAAACTCGAGCAGTAGGCGGAGCGAGAGTCACGTGACAGGCCACGCGACTTTCAGCCTTATTGCATTCGTTTTATTGTTTCACCAGTACTAGTCCGGTTTTTTTCTAGCCACACCTCGTATACGTCAATCTGGGGATTCGACCTGTTGTGCTGCCGTTCATGAGCAGCATTCCAGGATAACGCTCGCCAACATACCGCTGTTGTAACCCAACATGCCCTACAGAACTTCGACATGTTGCCGTGGCCTGCACAATCATCAAATCTCTCTCCAGTCGAGCACATATTGCACATCGTTGTACGGCAACGTCAGCGTCTTCCACGAGCAACCTTATGAGGAGGTTTACTATCTTTGGCCCGAAGAAATCATGCTCTTTGAGATTTTTTTTTCTCGGGATGTGTTATAGATATCAATGTCAAATTTGGTCAAAATGTTTATTGATATTTTCTCTACAAACTGGAATTTTCTCGACCGGAAATGTCGAAGAGGAAAGGCAGAAACGCCGTCGGAACGAAACAAAATTTCGATGTAGACCTCCACGCGCGGTATGTCACAGGTCAGCCGGCTCGTCTGAAATCAAAATTGAGTTGACGTTAGCAAGTATATAAGATTCTTTAGGAGTTGTACCTCGCTTAAGTTATTTGGACCATAGGAAACAAAATGGCGGCCATTTGAAAACAAATAGGGTTTTTTTCATCGATTTTTCGACTTCGTCGGCCAAGTAAAAATATTAAAGTTGATGGATCGGAATAAAAGTGGTACAACTCTTAGACATTTTAGTTCGCTTCGTCGGATACAAAGAATCATGTCAATCGGTTCAGTAGATTTGAAGTTACCATACCTCCAGATAAAAAAAAAAAGGTCATTTCCAGGAAAACGCGTTTGAAGTTTGGACTACATGTAAATGCAATATTATGCCACTTACGTTGAATCTGCTGTTCCGGGTCCATAAACTATTCCTTCCTCTTCCTCACAGAGGGCGTTCTGCTCGATCTGGGCCATCCTGCGCTGCTCCAGAGCCGCTCGTACGGCCGGTGACAAGCGGTTTTCGGCCGCTTGAATCCGGTGGTCGTCCGAAAGCTTGGCGAAATGCGTCGAATAGAATCCCAGGGTGACGTCCATCGTTGTCATTGCCTTCAGAATTGCTGAATACCCTTCATTGAAACTGCTCACTGCCAGGAAAGTCGCAATCTCCACTGTCTTCGCACCAGAATGCAAATGCTTGGGGGCTAACTTCCAAACACACGCGTTCTAACTTTGATTTGAGTTTTGTGTATTTCCTCCCAAGCACCAGTACAATAACTTGTCCTCCGAAAGAAAAAAAAAAACTTGTGCGTGCGACATCCGGCACCTGTACAACACAGTGCATGGGTATTTGCATAGTTGCATTCTGTCTGTTACGCTGGATATTAATGTGTGCTGAAATGTCATTAGTGTACACTATTTCTTGGTGTTGCGATTTTTTTCTGTCATTGTAGCTTGAGTGATAAGTTACGAGAACCAAAGCTGAACCAGAAACTGACACTTGCGGAAATCCACGAATAATTTCTTCCGAATCGGAATATCTCCTCTCCATATTTTCATGTACACTACTGGCCATTAAAATTGCTACACCACGTAGATGACGTGTTACTGACGCGAAATTTAACCGACAGGGAGAAGATACTGTGATGTGCAAATGATTAGCTTTTCAGAGCATTCACACAAGGTTGGCGCCGGTGGGGACACCTACAACGTGCTAACATGAGGGATGTTTCGAGCTGATTTTTCATACACAAACAACAGTTGACCGGTGTTGCTTGGTGAAACGTTGTTGTGATGCCTCGTGTAAGGAGGAGAAATGCGTACCATCACCTTTCCGACTTTGATAAAAATCGCATTGTAGCCTATCGCGATAGCTGTTTATCGTATCGAGACATTGCTGCTCGCGTTGGTCGAGATCCAATGACTGTTAGCAGAATATGGAATCGATGGGTTCAGGAGGGTAATACGGAACGCCGTGCTGGATTCCAACGGCTTCGTATCACCAGCAGTTGAGATGACAGGCATCTTACCCGCATGGCTATAACGGATCGTGCAGCCACGTCTCGATCCCTGAGTCAACAGATGGGGACGTTTGCAAGACAACAACCGTCTGCACGAACAGTTCGACGACGTTTGCACCAGCATGGACTATCAGCTCGGAGACCATGACTGCGGTTACCCTTGACGCTGCATCGCAGACAAGAGCGCTTGCGATGGTGTACTCAACGACGAAGCTGGGTGCAAGAATGGCCAAACGTCATTTTTTCAGATGAATTCAGGTTCTGTTTACAGAATCATCATGGTCGCATCCGTATTTGGCTACATCGCCGTGAACGCACATTGGAAGCGTGTATTCGTCATCGCCATACTGGCGTATCACCCGGCGTGATGGTATGGGGTGCCATTGGTTACACGTCTCGGTCACCTCTTGTTCGCACTGACGGCACATTGAACAGTGGACGGTACATTGCAGATGTGTTACGACCCGTGGCTCTACCCTTCATTCGATCCCTGCGAAACCCTACATTGCAGCAGGATAATGCACGACCGCATGTTGCAGGTCATGTACGGGTCTTTCTGGATACAGAAAATGTTCGACTGCTGTCCTGGCCAGCACATTCTCCAGGTCTCTCACCAATTGAAAACGTCTGGTCAATGGTGGCCGAGCAACTGGCTCGTCACAGTACGACAGTCACTACTCTTGATGAACTGTGTTATCGTGCTGAAGCTGCATGGGTAGCTGTACCTGTACACGCCATCCAACCTCTGTTTGACTCAATGCCCAGGCGTATCAAGGCCGTTATTACGGTCAGAGGTGGTTGTTCTGGGTACTGATTTCTCAGGATCTATGCACCCAAATTGCGTGAAAATGTAATCACATGTTAGTTCTGGTATAATATATTTGTCCAGTGAATACCCGTTTCTCGTGTGTATCTCTTCTTGGTGTAGCAATGTTAATGGCCAGAAGTATATATTGGAGAAGCTTTTCCATTTTGTCCTTAATTCCTATGTGATTATACTTTTAGGTACGCTACCAACTTTTAGGTACGCTACTAACTAAATCATTGTCTCCGTTTAAGATTCGTATTATGGGGCGTTTTTTTATTCACTTTTTTGCCAAAGGTCATCAAGCTTTGGAAAGCTCTAATGCAGACTTCCGTATTTTCCTTTCGTCTGACGTCACCAGGAACCTTCGAACCAGTGCACAGATTGATGACTCCACTGAAATCGAATAAAACACTTCGGCTGAAGGCGGGAACTGGCGGGGCGCCGCCCCTGGCCGCCTGCTGCAGTCCAGCCTGTTATCTGCAGTCACAATTTAAACGAGGCGAGCTGCGGCCGCCAGCCTGCCACGGACGTTTCAATCAGCGAGCAAGCTGACGCCCTGATAGGTCGCGCTATTGACGCGTGTGCCACTGTGCGCCGCTGACGTACAGATTTGACGCATTCACCGGCCGCTGCGCAAATCATATGAGGCCCTTTTGTTGTGGCTTATCTGGCGGAATGTGACTGCAGCTGTGAAATAATTACAGCAACCTCGGAACCCCCTCCACTCCCCACCTCTCTTCCTGAGTCCAGTGCAAATGTGTGGAATTCGAAGCAACGTGGGCTGTTGGTAGTCACAAAACTAATAAACACAAGATTGGCGGGCTCTGTCAGAAACTGAAAAATTAATGATAGTCGGTACAGTACTGTGTATCAACAGTCACATTTATCTTGCAATGCCATCCACTAACGGTTCTCCCTCTTCGAAAGCATATCGAAATGCAGTTAACAATTTATGAGACCAGTTGATAGATCATTTCATGGCAAAGGTATCTTGACAGTTCCACTTCCGTTATTTAAATCAAAGACATTTAAACTCTGAATTAGAACAAGACGTACACATACTCAACGCTCTTGGTGTAAAGACTGCAGCTGATTCTTAATATAAGGAAACATATGTATCACGGATAAATGGCAAAAAAATGCCCTTTGTTATTGACTATATCACCGGTGATCAATCAGTGGGACAAGTCAAAATAGTCAAATATGTAAGTGCATCAAACTCGAGCGGTTTATCGTGGACCGATCTATTACATGTGGTTGTGGGGTAAGGAAATCCGCGGTTGAGATTCACTGGAAGAATACGAAGGTTGTGTAATTTATCTGCTCAGCAAGTTCCTTATAAAGTGTCGTCCACAGGTTTGTTAAGGTTTATTTGAGAGTATGGTACCCTTATCGTGACTAACGAAAGACAAAAGGAAGGCTTACAAAGGAGTTACTGGATTCGCCACGTATTTTTTATCAAGTAAAAGTGTGTCCAATAGTTCATAAAGTCCATTGTGATACCTTAAAATAAAGTGATATGCATCAGGTAAAGATTTACTTCTCAAGTTGCGTTGAGTACAAGACTTTGAAAAAAAAAATGGAAATGCTTAGGCTTCAGCGGCCGTAGTCAGTTAGCACACAAGTTTTCCGCACGTACAGCCATTGTACAAGTGTGGCTGAGAATTCTGACATTTTGAACACGGCACGTTAATGCGTGATCCTCAAGTAAATGTGGTTAGCACGTGCGTAGAAAACTGATTCCGCTAATTCTGCCCTCGCTTAGACGTAGTGACTGAACTGTTTCATACCGCATGAAAATCATGCGGATTGCGGCGAGACATAACTATTGTCTGTGGTATATGGTTCAAATGGCTCTGAGCACTATGGGACTTCTGAGGTCATCAGTCCCCTAGAACTTAGAACTACTTAAACCTAACTAACCTAAGGACATCACACACATCCACGCCCGAGGCAGGATTCGACCCTGCGACCGTAGCGGTCGCGCGGTTCCAGACTGAAGCGCCTAGAACCGCTAGCCCTTCCGGCCGGCGTCTGTGGTATACATGTATCGACATCGGCGTGGTGCAGCAATATTTGGACGATACCACACCTACCATACATGAAATGCGTATCCGAATAGTCCTCTTTACTGTAATGTTCCATGTTAACGCCAGCACTCGTACAACACTACTGACTCTCCGCAAACAATTGACATGAATGGCATTCTTCCTGCGCACTGTACTGTCGTATCCATTCTGTTTACAACACCACGTCTCCCAAAACGTGAAAAAAGATTGCAGCACGGACCACCATGCGCTATTTACACAGAATTTACGGACCTATGTTTACTGAGACTGTTTTGCCTCTAACATCGTGTACTTTCAGCTGTATGCGTTTAAGCCACTAATTATGGTACACACAGTGTATCAACTGATCGTAAACCCATAGAAAATGTGACAGGAATCAACGTCACCGAAATTTAATCGCTCTATGGAATCTAATTATCAATGGCTGCTTGGTCCCTTTCATCCCTAAACCAACCAACCAACCAACCAATGGCTGGCTTCAGCTGGTTGTATCAGTCCTAAGGAATCTTGTGTACTCTCGTCATTGCCGAGCTGACAACATTACCTAGGCTACAGGTGTGTTACAGGTATTAGCGTCATGTATCCAGTAGGAGACCAATTTTTTGTCCGTTGTCCATCCATTGTGTATGCATATCTATATATTCTATAATATTGTATAACAATGACAATAGTACTCGATTACGAGCAACTACAGAGAGTGTGCTGATTGTAAAAAACACAATCTCTGGAAATTTATTAATGACGTTCCCTCGCACCTGGGAAACGCATGTGTTTCACTTTCTGTGTCTGCGTACGAAACTGAGGAGGCAATGTGCGTATCCTGTGCTGGAAGCAATGGGCGGGTGTTCGCGTGGTGGTGTTGTCGATGGCGGTGTAGATTCTACGAGGCCGCCGGCGGTTCGCGGTGACGCAGCCCTCTCGGGAGCAAGATGTGGATAGCGAGGCCCCGAGTTTTGACGAGAGCTGCCGCATTCGTGCCTCTGCAAATCCCCTACAAGCGCCCGATCTGCCTCTCCGCATGCCGTGCAAGCGAATCCTATTTCGCCTGCCTCTGCTGGCTAAGCCAAGACGCCCGTCGTCGAAGAGGCACCAGTCACGCTGAGGCAGATGAAAGCGCAGACGCTGACAGGTACTGCTATTTCCCCCCAAGGCAGAGCGCTGGGTTGTGACAGATACGCCGTCTGGAATCGGAGATCACATCCGACATTTTTCTCGTGCTCGTAAGCGCTGTTGTAGGTTTGTTACGCTTATTCAGGATGTTTCAAATAAGATGTTTCACTAAGTGAAAGGACTGCTCTTTTAGATGCGTAAACTTAGGAAACGTTACTCTTTCTTTGGAGTTATGAACACAGTTTATTTAGTTATTTTCCAAAGAGTTACATCAACGAGTCATAATCTTTCAGACACTGCACTGTTTTTCCATTATGCAACTGACGTATTTAAACCAACTGTGTACAAATCAATTTAAATCAAATTTATGTCACTTTTAGTTAAGGAGCTAGAAACGTTCAATGTTTTACAGAGACACAATGCCATCAATAGTATTCGGAACCTGGCTGAAAATGACTTTCAAGTTCGTGACGCCCTCCATCGGTAATGCTGGAGTTCAGTATGGTGTTGGCCCACCCTTAGCCTTGATGACAGCTTCCTCTCTCGCAGGCATACATTCACTCAGGTGCTGGGAGGTTTCTTGGGGAATGGCAGACCATTCTTCAAGAAGTGCTGATCTGAGGATAGGTGTCGATGTTGGTCGGTGAGGCCTGGCACGAAGTTGGCGTTCGAAAACATCCCAAAGGTGCTGTATAGGATTCAGGTCAGGACTCTGTGCAGGCCAGTCCATTACAGGGACGTTACTGTCTTATAAGCGCTCCGCGACAGGCCGTGCATTATGAACAGGTGCTCGAGCGTGTTGAAAGATGCGATCGCCATCCCCGAATTGCTCTTCAACAGTGGGAAGCAAGAAGGTGCTTCAAATATAAATGTAGGCCTGTACTGTGATAGTGACACCCAAAACTGCAAGGAGTGCAAGCCCCTCCATGAAAAACACGACGACACCATAACACTACCGCCTCCGAATTTTACTGTTGGCACTACACATGCTGGCAGATGACGTTCATCAGGCATTCGCCATACCCACACCCTGCCATCGGTTCGCCACGTTGTGTACCGTGATTCGTCACTCCACACAACGTTTTTACACTGTTCATTTGTACAATGTTTACGCTCCTTACACCAAGCGAGGTGTCGTTTGGCATTTACCGGTGTGATTTGTGGTTTATGAGCAGCCGCTCGACCATGACATCCAAGTTTTCTCACTTCCCGCCTTTCATAGTACTTGCAGTGGATCCTGATGCAGTTTGGAATTCCTGTGTGATTATCTGGATAGATGTCTACCTGTTACACATTACGACCCTCTTCAAATGTCGGCGGTCTCTGTCAGTCAACAGACGAGATCGGCCTGTACGCTTTTGTGCTATACGTGTCCCTTCCCGTTTCCACTTCACTATCACATCGGAAACAGTGCACCTAGGGATGTTTAGGAGTGTAGAGATCTCGCGTACAGACGTATGTCACAAGTGACACCCAATCACCCGATCACGTTCGAAGCCCGTGAGTTTCGCAGAGAGCCCCATTCTGCTGTATCCAGATGACTAATGACTACTGAAGTCGCTAATATGGAGTACCTGGTAGTAGGTGGCAGCACAAAGCACCTAATATGAAAAAGGTATGTGTTTGGGGGTGTCCGGAACTTTTGATCTCATAGTGTAGATACAACATACTGCACATAATTAGCTGTGTTCAGATCGAAGTTTTATGACGGAATGTTCATTTAAGTGAGGTTTTCAAACAGGTTTCCATTTTCCTGAATGCACAACTGAGTTCGACTTCTAAACGATTTCCGGATGAGATGTAAAGTAGCTAGTGTCACGGAGCGACAAGCTTCCTTGATGTGCTGTTTGAACTCATGGCCAGCTGGACTGTGTCTTTAGAGTACGTAGCCATATACAGGGCAGGTGAGAATGCACAAACAAAAGAGGTTCACTCTGCCACGGACATGGACGTGGAATAAATGCGGCATACTCGTGGACGTGGAATAAATGTGGCATACTCATGGACGTGAAATAAATGTGGCATACTCATGAATGTGGAATAAATGTGGCATACTCAAACATAAAAGCTTTTCATGAAATAATAGGCCTAAACAATAACGATCATGAAAGCAGACCAGCCATAGCCCTAACTAACGAGGGAAACTAGTGAGCTGGGCCAACTCTAGCAGGATTTGGTCCAATAACAAAAATCTGCAACAAGTAATTAATACACAAACGAAAGTTCACTCAAACAGCAATACAATTAAAGACAAACAAAAGTTAACAGTGTTTCATCAGAACATAAGAGGCCTATACTGCAAGCTAGATCAGTTCACAGCAAATATAGAAGACACAAAAGGTATAAACAGTGCCCACATTCTGTGTCTAACAGAACACCACATCACTGCTGGTATTGAAGTGGTCCCTATTCCTAACTATGTTTAGGCAACGTCTTATTGCAGGAACTATATGGACAAAGGAGGAGTAGCTGTATATGTAAAAAACAATGTCTTGTTCACGGCAATAGATGTAAAAAGATTCTGCTTTGAGCTACATTTTTAAGTATGTGCTATAGAGGGGCCAGACACTGTCTCCAGATTAACAGTTGTGGCAGTTTACAGGGCACCATCTGGTAATTTTAAAGTGTTTGTTAAACAATTAGATACTCTTTTGTTGTACTCAAGTAGAAAAAATAGGGGCATGGTAGTTGTTGGGGATTTTAACATAGATTTCTTGGTTAATTCTCCCTGCAAGGTGGAGTTTGAAAATCTCATGTGCACGTACAACCTTGTTCCCGTGGTTAGCTCGCCCACCAGAACCACAACCTCTTCCAGTACTCTCATTGATAACGTTTTTGTTGATCAGAGGAAAGTCAACCATATTAATATTGAAATGGTTATAAATGGTCTGTCTGACCATGACGGACAACGAGTTACTTTCAACAGCTTGGAAATTCCTCTGAGTGACACCTCACTTAGATGGAAAACAGTAAGGAAAATAAGTGAGGAAGCTATTCAAACGTTCAGATCACGTCTTCAGCATATTGACTGGACACCTGTTTATCTAGCAGAAACTGCTAATTCAAAATACAATTTATTCACAAATGAGATAGCAGGTACCTTTGAAAGTGTATTTCCAAAAAAGTCATACAGAGTCCAACCTGCCAGGTCTGCAAAAAAACCATGGCTCACTAAGGGCATCATAGCTTCCTGTCAGAGAAAAAGACAACTCTACATAGCATCAAAGACTTCTAACAACCCTGCTCAGCTAAAACATTATAAACTCTACTGTAAAATTCTTGCCAAAGTAATTAAAAACTCTAAAAGTATGTGTATAGCATCTGAAATTACTAATTCTGAAAATAAAATTAAAACAATCTGGAATGTGATAAAGAGAGTAACAGGGACTGTAAACTACACCAAAGACAAAAATATTGTTTTAACTGTTGACAACTCAGAGATAACTAATAGTGAGGAAATTGCTGAAATCTTTAACCAACATTTTTTAACTGTCCCAACACAGATAGGTTGCCATGGTTCTGTAGATAAAGCTGCCTGTATAATGAAAAATAATTTTCCAGAACCTTTCAGTCAAATAAGTGTGCTTCCCATTACTGCCACTGAAATCAAAAAAATCATACAGTCTTTGAAAAATAAACATTCTGCTGGTATCGACGATATTTCAAGCAAGCTGTTGAAGGCTTGCTGTAGTGAAGTGACCGAAGTTTTGTCTCACATCTGCAACACATCCATGCAACAAGGAGTGTTTCCAGACAGAATGAAATACTCTGTTGTCAGGCCCCTGTACAAAGCAGGGGATGCTACAAATGTGTCAAACTATCGCCCTATCTCTCTATTACCAACATTTTCAAAAGTCCTAGAAAAAGCTCTGTACAACAGGATTGTGGCACACCTTGGTGACCTGAACATCATTAACAGTCAGCAGTTTGGTTTTCAAAAGGGAGTTTCAATAGATAACGCATTTTTCTCATTCACAAATGATGTTCTAGAGTCTATAAACAGCAAGAGGCTGCCAACTGGTGTCTTATGCGACCTATCAAAGGCGTTCGACTGTGTAGATCACCAGATACTCTTAAAGAAGGCCTGTCATTATGGAATTACAGGACCTGTAGGGAACTGGTTAAAATCGTACCTCGAAAATAGGAAGCAGAAGATTATTCTAGATGTTTCAGATAGTGTATCACAATATATAGTGGACTCTGAGTGGGGAATTGTGCAGCATGGAGTGCCACAGGGATCAGTGCTTGGACCCTTGCTGTTCCTCATATATGTTAATGACCTACCTTTATCCATCAATAAGCAGTGTAAATTTACAATGTTCGCTGATGATACGAGCATTGTGGTGGATAATGTGTCAACTACTGACTTAGAATCCGAGGTCAATGATATCCTTAAAGAAGTTCTGGGTTGGTTTAGTATTAACTCCCTTTCAATAAACCTGAAAAAAAAACAATTTTATCCAGTTCCAGACAACCCACAAAAACCCAAAAGAAATAGTTATCACACAGAATGATCAGATGATAAAGCAAGTGTACTTATCAAAATTCCTAGGCGTATATGTGGACAGTAAGCTGAACTGGGAACATCACGTTCTACAAACACTAAAACGGCTGACGTCGGCAACATTTGCTTTACGAATTTTGTCACGCTTCAATGACATCACCATCTCAAAGTCAGCTTACTTTGGCTATTTTCATTCAGTCATGTGTTATGGCATCATCTTCTGGGGCAATACACCTGCCGCAAAGAAAATCCTCACAGCACAAAAAAGAGCAATAAGAATCATTTGTGGTGTACCCCCACGAACCTCATGTCGAAATCTTTTTAAACGACTTGAAATACTGACAGCAACATCTCAGTACATATATTCACTGATGTGCTTCATAATAAATAACCCCACTCTGTATGAAACGAATTGCCTACATCATGAACATAACACCAGAAGAAAAGAGGATTTCCACTGTGAGTTAAAGAACTTGACACTTATTCAGAAAGGGGTAAAGTACGCTGGAACGAAAATTTTCAATTCCCTACCCAACAGCATCAAAAGTATAAGGAGTAGTACATCAGTATTTAAACGTAGCTTGAAAAATTATTTACTTGAGACCTCACTTTATTCACTAGAGGAATTCTTTCAGAGGAATAAGTGAAACCCAGATTGGAAAGATGTTTTTAAATTTTTTGACACTGTTTACTGTTAAACTAATGTAATAATGCCCTAATGTAAAAATTCCTCTTTTTCTCATTTCCATTTTTGGGTCACTTTTAAACCCAAAGTGGGAAGTTTTGATTACTGTTCAAAGTTAAAATAGATGCAATAATGCCCTAAATATGAAACTGCTATCTTCACATTTATGTTGACTAGTTTTTAAGCTAATAAGCATGACTTTTGTGCACTGTTATTAATACTATAACAATGTCTTTATTCTATGTATTTTATTATGTACATTGACACGTTCCACATCTGAGTGACTTGCTCACATGTACAGATCTATGGAACAAGTATATAAATAAATAAAAATAAAATAAAATAAATAAATATCCAGCGAGTACATTGGCAAGCCGCTGGTGCTCGGCGAATGCCGACACGATGGCAGTGAAGCGGCCATAGTTTGTACCCTGAGATGTCCTGGACGAAGGGCTCCGTCCGTCGTTTATTCAGGATAACGGGCACTCATTTGAACGCTCCATTTAAATGAACATTCCGCCACCGCAAGATTCATCTGCACACAGCCGATTATGTACAGCACGCTGCATCCAGCCCTAACACTGTGAATGTTTCTATCTCCCTGTCTGAAATTGATAGAAGCTTGATTTAAACTGATTTGTACACAGCTGGATAAAATACATGAGCTACAGGACAGAAAAAATAAAAAGATTATAAATCGCTGCTGTAACTCTCTGTAAAATGACTGAATAAACCACTAGTATGTTTGTAACTCCGGAGAAATAATAACGTTCTTACTTTTACCTACCTGAGTAACTATTCTTTTCACTTGTTAATTTATAAGCTACAAAGGAAAAACACCTCCGTCTATACTAAGAGTAATACCAAATTTTCAGTTAGCTGAGTAGTCCATACATATTATGAAAGTGGAAATACTGATGGTATCATTTTTTTTTAATTTTTGACTCATTCACTTTCTTATGATACAGTCGTAACTGGTTACAGCCTTCAAAGGCCATCTTCACATCCCGTGGTCAGCATTTTATGAACAAGTGTTCACGCGTTTCTGAACACTTGTTCATCAATTGCCACGCATAGTGTTTGAAGATGGCCTTTGAAGGCCGAAACTAGTTAAGACTGAATCATAAAAAAGTGAATGAGTCCAAAACAAAAAAATAATACCTCATACGTAATTTCAAACATTTATGAGACCTTTGCTTGATGAAAACCCCAACAAAATGATTTAATAAAATTTAAAAAGAACTCTTGTTGCATTTTCGCTGTTCATGCAGTAAAGCTGCTGCATCATGCATGTCGTTTTAATTTATCACTTCTTTACTAGTAAGTCAATTTAAAATACATTTTGCAGACAGTACTCCCATATACCATTGAATGTATCTTTGTACGACACACCATTCAGGGTGCATGAGATCATTAACATCGAGCTGCGAGAAAACAAAACTGCAGGACGGAATACTCAATATGACCAAGTAGTGGTAATTAATAGTTACTTCATGTTATTCAAATTTAGTTTATGTACATAAACTGTCTTACAATATAAACCTCGTCCATTTTCTCGAACTGAGCATGATCTACAAGAACTTCTTTTCTTTGTTCAGAAAGCATCATTTTATACGTTAGATGTGCCGTTCGTTTCAAATCTTAAATGAAATACTAAGGTTCCCATTTTAAAAAAAATTACTTTAATCTCCAAATTACCTTAAAAATCACGTTCAACGTCACGGGCATTAGTAGCAATGCGTGACCCTTTTTGCCACCTACAAATTCTCTCTGAAATATTTTGCTGTATATCATCGGTGTCCCGAGTTATTCCCCATTATGCATTAAAATGGTCCACCCTATATATACTCCTATGTGTAAAACTCTTTTGATGGCTACTGTTAATTTATTTTAATACTTAATCACTATCCAGGGGACGTGTAACGATTATATTGACATATACACATTCTTGACAGGTTACCGAGTCTGTGACGGCATTACAAGAAAACTGGACACGAAGATGAATGTATGCTGTAAATGATGATCAATTATTAAAATAAATATACAGCAGTCTTCGAAAAAGTTACAAAAATGAAAAGCAGCACAACTCGCTATTAGCCCATAAACGAAATTTGCCATGGCCAAAAACTGCACAAATCGTGCACTTTTTGATCGCAGGGACGTAAGAGTGACGTTACTGTGTGCACTGTTTTCGATTGACGGAGCGCAAATGTATTCTCATGTTGGAGGTGGAACAAACAAGAACGCAACCATTTTTATTACATAGGGCGAACTTTGAAGGTTTTGCCTGTTGACTACAGCATCAACAATTTTCCAACCATCACTCTTGCTCTGGAATACACCGCATGACTTAATTATTGTTGTCCACCCTCCACAGCCTCATAATACACAGCTTTGTTGTGTCCATCTGATCCCGAGAATCTGTCATATTCGCCCTATCAGTGCCACTCGACAAGAGCATGAGCGCGCTCAGTTCTGACGTCACGGCTAGCGTTACACTCCCACGTGTTTCCGCCGGCGAGTAGAAACCAACCGCGGCACCACCGTTGCAAGACTTCATATTCGCGGAACTGTAGCGGGAAGGAAGGAAGGAAGCCAGAGGTGTCCGAGCAGGCAATGCCTTACGGCTCTTTCTCTCTTCTCTTCCGCCTTCCTTCTTTCATTCAGTGGTCTGACGAGCGATATGTGGAATTCCAGTTGCTATGTGCCTTCCCCCTCCCAAAATTTACACATACCGTCATTGTCAAACACGTCTAGAATGTCATCGAAAACTTCATATTCTACAGTAGCAGCACTACTTCCGCAGTAGTATGGTATCGCCTATCTCATTTTCAGTCATACATCGAAGACTTGCAGAATACCCGCTATGGTCAACTGCAACATTTTTGCCGGCCAAGCCTTGGTTGGTGCGCTCTGATAGAGACCGGATTATATGCATTTGCTTATGTATTTGTATATTTGGCTCTCTTTCACCTGTTATTGCATATTTTAACTTATGGTTTTCGGTAGAAGGACCATTAAGGACAGGAAATGATGTATTTATACGTTTAATCAACACTCAAAACTTTACTTTACTTGTAGCTACTATAGAATGTGCGGTGTCAGGAAGCCGCTGCATAAATATGGTTTTCAAAAAATCGTCCTTGACTTGCGTACTAGCTGCAGTTCGCATCTCACGTAAGAGCTGAGTTGGCTTCTTATCACCTAATTCCACTTCTGTTAATAATTTCGTTACTTTGCTGTTTTCTGATTCTTCAAATTCCTGAATTAGTCTTGTTTTAAGGTCTGTGAACGGAGTTGTAGACAATGGTCGAGTCAAAAAGTCGCAAATTAATTCTGCAACTTCCGCTTCCAGTGACGCAACAACATGATTGAATTTCGTGGTTTCGTTAATAATACCCAACTTGGTAAACTGTGCTTCAACTTGAAGGAACCATAATACCTTTATGTGTTTTTTTTTTTTTTTTTTTTTTTTTTCCAGACGGGCGGATCTTCACTGAAACACGTACAATGTCCACTTCGTTCCGTACTGAAGCGGGCTTTGGATTTGCGTCGTTGCTGTCGCCGATCATTTTTACACTTCACTAACCAAAAAATGCGTTCCGTTTCTTATTAATCACGTCGGGGTCACCAGTATGGTTTATGGTTTACAGCAGAAGGACCATAAAGGACAAGAAATGATGTACTTATACATTTAATGAACACTCAACACATTGTAGATCTGAACAAGATCAGAGATGATAACAGTTTCTAAGTAATAAGAATGTAAACAAAGTTCAGAGAGATAATTTACAAATATTAGCACTCGTGTCCGCCACAAACTAAAAACTAGTGATGACGCGTATTTTCGCTCTTTGTTTACAATATTTTAAAAATCTAGATATGCGGGCTCTGGCTCGATTTCGTTCCGATGTCTCACAGAGTGAAGGCGACCTACAACTGCGTGGGACCGCTAACCAAGAGGCAACTGGCTAGCGAAATGAGTGATTACTGAACCAGAAGAGGCAGGCAGAGTCAATGCGCCTGCCGCCGCCGCCGACACCACTTAATCCCCTCCCCCCGTCATACCGCACGCGTCGGCAACAATTAAATTAAACTACACAAGTTGTTAGTCGCTCGTTCATTGTTTCCGTGTAGTTTTCTTTTTATCTGTACGTAGTTTAATGTGTTTAAATGTAGTGTGTAACATGTTGTGCACCATACCGCCCGAAAAATGAAATGTCTTTTCGTGGATTGTCGACCATCCTGGAACATTTTCATATGACGGAAATATTTTATATTGTCGAGTTTGCGAGAAAAACATTTCGTGCAAAAAGAAAGTGTTTCAAATAGACCAACTAGTCTTCATATTGTAGGAATGCAAAAGAAAGGTCCACGACAACAACTTTTGACAGCAGCAAATAGCTGTAGCAGGGATTTAACCTCCAAAGGCAACTGAAAAAATCGCTTTAGTATGGGCCTATGAGGAGCATTTATTGCAAGTAATATTCCTCTTCACGAACTTACAAACCATATCGTCAAAGGTTTGATGCGCAAATATTGATTAAATCAAAAACCAGGTGAATCAACACTGCGTAAAAATTACATCTCGACAATTTGGCTGCATGTTCTGGAAGAAATACACAATGAACAAACTGCCGACACTTGTGGCCCTTACATTGAAAATTTAATTGTTGGTTCGTTAAAACAACAGCATTATTCTTCCCATGTAGTGGCCTGCGAAGAACTTAAAAAGAAAAATGAGTCTAAGATCGCCAGATTTGTGGTTCAAATGGTTCAAATGGCTCTGAGCACTATGGGACTCAACATCTGTGGTCATAAGTCCCCTAGAACTTAGAACTACTCGTACTTAAACCTAACTAACCTAAGGACATCACACACATCCATGCCCGAGGCAGGATTCGAACCTGCGACCGTAGGAGTCGCGCGGTTCCTGACTGAGCGCCTAGAACCGCTAGACCACCGCGGCCGGCACCAGATTTGTGAATGAGGGCATTAGAAAAATATTTCCAGAACCTTCTGCAGATGAAAAGGTGTTCGTGTTTCTCTCAGATGCTGCTTGCTGTGTGATCAAAGCAGAAAAAGCTCTCCGAGTATTTTATCCCAGTTTGATTCACGTGACGTGCTTTTCTCACGGAGTGGATCGCCTGGCTGAATAAAGAGTTTCTTAAGGCACCTGCTCGAGACCTACAGAGAAAAACTACCGAATGTGCCTTTACCACCCGAAACAGTGGTAACTCGTTGGGGCACGTGGGTCGAAGCTGTGCTGATTTACAACGAGCATTTCGAGGCTATCAGAGACGTAGTAAACGACTTTGTTAGTGGAGACACCTTGACAATTTAATGATTCCATTATTAAAAACAACACTGCTGTGATTAGCAATCATTTCCCTATATACCTGGCGTTGAATGAATCTATTCAGTTAATGAATGAAATTAATCTAGTGAACTCCTGCAGATGAAAAGGTGTTCGTGTTTCTCTCAGATGCTGCTTGCTGTGTGATCAAAGCAGAAAAAGCTCTCCGAGTATTTTATCCCAGTTTGATTCACGTGACGTGCTTTTCTCACGGAGTGGATCGCCTGGCTGAATAAAGAGTTTCTTAAGGCACCTGCTCGAGACCTACAGAGAAAAACTACCGAATGTGCCTTTACCACCCGAAACAGTGGTAACTCGTTGGGGCACGTGAAAACTTAAAGAAACGTACGAAAATATTTTGAACAATTAGCCAGGCTTTGAGAATCTTTGTCCCAAATTAATGTTTTTATTAATGAGACGCTTAACTTCTTCCATAAACTATAAATATCAGCAAAGCACCCAAATTCAGATACTGTCCAGTCACCTCAGTGGATGTAGAACGGTCCTTCTCTGCTTGTAAAAATGTCTCGAGTGGTCGAAGACACAATATTACTACAGATACATTTGGAACAATACCTGATCGTTTATGTTTACAATAGTAGCAAAATGTAAAATAATTTGTAAACGATGCTTTAGTTCTATAATATTAACTAAACGCTGGTTTGTTCAAAAAATTCCTGATTGTATGTTTTCTTTTAATTAAAATATTAGGGAGTTCTTGTGCGTGCCCTTCCGCGTGCGACATATCTCGAAATTGAACCTGTGCGTATCGATTGTCTCCCGGCGACTATCTCGCATTGCATTCGCTTGTTACTGACAACAATAGCAAAGAAGGCACAATATTTGAAACACGGCTTGCGTCTTCTCTTTGATTTTTTTTTCGAAAACCTCATAACAAAACGTACGCTGCCCGACCTCAACCACTTAGTATACAGATAACGAGATCATCACTCTAAATGTCCCGATTTTTCATGCGGCCGGTGTTCTTCCTCGCAATCGATATCCACAGGTCCAAATTCGAGATATATCGCACACAGTAACTACTACGTTTTTTAATATTTGAAAGTTTCGATACTTTCCATGCATATTTTAAGCTTTTAGTGTGCATATTTGCATGCATATTTTTAGCTTTTTCTGTTGCATATAATCTGGTCTCTACTGATAATTCCGTAACCGCTTAAATTTTACGCTCCCCAGCATCGCCGCGTAAATGCACTGTGCCACTACCCGTATTACAAGTAACGTCAGCGGATTCCTTCGTGATTACGGTGTAATACCGACTGTTTTTTGACGTAACATACAGCACGCAGAGAAGCGTCACGCTACTTAAAAGGATTCGGTACTTGGTGACCATTTGACGCATATATTTTGGTGTCGTAGATTTCTCTGTTACGATGCTGGAGAACTTTTTTAGTTTCTTGGAAGGCTGGAGGTGTGACGTGAAGTCGTTTGGTCCATAACGCATTCTACACACGCCCTTCGTTAAGGATACGTTAAAACGTTTTCCACCCTCAGCCCATCTTCCGAAGTTAAGCTGCAGAGTCGTAAAACCACTGGGAAGTTCCGAGCGTCACAGGCGCCGTAAAACCCTTCTACGCTCTTGAATTAATTAATGTGTTTTCTTGAGGAGCTTCGAGCTTAATGAATGAACTGGTATGGGAGGTACTTTGTACTGGTCGTGATAACACCACCGAGTCAGAGAATGGACTGTGCAGAAGAAAAATGCAAATATTGTTTGCACCTGAACTTTGTTCTTTAGATTAGTGTGGAACTATCAGGATGAAATACAGTTGCTGATAACAGATGGAGACTGTCTCTCTATTTAATTACACCTTCTTGAGCTGCGGGTCACAAGTGTTTAAATTTTCACTGCCTTTGGTCGAACGCCGCACGATCAATTGAAAACTTCTCGGCAACCGTCAAGCGGCAATTAATAGTGGTTTCTTTATCCCATTTTGTGTAGGAGTTGAAATTTTACAGTAACAGCACCTATCATGGTTTTGTGGTGGTATTGCCGTCACTTTGGATTGTCGTCTCAGTTTGCTCAATTCCTCTTTTGTCCTCTTCATTATTGTCTGGAGTAGCAACCAGTAGGCATTGGACAGCGATGCGAAAACCGTTTTAATAAAAAAATGTGGCATATTCATGCGCTATATTGTGACATGTTAATAAAAAAGGCACACATCATCTACTATTTTTGACGGTATTAATTATACATCGTGGAGCAATGGCTTAGCCACAGCCGTTTTGAAGAACTGTCCGTCAACGGCAAGGTTCCTGCTTCGAATCCCAATGTGACACTTTTCCTCTTAGGAAGATTCAAAGGGCCATTCTGTTTGATGGTCTGTGCTATGGTGCTTAAGTTCCCACAAAAAATTATAGATCTATGCGAAGAAGCAGGAGCCGGTGCTCTTCACCCCAACTAAAAAAGATGAAAGGGCTGCACCGCAATGTTGGGCTCAATAAATAGTGCCAGTGCATGTCATAAGCACGATAAACAATGAGGAGGTGAGATGCAATGCACATCAGCGACACACCCTTAGTGAAACAGCAAAGCAAATCACCTCTCACCGTATGTTGTGTGAAATGTGTTCATGAGAGAACACACTACAAGAACAGTTTCAGTACTAACAGCTTCAAACCAGCAAAAGCACCTACATCAGTAAAATTATACTTGCAACTAACTGAAATCTCACACCATCATCAATAGGTCTATTTGATGCCGAAGCTGCGAGGCAGCATCGAGCAATCTTCGGTTGTGCATATTATGAAGTACAAGTACTATAGTGTTTTATATTACATATTTATGTGTGCTTTTCACATTCTTGTCGTAGTTTGTTGACCTCCCTGCTTATCTTGCAGAAGGCGCAGAACAGTAACCATCTGTTGTTCACTTGTCGTGGCAACAGTGATGATTTTCTGCATATCGCTATTAATTTAGGGTCTTTCCTAACTATTCTTTACTAATAGACATACTTTTAGTTACAGTACAACACTTGTTATTGCGGTAACTGTGTAACGATTAGGCAAACAAGCGGCCACTGAGCAGATGCGGATCATGTCTGGAATTATTAATACTTCAAATAGCGACTGTCTTCCTCAATACACAAATTTTCACCGTTTCTTGTCAAGTCTGAGTAAACCATTATGGACCAAGTACGTTTCGCTGCTCATTAAGAGAGTAAACATCCGCACGTTTTCGAACAAATGGCGCGAATCAGTTTGCATTTGTAAAATATCTTTACCTCGAATTTTGTGGATAATCCCATGTGCTTCCTGTAACACAAGGAAAACTTCATGCTCAGATTTTTTTTTTTTTTTGGGGGGGGTGATCCTTTTTAATTCGGCTTCACTTCATTCTTTACACATTCTGACTAAATTATTTAAGATATAATTATATCTATCTAAATCTTCTTAGAGTCTCAAGATTGCTCCTTGAATAAAGTATCTCATGTAACACTTTTCAGAAGTCTGTTTTGTAGACCACTGTATTTAAAATTGCTTTAATTTTACTTTGTAAACGGTCGCTGACCACGCAGCCATGTTTAAAACTTTAATACCACTGTATTTATTTGAGCTTCCCAGTACATCTTCATTTCTCATTTTATTTCTGAAAATTTTGAATGTTCTCCTGTTGTATTATATTTCATATGTTTCCAGTTCATGCTTCTGCCACTATCTTTCACTCCCGTAATATACCTTGATCCAGAATTGCTGCTACAGAAAATTGTTCCAGGAAATTGTGCCAAAACTGGATACATTCCTTACTGAAAAAGCGTTTTTTTTTTCACATTAGCAAGCCATCACGCTACAGAGAAAAAAAAAAAAGAAGCAGATCGCTTCCCTTAAAATCTAATCGCATGTAGACTAAATTATGAATGAGACAAAATAATGTGCAGTTACGCTGTAACAGAATTCGGTTGTAGCATCTGTGACTGAAGTTCGAGCGGATATAAAACGTTCAAATAAAAGACGTTTGCCAGTCTGAAGGACTTCGTTCTCACACTGTCGATGCGACCGTTATTCTTGTACAGATTTAATTTGGATAACTGCCAAAAGACACGAGAAATGATGGAGGAAAAACGACTATCTCCTGGGAATATCTCCAGGAGAAACGTTGCTCGCCAGCATTTAAGGCATGATGCCATTTTCGAAGTTCTCAGACAAATGTCAGAAGCGAAAGCAGAGAGAGAGACTCGGTACATTCGCGAATGTGACGGGATATCTTTTGGTGCTACTTCTCGCCGTCGTGATGGTATTTGTCTTTCGTTGAGTGTAGCTAACTATACAGAGTAATGGTATCGGCTGCTATCTACGGAGTGAAGTGGTAATAATGCTGCGTGCAAAAGCTGCTTTCTTCTTTCTAAATGGCAGAAGAAGCTTTATCGCTTCCACATCATTCTTAAGGAAGATTCTCAATTACTCTCAGATGTAGGACTGTGTGGAGCTATTAACTTTGAACAGTAAGGGCTAGAGCCAGTGAAATACGACCCAGACGTCGGCTACAGAAACGTTTAGTTTCCGCCTTTAGCCTCCTGATGTAATTGAACTAAATTGCAGCAGCGGAAATATCATTACTGATGCTAACAGTGTAGTTATCTTAATATATGTGAGACCCCGTATACTCTACAGCTAAAGACGCACATAACTTGCTGCCAGCCCCTACTCGCATACAAGTATGCAGCACGCACAGCTCTCCCGTCACGAAAGATGCCTATCCACTGAGGGAAAACCGCCACACGAGGCCGGTTCACCATTCGTGAATCGATCTACGAGGGCTATTCCGAAAGTAAGGTCCGATCGGTCACGAAATGGAAACGACTATGAAAATCCGATAAAGCTTTGCACAGATGTGTTGGGTAGTGTCTCTAGTATAACCCCAGTTAGCATCACGTCGCTCTTCTCATTTCTGAGCTCGCAGTGAGTGCGTAAAGATGTCTAGAAAATAGTGTCTGCCGCCAAGTACGGGGGCCTGGTGAGAAATTTCCCCTGAAGCTATGCAGCTAACATTACATAACTGTCGTGCTGTTTCGTCTTCAAGACAATTCTCAGCCGCATTCTGCAGGGGCAATGAAGATGCTCCTGCATCGTTTTCAAATGGAAATGTGAGATTACCCACAATACAGCCCGTAATTGTCTCCCTCTGAGTTTCAGCTCAGGTCACATGAACCGCTGGTTATGAAGACAACATTTCGGCACAAGACAACGAGCCGTAGGCCAGCGTAGAGAATTGGCGGAGAGCACTGGCGGCTGCCTTCTATAGCGAGGGTATGGGAAAGTTGGTACAACGCTACGATACACGTCTAAGTCGGGTCGGCGACTATGGAGATAAGTAGCTGCAAGGTGTATGTAACTGTTGCAAATAAAACATTTTTGATTTTTACCGTGGTTTCCATTTCGCGACCTATCGGACTTTACTTTCGGAATAGCCCTCGTACTTAATTGCCGGGACGGTTTATTTTCATTGCCTGATTTAGTCCTCAATGAAAAGATATACTGCTTCGATACAATGTAGAATACACAATGACTCACTTATCTTCCGTTGTTTACTTTCATGCGACAATCACTGATTTTCTCTAAAAGGTGTAATACAGAGAAGAGTATTTCTTAGCGAACAAAACTACAGGGTGATCAAAAAGTCAGTATAAATTTGAAAACTGAATAAATAATGGAATAATGTAGATGGAGAGGTACAAATTGACACACATGCTTGGAATGACATGGCGTTTTATTAGAACCAAAAAAATACAAATGTTCAAAAAATGTCCGACAGATGGCGCTTCATCTGATCAGAATAGCAATAATTAGCATAGTAAAGTAAGACAAAGCAAAGATGATGTTCCTTACAGGAAATTCTCAATACGTCCATCATTCCTCAACAATAGCTGTAGTCGAGGAATAATGTTGTGAACAGCACTGTAAAGCATGTCCAGAGTTATGGTGAGGCATTGGCGTTGGATGTTGTCTTTCAGCAGCCCTAGAGACGTTGGTCGATCACGATACACTTGCGACTTCAGGTAACCCCAAAGCCAATAATCGCACGGACTGAGGTCTGGGGACCTGGGAGGCCAAGCATGACGAAAGTGGCAGCTGAGCACACGATCATCACCAAACGACGCGCGCATGAGATCTTTCACGTGTCTAGCAGTATAGGGTGGAGCGCCATCCTGCATAAACATCGTATATTCCAGCAGGTGTTTATCAGCCAGGCTGGGGATGATGCGA
This sequence comes from Schistocerca nitens, assembly GCF_023898315.1. NCBI lineage: Eukaryota > Metazoa > Arthropoda > Insecta > Orthoptera > Acrididae > Schistocerca > Schistocerca nitens. Next base: position 27,699,696 of record NC_064615.1, read on the forward strand.
TTCTGTAACATATCGGCGTACCTCTCACCTGTCACGGTAGCAGTTACAAAACCAGAATCACGCATTTGCTCGAAGAAAAAAGGCCCGATAATGGTAGATGTGGTAAATTCAACCCATACCATGACTTTCTCGTGGTGCAGTGGAGTTTCCATGACAGTTCTAGGATTTTCGGTAGCTCAAATTCTGCAGTTGTGGGTGTTGACAGACCCTCGGAGCGTGAAATGAGCTTCGTCGGTATACAACATGTTACTCAACCAATCGTCATCTTCCGCCACGCCCGCACCGCAAATGCCCTCTGCTTCACTAAATCGCCAGGTAACAGTTGATAATGCCAATGGACTTTGTACGGATACCATCAGAGGGTACGCCTAAGTGCCAACCAAACAGTAGTGTATGGAATGCCGGTGCGACGTGCGAATGCACGAGCGCTGACTTCCCCCTGAATAGACGAACCCACAACAGTCTCCATTTCTTCCTGAACTGTCTCAGCAGCATTACGCCTTGCGCTCGGTCGGCCACTACGGGGTCTATCGTCTAAACAACTCGTGGCTTCGAAATTCGAAATCATTCTCGCCACAGCTGCATTTGTCAATGGACCTTTATCAACTAGCACATTCCCCATTCTGATAATACAGCTTCACTAAAAGCGCCTTTTCAAGCAACGTCAACATGCTGCGACTGCTGGCGCATCTGATTCTCTCTCTCTCATTACAGCTCCTTTTATACACGATTGTCAGGCGCTGTCAATCACGTTTTGCTGTCCAGCGCCATCTGTCGGGCATTTTATGAACTTTGTTTTTTTTTTTTGTTGTTCTAATAAAACCCCATGTCATTCCAAGCATGTCTGTCAATTTTTACCTCTCTATCTACGTTATTCCGTGGTTTATTAAGTTTTCAAATTTATACTGACTTTTTGATCACCCGATATATAACTGAAGTTATATGACTCAAAAATTTTCTTAATTACTCTTGTGTACTGCTGCTAGTAATCACGGCATCCCTTTGCTGAGAAAGAATAATAGATGCCTGAAGGGAATTCCTTGAGTTCATATACTACATGTTAGCCCGCCCGGTTAGCCGCGCGGTCTAACGCGCTGCTTCCCGAAGAATCCGCCCGGCGGATTAATGTCGAGGTCCTATGTGCCGGCCAGGCTGTGGATGGTTTTTAAGGCGGTTTTCCATCTGCCTCGACGAATGCGGGCTGGTTCCCCTCATTCCGCCGCAGTTACACCATGTCGGCGATTGCTGCACAAACACTGTCTTCACGTACGCGTACACCATAATTACTCTACACCACGCAAACATTTGGGACTACACTCGTCTGGTATGAGACGCTCCCACCGCATGGTAACCCTGGGTACGGTAGGAGGGGGGGGGGGAGGGGGGGCGGTGGAGCGGGTCGCTGCTGCGGCCTGTTGTGGGGTTGTGAACCACTGAGGGCTACGGCGGGACGAAGCCTTACAATATACACACATGTTAGCCAGTTTTGATGTTACGTTTATCTTTGACCCCATTTCGGAAGCTCCTTACAAGGGAACCTCCCCATCGCACCCCCCTCAGATTTAGTTATAAGTTGGCACAGTGGATAGGCTTTGAAAAACTGAAAACATATCAATCAAGAAAATAGGAAGAAGTTGTGTGAAACAGTGAAAAAAATTAATAAAATATACAAACTGAGTAGTCCATGCATAAGATAGGCTATATCAAGGAGATCGTGAGCTCGGGAGCGCCGTGGTCCCGTGGTTAGCGTGAGTAGCTGCAGAACGAGAGGTCCTTGGTTGAAGTCTTCCCTCGACTGAAAATTTTACTTTCTTTATTTTCCCAAAGTTATGATCTGTCCGTTCGTTCACTGACGCCTCTGTTCACTGCAATAAGTTTAGTGTCTGTGTTTTGCGACCGCACCGCAAAACCGTGCGATTAGCAGACGAAAGGACGTGCCCCTCCAATGGGAATCGAAAACTTTTGATCGCAAGGTCATAGGTCAACCGATTCCTCCGCATGAAAACACGTCTGATATATTCTATACGACACTGGTGACGGCATGTGCATCACATGACAGGAAAATGTTGTCGACCCACCTAACTTGTACACTTGGCGAATGGGTAAAAAGATTCTTCTACCTTGCCCGATTTAGGTTTTCTTATGGATGTGATAATCACTCCCAAAAAAAGTGATGAAAACATAAGAGTTTGTCACATAAACTGAAAATAAAAAATTAAACTTTTTACTCGAGGGAAGACTTGAACCTAGGACCTCTCGTTCCGTAGCTACTCTCGCTAACCACGGGAGCACGGCGCTCCTTGACTCCCAGTGTCCTTGATGTTGCCTATCTTCGCATGGACTACTCAGTTTGTATATTTTACTAATTTTTTTCATAGTTCCACACAACTTCTTCCTGTTTTCTCGATTGATCTGTGTTCAGTTTTTCAAGGCCTATCCACTGTGCCAACTTATAACTAAATCTGAGGGGGGTGCGATGGGGAGGTTCCCTTGTTAGTACTGACGCCTTTCTTTGATTGACTATCAATCCATTTTCCGTATTCAGTGGATTGTTCACCCCACGTAACAGGTCCTGTAACTCTTCCACACACTATCAAACAACAACTTCCGCAAATCTGATCGTTTATAGACTTACGAAAAGCAGTTCGTTTACGAAACCTTTGTTCGACCAGTTCTTGAGCACAGTTCGTTTGAAACACTTACTATATCGGAATAACGCAAGAGATAGGAGTGCTGCGCGCTCCTTCATGGGTTTCATTAGTCAGTGCAACAGCATCACAGAGCTCAAAAGACTCGAACAGCAGACGCTTCAAGAAAGCCTCGGTAACTCTATACCCAAAATTTCGAGATTCTACGTTTTGTTAAGAGCTACTAACGTTTTACTTCTTCAAACTTACGTCTCCCATAACTGCGATAAGGAAAAAAAAATGGAGAAATTGGGATGTTTGCAGGGGGTGTTCTATGTTTGTGCTCTATGAAATATCAGTTCAATGAAAACAAGAATGTACGAGAAGAAAATCAGAAAATCATCCTATTCTGCCAACGACTATGTTGCTGGTAGAATACTGTAAGTATGAATGTAAATGCTGCACCTCCTCTTGCAAGAGTAAAACCACTTGTTTCTATTTCAAAATACGATTCACTGCAGCAGCTAAAGATGAAAAGTAAATTCAAATAATTTTCAAGAAAATTATACATTTTTTTTCTTTTTTTTTTTTTAGCCTCTTAGGAGAGATAGGATTTTACTGATCAGCACAATAGAACGTTACTGATGAATTACCATGGAGCTAATCGTTTTAGGAACTCACAATTACTTCGTCTCCATAACGAAAGGAATCACTTCTAACTGCAGGAAATGTCTTTCAAAGATTCCGGTAATATGTTCCCAAAAACAATTTTTATGACTTCGCGTCTTTTGAACAGTGTCAGTGATGTGTCGTACACCCAAACTGTAAATCTTCGCATCCATTAAGCGCTCACGTGAAATTCTCTATGGTAATAAAAGAGAGTTCTCTCCTTTCTTATGGCTGAAGAGTTTAATAGCAACTTTCCTCGCTAGTCTTCTCCGCGTCCTACAGCGAACTTTCCACCCTAAAAATCTTCTCACTCTTCCTGTTCTTACGCAAGCAGTAGAAATATCTTCTGCCGCTAAGGTAGTGCCACTAGCTGAAAAACAATGCAATGTATTTCTCACTGAAAGCTACAATTAACAAATGTGAAAGAATTTGAATAGGAAAAGGCTACGTCTTGTTATGCTCCTCTCCGTGTTATCGCAAGAGAAAACGCTTTGGAAAAACACCTACTCACAACTCATTCACTAAATTCCTCAGTATATTTTCATTCCATCGTTACCACTACATCATACGTGTTTCGCTTTATTGCGGTAAAGCATCATCTTTCGTCTGTAATTAATGATATTTACAGCATGATTTCTTTTTAAGATCAGAAACAATTCGTTAACAGTTTGTTGGTTTTTACTTATGGTGATTTCTGCTTGGTTTGTCGACTGGATCAGGAAATGCCGTCTGCTAGCACGTTTTTGGGGTCTTTCTTCATTAGACTCTGATACTTGTCTAAATTTTGGTTGCTATGTACGAAAAATGTGTTGTGTCGCCCTTTGCGACTTCATTTTGCCAACGTTTCAATTATGTTGAAAACTTACGTACAAGGGAATACCTACAATTGCATTATAGAACTGCAGAACATCAAAGAAATTACACGAATCCTTTAGAGGAAGATCACCTAAAAATAAAATGGGAACCAGGCTTACTACATACCAATGGCAGGCGCAGTGGCACAACACTTCTGCTCACTGTTTTCAGACATGAAAGTCGCCAGGTACATAGTAATGAAGCGAAACATGCCAGCTTATGCAAGCCAACCATTTAGAGATTTGCAGAGAAAATTACACACTGGAACATCGCCTTAAGTGAAAATAAATTCGTGTGGCTCAATGGCCTTTTACAGATGTTTCAATTGGACACCACTTCAGCGACCTGAGTGTCTCTAACCCACCCCAGTGACCCCACTAGGGGTGGGGGGGGGGGGAGGAGGAGACCTACAGTTTAACGTGGACGGGAAACCACGTGTCGTTTCAGAAGAATCTTCACCATCATTGAGAGGTGAATGCTAGGATGAAAGCAAACTGATAAAATTCTGGTGAGGATTCCATCCATTTCCAGGCACGCGCTTTACCATTGGATCACCAGGCCCGACCGATCGGCTTAAGCGGTACGCTTTTATAGCACAGCGGAATGCTGCTTTGAAAACGCTCACTGTAATTAACCGAACTACGGTCGGTAGCTTCTCTATTAATACTCTACTGGCCATTAAAATTGCTACACCACGAAGATGACGTCCTACAGACGCGAAATTTAACCGACAGGAATAAGATGCTGTGATATGCTAATGATCAGCTTTTCAGAGCATTCGCACAAGGTTGGCGCCGGTGGCGACACCTACAACGTGCTGACATGAAGGAAGTTTCCAACCGATTTCTCATACACAAACAGCAGTTGACCGGCGTTGCCTGGTGAAACGTTGTTGTGATGCCTCGTGTAAGGACGAGAAATGCGTACCATCACGTTTCCGACTTTGATAAACGTCGGATTGCAGCCTATCGCGATTTCGGTTTATCGTATCGCGACATTGTTGCTCGCGTTGGTCGAGATCCAATGACTGTTAGCAGAATATGGAATCTGTGGGTTCAGGAGGGTAATACGGAACGAACGCCGTGCTGGATCCCAACGGCCTAGTATCACTAGCAGTCGAGATGACAGGCATCTTATGCTAATGGCTGCAACGGATGGTGCAGATGGGGACGTTTGCAAGGCAACAACCATCTGCACGAACAGTTCGACGACATTTGCAGCAGCATGGACTATCAGCTCAGAGACCATGGCTGCGGTTACCCTTGACGCTGCATCACAGACAGGAGTGCCTGCGATGGTGTACTCGACGACGAACCTGGGTGCACGAATGGAAAAGCGTCATTCTTTCGGATGAATCCAGGTTCTGTTTACAGCATCATGATGGTCGCATCCGTGATGATGGCGACATCGCGGTGAACGCACATTGGAAGCGTGTGTTCGTCACCACCATACTGGCGTATCTCACGGCGTGATGGTATGGGAAGCCATTGGTTACACGTCTCGGTCACCTCTTGTTCGCAATGACGTTACATTTCAGATGTGTTACGCCCCGTGGCTCTACCCTTCATTCGATCTCTGCCTCAATCTGTAATAAGGAATCCTTCTGGGATCGCTTTGTCGTCCGTCGGTCCGACTGTCGGACTCTTTTTCTCAGGAACGTGTAGGCGTACCAAGTTCAAATTTATGTTACATATTAAGGTCTATTTTCCTTTGTCGGTGTAAAATTTGAAACTTCCAAGTCTATGCAATTTAAAGATACGCCCATGTGCGTCACATATTTTGTTACTCGAAAACCCATCCATCAAAATCTATAGAATATTTACCGTTGACCTACAATCGTGGAAGTCGGTAGGAAGGAATGTTTAACAGTACAAGTAAAGTAAACAATCTGGAACTTGTTAAATTGTAATTACATCACATACAAAATATGTTTTTGCCGTTTGAACATACGAGGGCAGTTCAATAAGTAATGCAACACATTTTTTTTCTGAAACAGGGGTTGTTTTATTCAGCATTGAAATACACCAGGTTATTCCCCAATCTTTTAGCTACACAACACTATTTTTCAACGTAATCTCCATTCAATGCTACGGCCTTACGCCACCTTGAAATGAGGGCCTGTATGCCTGCACGGTACCATTCCACTGGTCGATGTCGGAGCCAACGTCGTACTGCATCAATAACTTCTTCATCATCCGCGTAGTGCCTCCCACGGATTGCGTCCTTCATTGGGCCAAACATATGGAAATCCGACGGTGCGAGAACGGGGCTGTAGGGTGCATGAGGAAGAACAGTCCACTGAAGTTTTGTGAGCTCCTCTCGGGTGCGAAGACTTGTGTGAGGTCTTGCGTTGTCATGAAGAAGGAGAAGTTCGTTCAGATTTTTGTGCCTACGAACACGCTGAAGTCGTTTCTTCAATTTCTGAAGAGTAGCACAATACACTTCAGAGTTGATCGTTTGACCATGGGGATGGACATCGAACAGAATAACCCCTTCAGCGTCCCAGAATACTGTAACCATGACTTTACCGGCTGAGGGTATGGCTTTAAACTTTTTCTTGGTAGGGGAGTGGGTGTGGCGCCACTCCATTGATTGCCGTTTTGTTTCAGGTTCGAAGTGATGAACCCATGTTTCATCGCCTGTAACAATCTTTGACAAGAAATTGTCAGCCTCAGCCACATGACGAGCAAGCAATTCCGCACAGATGGTTCTCCTTTGCTCTTTATGGTGTTCGGTTAGACAACGAGGGACCCAGCGGGAACAAACCTTTGAATATCCCAACTGGTGAACAATTGTGACAGCACTACCAACAGAGATGTCAAGTTGAGCACTGAGTTGTTTGATGGTGATCTGTCGATCATCTCGAACGAGTGTGTTCGCAACGCTCCGCCATTGCAGGAGTCACAGCTGTGCACGGCCGGCCCGCACGCGGGAGATCAGACAGTCTTGCTTGACCTTGCGGCGATGATGACACACGCTTTGCCCAACGACTCACCGTGCTTTTGTCCACTGCCAGATCACCGTAGACATTCTGCAAGCGCCTATGAATATCTGAGATGCCCTGGTTTTCCGCCAAAAGAAACTCGATCACTGCCCGTTGTTTGCAACGCACATCCGTTACAGACGCCATTTTAACAGCTCCGTACAGCGCTGCCACCTGTCGGAAGTCAATGAAACTATACGAGACGAAGCGGGAATGTTTGAAAATATTCCACAAGAAATTTCCGGTTTTTTCAACCAAAATTGGCCGAGAAAAAAAAAAGTGTTGCATTACTTATTGAACTGCCCTCGTACATTGCATTCATTACCTGTCAAAATCTCAATAGACGAACATTACTGCATGGAAACGTAAAATGTAAGTAGCAGTCATGTTTCGGTAAGTAAATAAAAAAACGTTTTATTAAATGTTCTCTCTCTACATATATAAACTGAGGTAGCCAGATCGCTTCTTTTTGTATGCCAGGTGTACTCCGAGGAAGTACTGTAGAAATTTTGATACGGTCTTTTAATTCCCAGGATCATTATCCTGCCAGTGTCAGTGCCGATAACAGGCAAAAATCGTTGAGATTCTCGATTCCGACGATGGATGAACTTAATATATTCACTTTTAAGTTTGTACGAAACCCACAGTGTGTGAGTCCTGCTCGCACCAGGACCATTTATCGATGTATGGGATGTGTTTAAAAGCTTTGCATTAAACATCTACAGAAGATAGGTCAAGTCGTGAGAAACACCTTTTGTTGGAGACAAAATTTTTACTGACGCTTCCCGGCGATTCTGGCTGGCTATTCTGTAGTATTCGCTGGCCCTCGGAAGGCGAGATTGCACAGAACTGGCATGGTCTATAAACCTGGTGTGCTGCACACTACCGGCCCCAGTCAATCGATAGAGCGATTTTTAAAAGAAAATATTAAAAATGAGAGTCCCTAAGTGGAGGAAGTTATTTTACAAGCGGATCAGAAACTTCAATTCTGCTGGGCCTACTCCTTTTCGTACGGAGCAGATGAGTGGATTTTAGATAACACACTTTGCATACGTAGGTCGTCGAGTGCCTAAGCCCTGCCTCCTCTCAGGGGCATAACTGGTATTAAACAGACACCTAGCGTCGCGGGAAATGTCAGAGAACGTTTTGTCTCTTAACAAAGGCGCATAAATATCCTTGGCGTGAATTCACGCCCGGAAACAGACGTTCGCTGTGTACATAACACTGGAACCGTGTTACGGTACCTATCGTATTTAAATTATCCTCGTTATTGTGATGTAACATGTAAATTGTTTTCTTGCAAAAAACATTCTCGTGGTGAAAACCTTTTTTGTTATGAGCCTTTGAAATTGTTCATTACATTTCAATGAAACCCCGTCCTGGGTTGGGTGATTTCAGGCATAAAAGCTACAATAACGGCCGGTTTATTCTTCATAGATCAACTTTGCACGAACTAACGTCATTTTTTTCAGGAAATAAGGAAGGTAGGAAGAATATGGTTTAGCATTTTGTGAAGGACGAGGTCACTAGAGACGAAGCATAATCTCGGAGGGGGGATATAAAGGTGTAAGTAGGCTGTTTAGGTTTTTTTATTGGTAACGCCACCTCTGTATAGAAAATCACTGGCTGTGCGGTGTGCAGTCTGTGGCTGCTTTGCATTGTTGTAATACTCGCCATTGTAGTGTTAGGCAGCTGGCTGTGAACAGCGCATAGCGTTGGGCAGTTGGAGGTGAGCCGCCAGCAGTGGTGGATGTGGGGAGAGAGATGGCGGAGTTTTGTAATTTGTCATGAACTGCTATATATATGATGATATCAAGGTAAATACATTCTTTGTTCTCTATTAATATCTTTCATTTGCTAACTATCCCTATCAGTAGTTAGTGCCTTCCATAGTTTGAATCTTTTATTTAGCTGGCAGTAGTGGCGCTCGCTGTATTGCAGTAGCTTGAGCAGCGAAGATTTTTGTGAGGTAAGTGATTTGTGAAAGGTATAGTTTAATGTTAGTCAGGGCCATTCTTTTGTAGGGAATTTTGAAAGTCAGACTGCGTTACGCTAACAAAATATTGTGTGTCAGTATAAGCACAGTCCTGTAAAATTATTAAAAGGGGACGTTTCATATGTCGACCCTTAGCCTAGGATACCTCACTGGAATCTTCTGATTTTTTCTTGTAGTTTGTGTAATTAGTGTAGATTTTGTTTATTGCTAGCGCGTAATTGTAGAGAGAATCTCCTTTGTAGTTGCAGTCTTTCATTGTTATACAGTAAAACAGGTGTGGCACGCATGTAGATTTGCACCAAGTATTTCGCAGCTGCAATTAACTAGATATTATTTTCAGTGTTATGTTAATGTGTTTTCTTATTTTTGCTCTTCAAATTGTGCTTTTCTGTGTTGTCGTGTGAAATACTGTGTCAATAATGGCGTGTGAAAAACGTAATACTAGGCTCCAAACTAAATTGAGAAATGACAGTGAAGACGAAAGCAGTGTGTTAGCGCCGCAGAGTAATGAATTAACTAATGTTCAAAGTAGTAATTTGGTAATTGCGCATAGGGAAATGGAGCGGGCGGCAAACAATGGTGTAGACAGTGAAACAATTAGAGAACAGGGAAGCATTATCGATCGATCAGTCGGCAACAGCTCGCCTCAGGAATCTGAAATGACAGGAAACAATCTCGCAAATATTGTAGACTCAGGTTTTGGGTCCTCACCGTTTTCTCAAATGAGTCAAGACACATTTTCTGCTTGTCAAAATGTGAATGTTGCCGGTGCAACTTCACTGCCGAATAGCACTGAGGAACATGTTTCAGACACCAGTGCACTGTTATTACAATTAATGCAACAAATGGGACAAAAGCTTCAAAAGTTAGACATAATGGAACAAAATCTTCAAAAGTTAGACACAGTGGAACAAAATCTTAAAAAGTTAGACACAACACTTGAACAAAATCAGAAACAAATAGGACAAAATCTTCAAAAGTTAGACTCATTGGAGCAAACTCTTGAACAAACACGCGAGGATTTAACTACTGAGTTACATCACATTGAATCGAAATGTCAAAAAGTCTGTAGTGACGTAAAAACACAAATTTGTGAGCATTTCCAACCTATTTTTTCGCGTCATGAAAATGCACTACAGAATCACGAAGCAGCCATAAAAGAACTGCAAACTACTGTTCATGAAAATCATGAGACCTTGCAAGCTAAATTTGACTCAGTTGCATCTACCGATTCGGTTACGCAACTTGCAAAAACTCAGGAAAACTTGAAGGACACAGTAGATTCGATTTCAACACAAATGGACACTCTGAAACTTGGTTCAGAAAAACACACTGAGGAAATGTGTTCACTATCGGAGAAAGTAGCCGAACTTTCGGATCAGGTCACTAACTTATCTACAAAGGTAGATGATGATCTGAATGACACAAGACCTGTAGCCTTCACTGACACAGAAGAGTATGAACAAATTAGAAAATTCAAACAAAATCAAAATCAAATCAATACACAGTACAAAAGAGAAATCCGGGAAGTACAAGATCAGTTGACGCAGGTAATACAAGAATTACATATTTCAGAGGACACTCGCGCTCCAATACGGGAAGAGGGACATAGAAATACGGAAAAGCCACAAAATAATAACACAGGGCATTTCGGAAGTTATGAAAGAAATTGGCAATGTGCACCGAATTTTGAGATGGAACCGCCGACACGACGTAACAATGACCGACATGCGACTCGCCGACACGATGATTTTGACTATAAGCTGTTCATTACTACACGTAAATTCAAAACGTTTAAGAATTCTGGCAACGACATTCATCCACAAGCGTGGCTCCATCAATTCTCTCATTGTTTTCCCCCCAACTGGTCATTGGAGCACAGGTTAGAATTTATGTGTGGCTACTTGGAGAATGAACCAGCTGTAAGAATGCGATCGGTCATTCACGATTGCCACAGTGAAGGAGAGTTTTACCATGCCTTCCTGTCAGCATATTGGTCTCAAGCCACACAAGACCGAGTAAAACATGGCATCATAATGATGAAACATTTCGAACAATCTGAATTCTCCAGTATTATGAAATATTTTGAAGACATGTTACACAAGAATCAGTATCTTTCAAACCCATACAGCCCCTCAGAACTCATCCGCATTTGCTTAATCAAACTGCCTGAACATTTACGACATATTATTTTAGCAGGACGTTGCAAAGACGACATTGAAGCTTTTCAGGGACTCTTACAAGAATTAGAAATTGACACAGACAGTCGCCGGATGCGAAAACAGGAAAACAGTCACTACAGATCACATCCGTCGCAATTCCGCGATGAAAGAAATAATAACTGGACGCGACAAGGCTATTCTCACAACACAAATCGTGACCAAAACAGACACCACCCATATGACAACCACTGGCAGAGTAATAATAGTTACAGAGAAAGATTGCATTTCTGTAGCAATGAATATGACAGAGATTACCATAGAAACAGACAATATGGGTACCAAAACAATTATTATCAAGGGAGGCAGAATAACTTCAGACGCAACAGTTCGGCGCACAGTTACGATTCAGGGAGAAATTCTCCACCACGTGACGGACAAGGAAGAAATCATGAAAACTACCGACAAAACGACAGACCTGAATTTCATCAGAACTGGCGGGATTCTAACAGAGCTGGGCCCTCTCGAGGAGGTGAATTTGTAGCAGTTAGGTCTCCTAATCCCAATAACGGCGCGCGCCAACAAAGAGACAGACAATGACTCGCACAGCAGGCAGCTGCGTGCGCCCGCTGGCTCCGAGAAAAATAACATAAGACGCTAACCTTGAGAAAAATTCCAGTATTCTTTACCGACGTATACCGCATGATAATTGCATTCAAGTTCAAACTCTGAGTACTAGGAAGAGTAAAGGTTTACACCACATTTCACATGTAAAACCGTTTATTGAGAGATGATGTGCTTTTTAACTTAGTCTTTGCTATAAAATTTTTCATTTCACGTTACTAGTATGCTTTGTCAGATTTAGAATCTGTTAACATGCAACAATGTTTGAAGTTAAATATCCAATCAAGAACCAAGAGAACTTATTTAAACAGAAATTACGAATGCATTGTTATTGTGAACAGACGACACAGTGTTATTGTGTGTGTACATTCTTGCTTGTTAGTTGCACGATTACGTAACGACTATAAGGCTCACATGCTTAGAACATTTACCAGTACTGTTAATGAGATTTTAATGCAACATTTTGGTTTACTCGAAAATCCATTCTGGATTTAAAGTACTTTCCGTGAGATACCAGATGACACAGTGGTTAGTTTATGTGACAGCTACACGATTTTTATCACGACGCTACTAATGAGTGAAATTCACAATGTTGCTTTTGCGGTGTATCTGTTTTACATCTGCACAATTTTTCTGAATTCTTCTGGAAAGTGAAACATGTTTTAGTATTTAACTTTTGTGGTATAGCAACAATGAGACAGCCTTTTTCATGGCACAACAATACGTTACAGTACAGTACTTTCTTCATCACAACAATAAGCGTAATAACTACGATATCTATACACAAAGCATTTCACTTTTGTTTATCATGAGGTAAGTACATTGACTTCTGCAGAACTTAGCTTTCGGAGGACGATAACTACGAGACTTCCACAGAGATTATGTTGCGACATGACACACAGTTTAGCGCTACAGGACACGTATTTGAGTGATTAATTTTGTACTTAAAACATTTATTTTTAAAGATTTTTAAATTGCAAAGAAAGTTTTCCGTGATACATTTCATTCCATTGCTGTAATCTGTAACACCTGAGGGTATAATTACATTAATCCTCAGGGGGGTACACGCTTACTTTGTGTACCATGTGTGTGGCAACCACAAGGATCCCTAGCTAATATGGTATTTGCTTATACAACTTTACACATCGGTACCATATTTCTCCAACACATAAATTACACAGCTATCTGATTATTTGACAGAGAAATAAACATTCTTTTTACTACGTCAGTGACAGATGTTTACGCAATTACACAGTTGGATAACTTCACACTTACGAAATTGTATGTTGTTTGTACTTTGTGAACTGTTCATATTTTTTCAGAACCATTGTGATACTATGTGAGCTTTGAATGATATATTTGGTAAGGGAGCATGATTTTAAAGTACGTTTGAGGTAGATGACACTTTTGACATGAGCAGAGAATTTTTTTTAAGTTTTGATATTATTGGAGGAAGCTACGACGATTTTGAGAGTTGACTGAGGTGTTATGATGTTATTTTTACGACGACTATGTGTATTATGTTGTTGCGGTATGTTTATGATCAATAAGCTGATGCTATATAAGGAATGTGATTACGTGTTTATATGTATATGAATAATGAATAGAAGTTAGGGACTATGGGTTGTGAAAAAGGTTGTTGGAAACTAAGAATCGTACTTTAAGAGTTATGAAATGTGTGTATATGCGTGAATGTATCACAATGCTGGCGAAAATTTTTTGGACGCTGTTATATTTATAGGATTTTGTTTCTACAGATTTGTAACCCAGATTCTTGACCTGTGAAATATTTTTATATGAGACTGTCACTGTAGCGGAAACTGGTGTCATAAATATTTCCGTACGAAAGTTAAGTGACCACCCGCACGTAATGCGTTGTGAGCGGCCAGGTGTGCCAGCCGCCTTGAGAAAAAGCCATTAGTGTGTGGCGCAGGTGGTAGAAAAAAAAAAGGGGGGGCCATTATCCTCGCTATTGACATTCGTTTGTAGAAAGCATGCCGGCCGAAGTGGCCGTGCGGTTAAAGGCGCTGCAGTCTGGAACCGCAAGACCGCTACGGTCGCAGGTTCGAATCCTGCCTCGGGCATGGATGTTTGTGATGTCCTTAGGTTAGTTAGGTTTAACTAGTTCTAAGTTCTAGGGGACTAATGACCTCAGCAGTTGAGTCCCATAGTGCTCAGAGCCATTTGAACCATTTTTGTAGAAAGCATCGTAAATACGACACGCTAATAATAGCTTGGAAACATTCTTACATCTGCACACCTGATTAGGACAAGTGTCTATCTACGAGAATTGAGAGAAATGCCATATGGCTTGCTTTATGTATTTATTTACTCATTTTGTTTAATATCTAGTTTCTAGCTGCACTGCAGCACTGGTTAAAATAAAATTTTATAGATGTACTAATATAAATATTTTCTGTCTCCAGATCCAGTAAATAATAGTTTTGTGATATTTCCAAAAAATGAGGGAGCATAAAAAGACATTTCCCTTCACAGGAATTGCATAAACAATTTCTTTACGATTTGGTAACTTATCTGCTAGTGTAAGTTCTCGTGATGCATCACTCTAGTGTTAAGATGTGACATAGGTATTAGACATGGCCATTTTTAGTGTAATATTTTTTCTGCTTGAGCTATGTCATGTTTAGGTATAAGTTGCTGCTGTTTGCCAGGCATAGTGTTATTGAATTTGACTTTGTACTATTCTGTTAAGCCAGTTTTACTAATTATTTATTTTTATTGTTTGCTGCACATTGCCTTAGATTAGTTGTAATATTACAATTGCTTTGCTAATTTCTTAATGCTGCTTGCTTCGCAAATCTGCATTTTTTTTCATTGCTGTTTATATTAATTGTTTTATGTAATGCTGCATTGCCTCGTCCCTTGGTATATATATCTGAGCTCAGTAGATTTAAGTTAGCTTAAGAGGGGGTAGACTATATAAGAAACTAACTATGATGAATTTATAAGAAATGCATTGAGAAGCTATCAGAAAATGGTTTGGCAAAAAAAAAAGGGATACTGTACAGTGGAGAAAAACTATTTTTGACAGAGGATGTGAACAGAATACAGAAAACAGGCTTAGATAGGACTTTTGGGAATAATGATGAACGAAGGGAGATCTCCATGCAAAATACTGCAGTAAAACAAACCCTGTCCTTTCCTTTTGTGTTATCCCACTATGTGTTTGTGTACCCTTGTGTATTTGTTTTCTTCCTGTCCCTGTGTAGTTTCATAGAATTTCTTCTTCTTCTAATACTAAGCTACATTCACTATGATGAGGAATACTGTTATCCTCAAATATAATTGGCATTAATAATATGTTATTTACCTTGTAAATATGCTTAGACATTATTTATTTTGTTTTATTTTAATGCTCATGTGTGAAGTTGATGTTTCGAAAGTTATTCTGAACTTTTATGTATCTACTTATCTCATAATTCCTGTATCATTGATGTATATGTTTATTTCTATTCTGTTGTAAAGCCCCTATTACCACAAATGTTATCTGTATTGTTATGTTCTTTACTGATGTGTTTTGTACCTTTGTTATTGTGTTCTTATGTTATAAAATTGTAATTGACACCAGTTCATCAAATTAAGCAACTTGTAAGTTACATTTCACTGCACACGTTTTTGTTGGTCATAGTGTATGGACAATATGTGAGAAGTAGGGACTGATAGTGTTTGCACGTGTGTTAATAATTCAGCAAGGGACTGGATAACAGCATTGCTGGTTCTAAGGACAATTCCAAAAACTTTGTGAGTGCACAAGTGGTGGTTATGGACTTGCTATATTATCCGCAAGACTCTTCAATGGTGATTGTGCACCTGCACAGTCACAACAGATGGCTGCTGGCCATCTCTACAAGGACTGCAGTGGGTCTGCACCTCTGGTGGCCCACCAGTACCGTAATCTCTACAAGGACTACAGTGGGTCTGCGTCTTTGCTGACTCACCAGTACCATTATTTCTACAAGGACTGCAGTGGGTCTGCGCCTCTGGTGGCCCACCAATACCGTAATCTCTACCAGGACTACAGTGGGTCTGCTCTGTGATGACCTACCCACCAATACTCTTCAAAATTTCGACTGACTCCGCTGTGGGTTTACTCTGTTGTGGCCCATTACCTGTCTGCATGTAGAGTCAGCACTGTCTTTTCGTTGGAAGGACAACAATACTTCTTCAATACTGCATGGAAATCCACTACTTCCGCGTGCATTTTCTTTTACTGCTCAGACTTTGAGAAAAAGACTGATATTTTACTGTGATGAACGATTAGGACTGTCTTTATGGACTGTGAGAAAATTTTAGCTTTTGACCAACATTGTATCAATAAGTGTGTGCATTTGATTTCTTTGTTATTGTAATTATGAAAAATTTTTTCAAATCTGTATTGGGCACTGCCCAAACCAATTTGTAAAATTTTTTGTGGGGAGCATGGGGGCTATGTAAGTAGGCTGTTTAGGTTTTTTTATTGGTAACGCCACCTCTGTATAGAAAATCACTGGCTGTGCGGTGTGCAGTCTGTGGCTGCTTTGCATTGTTGTAATACTCGTCATTGTAGTGTTAGGCAGCTGGCTGTGAACAGCGCATAGCGTTGGGCAGTTGGAGGTGAGCCGCCAGCAGTGGTGGATGTGGGGAGAGAGATGGCGGAGTTTTGTAATTTGTCATGAACTGCTATATATATGATGATATCAAGGTAAATACATTCTTTGTTCTCTATTAATATCTTTCATTTGCTAACTATCCCTATCAGTAGTTAGTGCCTTCCATAGTTTGAATCTTTTATTTAGCTGGCAGTAGTGGCGCTCGCTGTATTGCAGTAGCTTGAGCAGCGAAGATTTTTGTGAGGTAAGTGATTTGTGAAAGGTATAGTTTAATGTTAGTCAGGGCCATTCTTTTGTAGGGAATTTTGAAAGTCAGATTGCGTTGCGCTAACAAAATATTGTGTGTCAGTATAAGCACAGTCCTGTAAAATTATTAAAAGGGGACGTTTCAAAGGGAAAGAAGTCGAACGTGGTCTTTTGAATGGAACCATCACGGATTTTACCATAAGTAGTTTATCACGGTGGCACAACTGGGATTCGAAGCCCCGTTCTCTCGAATAGGCCCTAAGAGCTCGGAAAAGTAGGGTGGTATGGAACGGAGTGAAGCCATGTTCCAATGTACTGGAACACAAAGCAAGTTTGTGTGAAACATGGTGTTTCCATATTAAGTTGTTGCTGGGCATGTTTACAGATATGAAATGCTAGATATTTAATCACATCTTTTAGTCGGCCCAGTAGATAGTTATTTACGTTTTCATTTTCTAGTATTACTGTGCTTGACCACGCAAGGCGCTCATTGTGGACGAATACTGGAAAAAAATGTAAAAAAAAGGAAGCAAGAAATCAGCGCATGCCATGGCCAGCAGTATTTCAGACCTGAATATATTGCTGCATGCTGGTATGCTCTAGGTGGGTTTGTTTAGTTTGATTTACTAATTTCTATGTTACGTGGACTATAATTGGTATGTCTCGCTCTGATGTAGACCATAACTGTTTTACAATTATAGTATACTTTCTCCGTGAAAAGAAAGACAACATAATGACAGTTTATGTGAATGGCTTACAATGATTTATTTTTCACTAAATTCAATGCCTCTTTCTCCCTCCCTCCCTCCCTCTCTCTCTCTCTCTCTCTCTCTCTCTCTCTCTTCTCTTCTCTTCTCTCTCTATCTATTTTACACACTCAGAAATTCGTCTAGGAATTAGACAGAGTTGATCATCACTTATGCTTTTTATGTATCTCAGTAACTATTTTTCAGTTTTGCACTACGGCCAAATGAAGGACAGTTTCCTCCGAGTGTTGCAATCCATTCGTTTACGTTACTGTTATTTTTGAATTGTGATTGTTGACTGCATATTTCATGAAAGAGGAAGTATACAGTGAAGTTGTTGTACTTATTCCCAATTGCTTGAAAATTTTTCTCTCAGAGCTTCTGCAGCGCACACTATTTAATATTATCCACATTACACTCTTCTGGCAAAGAATACTTGCTTCCTCAATGACTAGTTGCCCCAGAATATGACTCCATACAACATTAGGTGTACTACTTGGCCGCCTACTTAGAGGTTCACAGCACTTAGAGGAACTTTGCGAGAAAAATAACGTTATCTCCTTTAGGGTCCACAGGTGCCATCATCAACTGCATATCTAACCAAAAGAATGCAGAAAGGTGTACTTAATAATTCAACCACTGTGGCCGGGGGAGAAATCACGTGTGGGGTTCCCCGATGCTCAAATGTACTGCTCCACACACACATACACACACACACACACACACACACACACACACAGAGATGACACTAGTATTGTAATAAACCGAAGCATATGAACAGAAACAGAAGAAATGGTAACTAGGGTTCTTAAAAGTATCATTGACTGGTTTTTTTTCCGAATTTTAAAAAGACACAACATATTCAGTTCTGCACATGTAGGAGTACTACACCAATGACAACTGCAACACATGGTGGGGAAGTGATATATAGGTGGAAACTTCAAAATTCTTAGGTGTTTTTATTGAAGAGAATATAAAGTGGAAAAAGCATATTATGGATCTCCTAAGAACCTTAGTTCAGCCACATTTACAATTAGAATCACTGCATATCTTGGGGACAGGCGAATTAGCAAATCAACATATTTTCCATATTTTCATCAATAATGTCGTATGGCATAATGTTCTTGGATAACTCACAAAAAGGTGGTGTGAAAATAACATGTGGTGCTCTGCCACGATCATCTTGCAGACATCTGTTTAAGAAGTCGGCCTTTTTGCCTACTGCTTCACAGTACTCATGAAGTGTGTTGTAAATAATCCACAGAAGTTCAAAAGGAACAACGATGTACGTAATTACAATATCAGAAGAAACACTGTAGTTCATTATTCAATATTACGTACGTCTTTAGCACAAAAAGGAATGCACACTTCTGCAACCAAAATTTTTGATCACTTACTCATTTATATAAAATGTCTGATAGTCAGCAAAGTAAGATTTGAAAACAAAGTGCAGAAGTTTCTGTTTGACCGCTCCTACTCCGTAAATGAATTTCTGTTATTGTAATGCGTAAATGGTGGTTGGTAGAAATTATTAACTCATATACGTATATTTTTTTCTTTAAAAAATGGCTATAAATGGGTATATTTACCAATTACTTTACGATGTGAATGCAAGATGACTCGTTCCACAGCATTAAAATTTATCAAGCAAAATGAACCAATGGAACATGAAACTGATTAACTATCTATCACATTTACGATGTACAGCTCGTCTTGGTAGTCGTAATTAGTACTAAACTTAATTGCTACAACGTTTGGGTATGCTAGTCGATTTCTCTCACATGCACAAATGTTTTGTCATATTATATTTGTGTCACGTAAATTCTTGCATGATTCGTTAAAATTTCATCGCTACCGACACACAAGTTTATGATTGAGTTATGAAAACGATATGTGTCGTTGTCGCACTTTCGTTGCTTGCTCTTCTAATGCTATATTTGATTTGTACAAAAGATACCGCGAAGTGGGGAAAATACAGGGCAGTGGAACGGAAAAAAAGGATAAAAACTGTCTCCGAGTTTCGTTCTGGCAGAGGCAAATTCACACTCCGTGAGATACCGACTCGACGGTGTTTGTCGCTGCTTTCCGCTCTATTTACTCGCAGACTTTCGCTCTCGCCGGGTGTGTGGAGTCGCAAGACGGTGCTGCGGTTTCCACAACAGCGAATTCGGGCGTAGAATGTGGAACCAAACACGACCAGCACTAAAGTTACGCACGGAGAGGCCTCCAAAGATATTCTCACAGAGATGACCGCTCTCAAAGGTGTTTCCACTTTTTTTTCTTATACTTTTTGTAGCTGTAGGAATCAAATTTCGTTTGCAGTACAAACTCACGAAATGAAAGCACGATTTTTGTCCCTCTCCCGAGTGAAAACTCTGCCGAACCGAGATGTAGGTTACTCCGAACGCTGGAACCAATAATTACTTTGAGAAAATCAAGTACTCGGGTCGGGAACATACTTGATGGCATCCATGTTGAGCGACACGCTGAACGTGAATATTTCTCAATTTCTTCGCAAAAATTTGAGCATAAATATTGTGATACCGAAAAGAAAGAGCCTGTATTATGGGCTGTTGTGCTCACAAACACTGTATAGGTATCTGTCACTAGTAAGGTCATTTTCTGAGTTAGTTTCATTCGCAGTGGTGACTAGCTTCTCTCTTTCTAGGAACAGACAGAGAGAGATCATTTTACGAAAATTAGTGGAATGATGAGTTTCTTCCTTCAACGTGCGTCGTCAGCAAGGAATTAAGCCCCAATATTCTTTGGTTTCTTCAATGTGGTCACTGTCGATTTATTTTGCCACTCCTTTCGAAAGAGACCAAACTCTACTCGTGTAATAATCTCGCAAGGATAGGAGTGGTGGGGTGGTTATGATGCTTAAGGAGAAAAAGACGATGTTAGTGATTATATGTTTGTTTGGAAGCACTACTGCTGGGTTGTTAGAGCCTGTACTAAAATCATTTATGAGGCTTGTGGCGTTAAAAGAGGTAAAACAGTAAAAATTCAACAATAATCTAATCATATTATAAACTGAAGTCCCTCGCCTCATTTTTCGGTCCGTATGTGTAGGATAATCTAATTAAGCTACTATAACTGCTAAGTAATTATGACTTTACAATATTTGTATTGTTATCTGTTCCACTTTTAATTGGCGTTTGGAATGACATCTCGCGGCAGTGATGGGAGATACGCGTTGGTCAGCTACAACGGAGGCGGTATTTGGCGGGAAAAAGCAGTAAAGTATGCAGCACCACAACTCCAAAGAGCAGCAAAGTTTGATCGGAATCTATACACATCCCAACATAGCTTCAAATGTTATAAATTATAGTCCCCTGCCTCGTTTTTCTGTCTGCATGTAAAGACCAGTCTCAATAACTACGGCACGTGTTTTGATACGACTTTCTTTAATAGACAGCCTGATTCACAACGAAGATTTGTGTGCGCAATTGATAACCGCTACGCTGTAGGAGCCAGGCCGAAGGCACTTCAAGGGAAACTCCCTATCGCACATTCCTCAAACTTATGGTAAGAAGGTCCACTATATAGACCGTTGAAAACTGAACACAGATCAAGCATGAAAACAGGAAGAAGGTGCCTCGTTCTGTTTATTTTTTTTTTTTTTTTCACAACGTCATGAACTGCTATCCGCTCATTGAAATGTTTGTTCTCTTTCTGTAGTCTTGGCAGTTCTCTAACTATGTGTTGGGCATTGAATATGAGTGTATGGGACGCATACATTACCGTAACAAGTAAATGTGATGAATAGTGAGAGCAGGCGAGACACAATATGGAGGTCTCACATATATGAAAACAAACAACAGGACTTCCAGAACGGAACGCAACTTCATAAACGTTAAAAACATATGTTTTGTTTTGACAGAGCACAGAGAAACTGTGTGATCGTGAAACAGTTGCGTTCATTCGTTGCAGCTTATGACACACTATTATGTTTTCATGATTTCCTCGGGAGTGATCACATTCACATTCATACGAACACCTAAATCGGGCAAGGCGGCATATCTCACTCACTTACCAGGCGTACAAATTTGGTGCGTCGATAAGAGATTCCTATCATTCGGTTGACTTGTCGCCTTGGCATCAAACGTGCGCGGTTTCGATTCGAAAGCCACTTCCTTTCGGTTGCTAATAGAGCAGTTGTGCAGAATCAACTGTCATTACAGGTTCCTACCTTACACCTCGCTGTTGCAAATGGACGTTAAACCATATTAGATGTTTTCATAAAGATGTCAAATTATTATTATTGTAATAAATGAGAAGCAGCAGTTTCCTTTTGTTCTACAATATTACTTTTATTGTGTTAACCGGTTTTCGGCTTACAAGGTCTTCTTCAGACATTTACTGAGTATTGTCACCAAAGAAGTTACAATGTTTGTAAACAACATAGGAAGTGAAGTAACACATCTAGACTGAAGCAGAAACATACAGTAAGTAATATCTTAGTAAGTGTGGTGGTAATACAAAGAAAAAGTAAATAATTGGACAGTAAATAAATAACAATGGAGTAGACAGGAAAAATTTTAACACAAAATAGGAACAGCATGGCTACATAACAGTTTCTGTTAATAAACAAAACTAATTAAATGAAATAAAATTGGTACTTGACAAGGCTACATCAGGAGGTATAAAACATGGAGAGTGATACACGAACCAATTAAAAGAAGAAACAATTATCAATGAAACTACAGAATACATAAGGAACTTTAGCAAGATCAACAAGATAAACATAAATAAATAAATGCAAGAAAATAGAGGCGTTTGAGAGAACATTCAGAGAATGCAATCTTTGAGAGTGCGGTGGTTCTGCATTTTAACTTTATATGGAATGCATAGACAACGTCGATAAAACAAAACAACTTAATGAATAAAGGAAAATGTATGTAAGGACAGAGAGTTCCTGAGCATGTACTGAATGAGGGTTACAACTACCAGCCAGTGTCCCATGCACTTCACTTAGCAAACAAAGGGCAGAAAGTCAACCTGCTGGAAGCCCTGTCAATTAACAAACATCTTGCTCACAGTCCAAATCTAATCCTAAATGACCAGACACAGCTCAACACTTCCCCTCTCCTAAACTTTATACAATCATCTCTGTTGTTCATTACTACCCACACTGTCTGTTCCTACATATTCCCATTTGCCTATATTCATTAAGTCCTTTTGTTTTATCGAAGTTCTCTATGTATTCCTTATAATGTTAAAATGCAGAACCACCACACTCTCAAAGATTGCATTTACTGTATGTTCCTTCAAACGCCTCTATTTTCCTGCATTTATTTATTTCTGTTTATCTTATTGACTCGTGGTCGTGCGGTAGCGTTCTCGCTTCCCACGCCCGGGTTCCCGGGTTCGATTCCCGGCGGGGTCAGGGATTTTCTCTGCCTCGTGATGGCTGGGTGTTGTGTGATGTCCTTAGGTTAGTTAGGTTTAAGTAGTTCTAAGTTCTAGGGGACTGATGACCATAGATGTTAAGTCCCATAGTGCTCAGAGCCATTTGAACCATTTTATCTTATTGATCTTGCCTAAGTTCCTTATGTATTCTGTATTTACATTGATAATTGTTTCTGCTTTTAATTGGTTCGTGTATCACTCTCCATGTTTTATACCTCCTGATGTAGCCCTGTCAAGTACTAATTTTTTTTAAATTTTATTATTTTTGTTTATTAATAGAAATTGTTATGTAGGCATGCTGTTCCTATTTTGTGTTAAAGTTTTTCCTGTCTACTCCTTTGTTATTTATTTACTGTTCAATTTTTTACTTTTTCATTGCATTATCACCAAACTTTCTAAGATGTTACTTACTGTATGTTTATGCTTCAGTCTAGACGTGTTACTTCTCTTCCAATGTTGTCTGCAAGCATTGTAGCTTCTTTGGTGACAATACTAAGTAAATGCCTGAAGATGGCCTTGTAAACCGAAAACCGGCTAACACAATGAAAGTAATATTGGAGAACAAAAGCAAACTGGTGCTTTTCATTTATAATAATTTTGTTCTACCAAGAACCGACGGAAGATTCTGTTAACATATTATTATTGTTATTAGGAACGACTGAACCGTAGCATATTACGCAAAGGTATTATGTTTCAAACTATGGAGTTTCTAAGCAGTGCTAATTTTTCCCATGGATTCTTTCTCTTCCTTCAGTCCCCTTTGTCCCTGATCTGGCGGTGATTTTATTCTCTACCAGTGCTTCCCATTGCCTAGTTTTTTGTCTGCATTAGTTTCTCTTGAAAATGTCTGCCATACTTGTATGAGCCTTTTATAAATTCTAAGACCTAATATTCAGAAAATAGTGCGACCAATGATCCTAACGCGAAAGGTGAATAATATTAAAAGTATGCAACCTATGATGAGGTAGTTCGTAAAGGGCCATGGGAATGCGTCATGAAGCTTCCGCGTAAAGTGTTAAGCACTGCGTAACTTAACGTTTAGTGCTTTCCTCGTGATAAAACAGAGTTAATATAGTATATTACTAAAGACTAACTAACAGAGGCAAAATTCACCTCGGCTGTGAAGGTTTTAATCGCATGCTAGTGCGCCAGTGTTGGGCAGATTGAATTCTACGTGAGGAAGTTATTTTCCTCGCCTGGGTTTGAGCGGAAGAAACGGACGAAGCGTGGCCGCGGAAAGGTCCTGACTATCAGGCTAGTACGCGTCCGCCTCTGCAGTTAAATTCAAACACTCTAACGAGGGCCTGTATGAGGGACTGCCGATAGTAATCCATTTGTATAATGGGTAAATTAACCTCAGCGGTCGTGTGTTGACAGCTGTTCTTGAACATCAGATTTCATTCTCCTACTCCTCTTTCCTTCATTTCCATACGAAACCGTGACTAAGTACAATACTGGCCATTAAAATTGCTACACCACGAAGATCACGTGGTACAGACGCTAAATTTAACCGACAGGAAGAAGATGCTGTGATGTGCAAATGATTAGCTTTTCAGAGCATTCACACAAGGTTGAAGCCGGTGGCGACACCTACAACGTGCTGACTCGAGGAAAGTTTCCAACCGATTTCTCATACACAAACAGCAGCTGACCGCGTTGCCTGGTGAAACGTTGTTCTGATGCCTCGTGTAAGGAGGAGAAACGCGTACCATCACGTTTCCGACTTTGATAAAGGTCGGATTGTAGCCTATCGCTATTGCGGTTTATCGTATCGCGACATTGCTGCTCGCATTGCTCGAGATCCGATGACTATTAGCAGAATATAGAATCTGTGGGTTCAGGAGGGTAATACGGAACGCCGTGCTGGATCCCAACGGCCTCGTATCACTAGCAGTCGAGCTGACAGGCATCTTATCCGGATGGCTGTAACGGATCGTGCAGCCACGTCTCGATCCCTGAGTCAACAGATGGGGACGTTTGCAAGACAACAACCATCTGCACGAACAGTCCGACGACGTTTGCAGCAGCATGGACTATCAGCTCGGAGACCATGGCTGCGGTTACCCTTGACGCTGCATCACAGACAGGAGCGCCTGCGATGGTGTACTCAACGGCGAACCTGGGTGCACGAATGGCAAAACGTCATTTTTTCGGATGAATCCAGGTTCTGTTTACAGCATCATGATGGTCGCATCCGTGTTTGGCGTCATCGCGGTGAACGCACATTGGAAGCGTGTATTCGTCATCGCCGTACTGGCGTATCACCAGGCGTGATGGTATGGGTTGCCATTGGTTACACGTCTTGGTCACCTCTTGTTCGCATTGACGGCACTTTGAACAGTGGATGTTACATTTCAGATGTGTTGCGACCCGTGGCTCTACCCTTCATTCGATCCCTGCAAAACCCTCCATTTTAGCAGGATAATGAACGACCGCATGTTGCAGATCCTGTACGGGCCTTTCTGGATACAGAAAATGTTCTTCTGCTGCCCTGGCCAGCACATTCTCAAGATCTCCCACCAATTCAAAACATCTGGTCAGCGGTGGCCGAGAAATTGGCTCGTCACAATACGTCAGTCACTACTCTTGATGAACTGTGTTATCGTGTGGAAGCTGCATGGGCAGCTGTACCTGTACACGCCATCCAAGCTCTGTTTGACTCAATGCGCAGGTGTATCAAGGCCGTTATTACGGCCAGAGGTGGTTGTTCTGGGTACGGATTTCTCAGGATCTATGCACCCAAATTGTGTGAAAATGTAATCACATGTCAGTTCTAGTATAATATATTTGTCCAATGAATACCCGTTTATCATCTGCATTTCTTCTTGGTGTAGCAGTTTTAATGGCCAGTAGTGTATGTATAACACTACGCTGTACAAGTAATCGTTCAAGTCTTCCAAATAACACACAAGGTGGGCCTAAACTCTGCCGACAAAATTGCGGTGCGATTTCAGGGATATTTTCTGAGTATTTTTTTGTAACGGCCCTGTGGTCTCCAGTGGATCGTTACAGAGTAATTCAATTCGTTTGATTCCTTAGCCCCGTTTATCCTTGCATCCATATTATTCTGAGAATATCTGCAAAAAGTGCAAATATCGACGGTACACGCTGCGTGTCATGTTTGGAAACGAATTGTTCCATTCATTCGTGGTAGCTACTCGCTATTGACAACAGTATTGTCCAATTTACTGTTTGGTCCCAAGCTTGCATTCGGTACTGGTCGGTTCTGTTCCTGTCTCGGGTTCGTTTTTTCAGCACTGTCATTTGCATGTTGACAGAGATAGACAGAAGTCTAGATGGGTTTACTCATGAAGAGTTGTCCTGAAATGCGCCTCCGTGCATGGACTCTCTGTAGTAATAAAGTAAGTTCCGTATGCGATGACTGGCTGGGAATCCGTCAAGAGGAATGTTCAGCCGCCTGTTCACTAGCTCCTTCAACTAACACCACTTGCGTTCCCACAGGGGACAGGGAACCTACAGTTTAAAGCAGAATCTGAACCACGTTCCTTCGTGGCATTTCTTCACGCCATTGGTAGGTGAAGGCTAGCGTAAAGGCATAATTAAAAATTCCACTGTCTGACCGGGGTTCGAGACTGCGATGGGAAGAACCGACCGCTTAAAACTAATACCGGTCTTTTGGTTCCGAATTACAGATATTTTTCGGTATTTGTTTGGTCTCGGTTGCAACAGGTGTTTTTTTGTTTTTTAACAGTAATAATTTTTTAGTAATGATAATGTTTTAATAATAATAATAATTTGAAATTGTAAGACATTTCCAGGGGCAGATGTGGACTCTGACCAGAATTTATTGGTTATGAACTGCAGATTAAACTAAAAAAATTGCAGGAAAGGTGGGGAATTAAGGAGATGAGACCTGGATAAGTTGAAACAACCAGAGGTTGTCGAGAGTTTCAGAGCAAGCATTAGGCAACGAATGACTAGAACAGGGGAAAGACATAGAGTAGAAAACGAATGGGTAGCTTTAAGTGATAAAATTGTGAAGGCAGCAGAGGATCGAGTTGGTAAAAAACAAGGCCTAGTATAAACCCTTGGATAACACAAGAGATATTGAATTTATGGAAAAAAATATAAAACTGCAGCAAAATGTTGCAGTCTAAAGGGAATACAAACGTCTGAAAGATGACACTGACAGGAAGTGCAAAATCGCTAAGCAGGAATGGCTAGAGGACAAGTGTAAGGATACAGAAGCATTTATCATGAGGGGGGACCGACTGCAGGAAAATTAATGGAGCGTTTGGAGAAAGGAGAACCACCTGTATGGATATCAAGATCTCAGATGGAAAACCAGTCCTAAGCAAAGAAGGGAAAGGTGAAAGATGGAAGAATGTTATAGAAACGAAAGAGGTCGGAGATGAACAGGAGATGGGAGACATGCTACTGTGAGAAGAATTTGACGGAGCACTGAAATACCTTAGTCGAAACAAGGCCCGCGGAGTTGATGACATTCCGTCTGGCGTCTTAATAAACTTAGAAGAGCCAGCCACGACAAAACTCTTCCATCTGTTGTTTAATATATATAAGACAGGCGAAATATCATTAGACTTCTCGGAGAATGTAGTAATTCCGATTCAAAAGAAGACAGGTGCTGACAGATGCGAATATTATCGAACTATCAGTTTTAATAAGTTGTGGTTGCAAAATACTAATACGAATGCTTTACAGAAGAATGGAAAAACTGGTAGAAACAGACCTGGGGGAAGATCAGTTTGGATTCCAGAGAAATGTGTGCACTCGCGAAGCAATATTGATCCTACGACTTATCCTAGAAAACAGGTTAAGGAAAGGCAAGCCTACGTTTATAGCATTTGTAGTCTTGAAGAACGCTTTTGACAGTGTTGACTGGAAAAGTCTCTTTGAAATTCTGAAAGTAGAAGGGGTAAAATACAGGGGGCGAAAGGCTATTTACAACTTGTACAGAAATCTGACGGCAGTTATAAGAGTCGAGTGGCATGAAAGAAGGGAGTGAGACGGCGTTGTAGTCTGTCCCCGGTGTTATTCCATCTGTGCAATGTACAAACAGCAAAGGAAACCAAAAACTGATTTCGAGTAGGAATTAAAGTTCAAGGAGAACTGTCAGAGACAGCAAATGACTTGGAAGATCAGTTGAATGGAATGGATGGTGGGGGGTATAAGAGGGACATAAAAAGAACAAAACGAGGATAGTGGAATGTCGTTGAATTAAATCCGGTGATGCTGAAGGAATTAGTTTAGGAAACGAAACACTTAAAGAAGTAGATGAGTTTTGCTACTTGGGTAACAAAATAACTGATGATGGTCGAAGGTGAGAGGATATAAAGTGTAGGCTTGGAATGGCAACTTTCTGAAGTAAAGAAATTTGTTAACATCGAATATAGATTTAAGAGGTAGGAAGTCTTTTCTGAAAGTATTCGTATGGAGTGTAGCCATGTATGGAAATGAGACATGGACGATAAACAGTTTAGACAAGAACAGAAGAGATGCTTTTGAAATGTGGTGCTACAGATGAATACTGAAGATAAGATGGGTAGATCACGTAACTAATGAAGAAGTACTGAATAGAATTGAGAAGAAAAGAAATTTGTGGCATGACTTGACTAGAAGAAGGGATCGACTGAGACATCAAGCAATCACCAATTTAGTACTGGAGGAAGTGTGTGTCTGTGTGTGTGTGGGGGGGGGGGGGGAGGGGGGTTAAAAATCGTAGTGGGAGACCAGGAGGTGAGTACAGTAAGCAGATTCAGAAGGGTGAAGGTTGCAGTAGTTATTCGGAGGTGAAGATGCCTGCACAGGATAGAGTAGCATGGAGAGCTGCATCAAATCAAGGACCACAACAACAATAATAACTGAGTAAAAAAACCGAAAAGTCAGTTAGCCATAGCAGCAGTGCTAAAATTTTTCGTTTTTTAATTAACGTTTTTCAATAGAAGAGTAATTTTAATTTGTAAAATTTGCATTGATTTGAAATATTGCGTTATCATAGGAAGCCGGCCGCGGTAGCCGAGCGGTTCTAGGCGCTTCAGCCCGGAACCTCGCGACTGCTACGGTCGCAGGTTCGAATCCTGCCTCGGGCATGGATGTGTGTGATGTCCTTAGGTTAGTTAGGTTTAAGTAGTTCTAACTTCAGAAGTTAAGTCCCATAGTGCTCAGAGCCATTTGAACCATATTGTAGGAAGTGGGGAAAGGATTCAGCGTTATTTTAATAATAATGGCGAAAGAAAGGAGCAACAAACAGCAAACAACACATGGCACAAGAATTGGTACAACACTGCCGAGACTACAATACCCCTGCTGCCGTGTGTTGTAGCTTAAGATAGACGCATACGAGTACGTGCCGTGTACAAGAGTTGCCCCCTATCTGGTCGGCAGGACAGTTTCTCACAGGTCGTTGTATTACAGAATGGTACCAACCCCAGTTTGGAAATATTTTTACGAAGTAACGTAGAAATGACATACAATGCTTCATTTGCTATAAAAGATTAAAAATTTGTCTTCCATTTCTAAGAAATAACAAAAGAGGATGGAATTTATGGCAACACTAATAAATTAAAAACTTAACAATAGTTCATTGATAGTATATACAAAAAACGAAAGTAGCTAAGATGCTACCTGTGCCTGCATAATATGCCTTTATCCGCTTGTAGCACTTGAAAATAGGCACTTTAACACAAAAAACAGAATTCTACAATTTCACTTTTCACCCCTTAGCACTGACATTGGTAATATCCCAGCAGTGGTATGATACCCAATACAACACTATTTTTGAGCAGAATTTCAAAAAATTGGAATCAATGGAAGAATAATGGCGATTTTTAGTACTGTTCAACCACTTATCACTTTTCGAGAAAAGCAGCGAACGGTGGCCGGATTAAGTTTTCTGTTGTTTGCCTATTTAATTTAATATTTTGATTCTATGCATCTTGAAACTAGGATTCAACATCTTTCAGTCTTTAATCTAGTTCTACGTTTAATACGGTAAATGATAGGAATAAAAAAAAACCTACAATCGGTTATTTCAGAAATCTGTTATTTTGAACAGTTTTTAACAGTCCGGTTAAACTGGCGTGGAAAGAAACCGATATAAGCGAAAACTGGTTTTTGCAATAACCACCATCCCTGTCGCACCAAATCAGTGCACGCTCGCGCTCTACCACTAGAGCACCAGGTCCGACACTGAATGCCATGGAAGAGCGGCCACGGCAGCAGCATCTCAGTACTTTTGCATCTGTTTTCTTGTACTGCACAGGATAGCGCAGCCAGTCTTCTCCTTACCAATGGGCAGCGCCATTTTGTTTTGCTTCTGCTCTTCTAGTGGGTGTTATGCTACTGTGACGTGGGGATTTAAATGTGTAACAAGACTGTACGTATTTACTTGCAACCACATTAAAATATATATATATAAGAGAAAGTCGCGTTAGTTACATTTTTTATAACTCAAGAAAGGCTGGACCGATTTGGCTGAAAATTGGTGGAGAGGTAGCTTAGAACCAGGAGACGGATATAGGATACTTTTTATCCCGTTCGACCGCTATAAAACGTGGTACAACAAAAATGCATCTGACATGGAATAACAAAACGCAAATGACAGCTAAACGTTTATGGTTAAGTTGTTCTAGCACTATAAAATGTAGTATAACAAAAACGCATCTGGCATGGAATAACAAAACGCAAATGACAGCTAAACGTCTATGGTTAAGTTGTTCTTGCGCGCCTGATAATAAAACAAAAAATGTCATGTATCACAGGGCACTTAATAGAAGAATGGAATCTATGCACCAAGAGACAAAGAATAAAGAATCATCAAAATACTTAATTTTTTATTTGTAGCCGGCCCGTGTGGCCGAGCGGTTCTAGGCGCTTCAGTCTGGAACCGCGCGACCGCTACGGTCGCAGGTTCGAATCCTGCCTCGGGAATGGATGATATGCATGTCTGTGATGTCCTTAGGTTAGTTAGGTTTAAGTAGTTCTAAGTTCTAGGGGACTGATGACCAAAGAAGTTAAGTCCCATAGTGCTCAGAGCCATTTGAACCTTGTTAACCAATCGGGGCGCTAGGTGGTCAGTTCGCTTTTCCCCCGTGTATGCGGATAGAGCACACATACTCTTTCTTCCTTCCTCGCAATACTTGAAACTGGAATAAAAGGTGTTTACTTCGCAATTCCTACTGAGTAATCAAGCGTGTCTTTAATGAGTATAGTTCCTGTGGACGATGTTTACATCTTACTGTAAGCCAGCGACTTAATAAAAATTCAGAACTCTAAGTCTTGTGAATTATTTGAGACGGGCATTATTCAACAACATTTTCCATTAATTCTGTTGAAAAACAATGTTGATGCTTGCGCTGCCTTGGCGTGATTACACCTAATTTGGCTTTTAATGTGAATTTGTGTCTCCATGAACGTAATGTTGGGTTATTTCCGATGGAGAATTTGTTCATATGTGGAAGGATCAATATCGGCCTTTCATTGAGTCATTCGTGGATATAAGCCGAATGTCAAGTTACTTTCCCACTCTTTTAACAGTATTACGCGGTTTGAAAGCATCTTGGGTTCTTTACCGCTTTTATGAATGTGTTATATTTGTACAAACACATGGTCCGATTGTGGACATCTTTACATACGGTTCAGGAATTTGCGTGTTTATTTTGAACAGTAATTGAAACAGATTTGAAATTTCTAATGCACTCTTTTCTCCTGGTATAATTCTTTCAGATTACGAACTCTCAGAGTCGGTGGAGAAAAAGGCGCATTCATACTTATAGTTTGTATTAGGACGGTTGAAGAGGTTGGATACAATTTTATCTTACTTTAACAAGCGTTAAAGAGACCGTTATGTATTCCGTTGCGCTATGAATGTTCTCTCACTAACGCATATTTCGTTAACTGTAGTAAAGTTCGCATTGCTTCTTCATTTAAGTGTCAAATGTTTGCAAAAGGGCAATAGTACCGGAGACATGATTTATGTGCACTCTTAGGTAGCATGGTACTTACAAGTATAAATCATCCCTTGCTTTAGCAATATATCTCAAGAATATCCATGTTAACAATAATAATTGCAATTTCTTCTGGAAAATTTTTTTTGTCACAACTATTCTTCACTGTAACATCGTAACTATCATAAATATACACTAGTGGCCATTAAAATTGCTACACCACGAAGATGACGTGCTACAGACGTGAAATTTACCCGACATGAAGAAGATGCTGTGATACGCAAATGATTAGCTTTTCAGAACATTCACACAAGGTTGGCGCCGGTGGCGACGCCTACAACGTGCTGACATGAGGAACGTTTCCAACCGATTTCTCATACACAAACAGCAGTTGACCGGC
Source organism: Schistocerca nitens (assembly GCF_023898315.1). Taxonomy (NCBI): domain Eukaryota; kingdom Metazoa; phylum Arthropoda; class Insecta; order Orthoptera; family Acrididae; genus Schistocerca; species Schistocerca nitens. The sequence continues at coordinate 27,731,950 of NC_064615.1, forward strand.
GTTGCCTGGTGAAACATTGTTGTGATTCCTCGTGTGAGGAGGAGAAATACTTACCATCACGTTTCCGTCTTTGATAAAGGTCGGATTGTAGCCTATCGCGATTGCGGTTTATCGTATCGCGAAATTGCTGCTTGCGTTGGTCGAGATCCAATGACTGTTAGCGAATATGGAATCGGTGGGTTCAGGAGGGTAATACGGAACGGTGCTGGATCCCAACGGTCTCGTATCACTAGCAGTCGAGATGACAGGCATCTTATCCGCATGGCTATAACGGATCGTGCAGCCACGTCTCGATCCCTGAGTCAACAGATGGCGACGTTTGCAAGACAACAACCATCTGCACGAACAGTTCGACGACATTTGCAGCAGCTTGGACTGTCAGTTAGGAGACCATGGCTGCGGTTACCCTTGACGCTGCATCACAGACAGGAGCGCCTGCGATGGTGTACTCAACGACGAACCTGGGTGCACGAATGGCAAAACGTCTTTTTTTCGGATGAATCCGGGTTTTGTTTACAGGATCATGATGGTAGCATCCGTGTTTGGCGACATCGCGGTGAACGCACATTGGAAGCGTGTATTCGTCATCGCCATACTGGCGTATCACCCGGCGTGATGGTATGGGGTGCCATTGATTACACGTCTCGGTCACCTCTTGTTCGCATTGACGGCACTTTGAACAGTGGACGTTACATTTCAGATGTGTTACGACCCGTGGCTCTACCCTTCATTCGATCCCTGCGAAACCCTACATTTCAGCAGGATAATGCACGACGGCATGTTGCAGGCCCTGTACGGGCCTTTCTGGATACAGAAAATGTTCGACTGCTGCCCTGGCCAGCTACGGTCGCAGGTTCGAATCCTGCCTCGGGCATGGATGTGTGTGATGTTCTTAGTTAGGTTTAAATAGTTCTTAGTTCTAGGGGACTCATGACATCAGAAGTTAAGACCCATAGTGCTCAGAGCCATTTGAACAATTTTGAACTACTCTTGGTGAACTGTGGTATCGTGTTGAAGCTGCATGGGCAGCTGTACCTGCACACGCCATCCAAGCTCTGTTTCACTCAACGCCCAGGCGTATCAAGGCCGTTATTACGGCCAGAGGTGTTTGTTCTTGACGTTGATTTCTCAGGATCTGTGCACCCAAATTGCGTGAAAATGTAATCACATGTCAGTTGTAGTATAATATACAGGGTGATTCAAAAAGAATACCACAACTTTAGGAATTTAAAACTCTGCAACGACAAAAGGCAGAGCTAAGCACTATCTGTCGGCGAATTAAGGGAGCTATAAACTTTCATTTAGTTGTACATTTGTTCGCTTGAGGCGCTTTTGACTAGGCGTCAGCGTCAGTTGATGCTAAGATGGCGACCGCTCAACATAAAGCTTTTTGTGTTATTGAGTACGGCAGAAGTGAATCGACGACAGTTGTTCAGCGTGCATTTCGAACGAAGTATGGTGTTAAACCTCCTGATAGGTGGTGTATTAAACGTTGGTATAAACAGTTTACAGAGAATGGGTGTTTGTGCAAAGGGAAAAGTTCTGGACGGCCGAGAACGAGTGATGAAAATGTAGCACGCATCCAGCAAGCATTTGTTCGCAGCCCAGGAAAATCGACTCGCAGAGCTAGCAGAGAGCTGCAAATTCCACAATCAACTGTATGGAGAGTCCTACGAAAAAGGTTAGTTATGAAACCTTATCGTCTGATATTGGTTCAAGCACTGTCTGCAGCTGATAAGATTAAAAGAACCGATTTCTGTGATTTTATCCTTGCTCAAATGGAAACAGATGAATCTTTCGTTTCAAAGATTGTGTTTAGTGATGAAGCAACTTTCCACACTAACGGGAAAGTCAACCGTCACAATGTCTGTATATGGGGCACTGAGAATCCGCGGGAAACAACTCAGTATGAACGTGACTCGCCTAAGGTGAACGTTTTCTGTGCCATTTCAGCCAATAAAGTTTTTGGTCCCTTTTTCTTCGAAGGTGCTACTGTAACTGGACTACAGTATCTGGAGATGTTAGAGAATTGGCTGTTGCCTCAGCTCGAACAAGAAGCACAACAATTCATATTTCAGCAGGATGGAGCGCCACCACATTGGCACTTATCTGTCCGTAACTACCTGAACGTCAACTACCCGAGGCGATGGATCGGCCGCCAGGCAGCCCGTGACAGAGCACTTCATCACTGGCCTCCAAGAAGCCCTGATCTTACCCCCTGCGATTTTTTCTTATGGGGGTATGTTAAGGATATGGTGTTTCGGCCACTTCTCCCAGCCACCATTGATGATTTGAAACGAGGAATAACAGCAGCTATCCAAACTGTTACGCCTGATATGCTACAGAGAGTGTGGAACGAGTTGGAGTATCGGGTTGATATTGCTCGAGTGTCTGGAGGGGGCCATATTGAACATCTCTGAACTTGTTTTTGAGTGAAAAAAACCTTTTTAAATACTCTTTGTAATGATGTATAACAGAAGGTTATATTATGTTTATTTCATTAAATACACATTTTTAAAGTTGTGGTATTCTTTTTGAATCACCCTGTATTTTTCCAATGAATACCAGTTTATCATCTGCATTTCTTCTTGGTGTAGCAATTTTAATTGCCAGTAATGTAAATAAAAGGGCCATCTCTTTTTGTTTCTTATTGGCTATAGCTGTATGTACGTCGAAAGTCATAAACCGTACTGGACAATGTCTGCCCGGATGTTTACTCACTGCGACAGTTTTATGCACACCCGAGGCGCAGAGCGAGCGCCGTTTTCCCAGTGAGATGCAGCGACAAACAAACATGTTCTCCAGCGCGGCACCGGACGTCACAACAACAGAGGCCGAAACAAAACACGGTTGTATTCAGCTCGTCCAAGCGACGTATGTCTCGCGACGGGGACAGAGCTGAGCCATGTTTCGGAGCGGAGTCAGAAAGAGGGCAACTTAATGGGTTACTCAGAGCGAATGGAAAATGGAGTACTAACTGAAACCTTTCACAATCAGTGTTAGTCTTATTTGTGAAGAAAGATAAAAATCTGTGCGGAACAAAATACCTTTGAAATGCTTCATAAGATGAAGAAATAAGTTTTTCCTATAGAAGCAATAACATCTCTTCAAATGTCAGATGCGTAAACCATTCCGTCGTAGCGGACTGACATCCTGCGTCATCTATATTCAAACCCTTCTGTTAGAACAGTCTTTTAGACCTCATAATGAACAAGCTTGTGATATCTGTACCCGTTTTAAAACACTGTATTAGTTTGCAGTCCACGTTACTGTTTCTTATACAGCCCGGTCTAGAATGTCTAGGAATTCTGACATTGCCCTCACAGTATATATTTTCTTTAATGTCGTTTGTTGTTAGCAATATTAACTTATTCCCAAGAGTTAGCAGCCTTCACTCAGTTAATACTAGGCAGAAATGAAATCTGCATGTGGAATGCACTTCCTTGACTCTTGCGCAGAAAGGAGTGCAGTATTCTGCTGCAGCCATTTTCAAGAAGGTACCACAAGAACTCAAAAATCTTAGCAGTAGCCCAAACACTTTTAAGTCTAAACTGAAGAGTTTCCTTCTATTCTGTTGAGGAGCTCCTGGAAGAGCTGAAAAATTAAGCAAATTCCAGTGTTACATTGTTGATTTTCTTTTTTTAAAACTTACACCTTGTCGCCTGAATATGTTTCTTATATTTCATTTTATCTGTTTCTAATATCGTGTTATAATTTCATGTATTGACTGGTTCCATGACGATGCAGACTTCTCCTTCATTTGGTCCCACGGAACAATAAATAAATAAATAAATGTGCGTTGTCCATGCTACTACTGTAGTACTTAGCACATGTCGAAGACTCGCTCAAGTGCTAACAACTAATATTACTGCAAAACAAGGTACAAAGTGCTCCAGTGCATAGAATGATATTCCACAAGATGTTTTATGATAACTGACACCAGTGGAAACCAGTTATGCGTACATGAGAAATAGTGATCTAGGCTGTTTACACTGCAATACTTTCATTACAATTGTTGTTCCTCTAGACACTGTGCCTAAATTGTAAACAATTTGTTAGGGGTAACTAACTTCCATTTAGTAACAAACGTCGCGCACTTTCTGAACTCTCGCATCTCATTGTGAAATGCTAGTCCAGAGCACTCATTTGCTTACTGCAGCAACTGTGGTAGTCATATCCATAGGTCTTTGAAAAAATTTAGTGTTTTCGTGCAGTGAGAGCAAATTGCCCTGGATGTCTACGACTTGTATCGCCAGAAAGGCACAACTTAGTTCGTCTATTATTCCAGTTACTCGATGCAACAGACTGTACTGGCAAAAGGGTTTGCTCTTGCAATACACACCATTGTTGTGCCAGGCACACACTTGGCTCGGAAGAGGAATTTTGCCGTTTGTGTGGGCTTGCGTTTAAGATCAGTGACGTTCAGCAGTTTTTCAGCGTGACACGGAGGTGGTTTGAATATGGAAAAAATATTGCGAATAATGACGGTTGTGCGTTTACATGCTTATGGCGATCGTGAGAACAAGAGTTCAGGCTTTCATAAGGAATGGATAAAACTGATTTCGTTGTACTTATGGATGACTTCGTTTTAAAAGTGACCCAAGAACATACACTGATTTCTCCAGACTGCCTGGAAGTGTGCACCTTCGAACAAAAATCATCTTTATGCGAACGTAAATTTATCGTGGCAATGTTCTCGGATAAATGTTTTTCTGGTTTTATGCAGCGTCATTTTTGTTTGTAAATTCTTGTTTCCAAGAACTTCCTCTGTCGTTATGGACAGGAGTTAACCGTCGTTCTAATAGGCTGTGTTGTACAGCCGTATGTAGTTGGGCGAATTACGTCATGCCAAGTCAGTTAACTCCTGAAGATGACGGCCAGGGGAAGTGATGAAATCTTGAGTTGGGAAACAAATCTGACGCGGCAAGATATCCGAGAAACATTTATCCACAACTGTCCTGACTTATCTGAAATACGTAACTCACCACTAAGTAAGGATATTTCTCCAGGGAGATTCAAATATGCAATTGTTCAAATGGCTCTGAGCACTATGGGACTTGATATCTGAGGTCATCAGTCCCCTATAACTAAGAACTATTTAAACCTAACTAACCTAAGGACATCACACACATCCATACCAGAGGCAGGATTCGAACCTGCGACCGTAGAGTACGCGCAGTTCCAGACTGAAGCGCCTAGAACCGCGCGGCCACACCGGCCGGCATGTAATTGTTAAACCCCTCTATAAGAAAAGTGATAGGAAACAGGCCTGTTTCACTACCGACATCGTTTTCCAAAATGTATTCTACAATAGTATCCCACCTGACTAACAATGATATCGTAAGTAAATCATAGTTTGAATTTCAGAACTGCTGCTCTATCGAGACTGCAATTTAAAAGTTCGCTCGACAAATTTTACAAGCATTAAGTAACAAAATACCACCGGGTGGTATTTTACGTGACCTGTCTAATGTATTTAACTGTGTGGACAGATTCCGAGATAATGAGACGCTAAACTCCCACAATTTTATGGAACTTCGCTGCTGCAGCGCTGACAAGCGGTTGGCAAGTACAAACATAAAGTGAAATGATTCTCTGTTGTATATATAGAGTGCAGAAGCGCGTTAAAAATGCAAATTTGGTGCTGTATCGGAGTTTTTGTGGAGCTATAAATTGTAGAGCAGTCAAAAATACTATCCGGAAATATCAAAAAAATGGCTCTGAGCACTATGGGACTCAACATCTTAGGTCATAAGTCCCCTAGAACTTAGAACTACTTAAACCTAACTAACCTAAGGACATCACACACACCCATGCCCGAGGCAGGATTCGAACCTGCGACCGTAGCAGTCCCGCGGTTCCGGACTGCAGCGCCAGAACCGCTAGACCATCGGAAATATCATTTCTTCGATTTGTATAGGATGCTGAGAGGCAACTGAAAAATGTTGCGAATAACAAAAGCTTATTTTAGGGTGGTTAGTTACATTTTCAGGCATGAGAGAAAATGTTGAACGTTTCCAAACACTCAGAATGTCTTCAGAACGCTGTGTGTTGGAGAGACACGCGAAATCTTATCCAGCTTTTCGTGATTCTACTACTGTGTAACTATCTGAACGTTTCCCGATTGCAGGTAAGCATATCAGTCTTCAACTAATGGCTTGGTTCAAATGGCTCTGAGCACTATGGGACTCAACTGCTGAGGTCATTAGTCCCCTAGAACTTAGAACTAGTTAAACCTAACTAACCTAAGGACATCACAAACATCCATGCCCGAGGCAGGATTCGAACCTGCGACCGTAGCGGCCTTGAGTCTTCAACTATTTCAGCTTTTCGTGACGCTACTGTGTAACTATCTGAACGTTTTCTGATAGCAGATAAGCATATCAGTCGCCAACTTTTTAAGTAACTGGTTTCATATTTCACATAAAAGTATAAATACGAGGGTAATCCCAAAAGTAAGGCCTCCTATTTTTTTGTAAGTACGTAGACCTGTTTATTTCTACAGTGGTTTACATCAGTTTACAGCTTGAACATTTAGCTATTTTTCGACATAATCACCATTTCTGTCGATGCATTTTTGTAGACGCTGTGGCAGTTTTTGTATGCCCATGTCATACCAGCTCGCTATTCAGAAAGTTATGAACCTCTTCTTTCACCTCGTCGTCGGAGCTGAATCGCTTTCCGGCCAAATGTTCTTTTAATCTAGGGAACAGGTCACTGGGCGCCAGTCAGGACTATAGGGTGGGAGGGTGATTGTTCTCCACTGAAACTGACGCAGGAGGGCAACGGCTTGCCGAGCGATGTGTGGGGAACCGTTGTCATGGAGAATGTGTACGCCCTTGCTCAAGATTAACTCTTCTCCGGTTCTGAATTGCCCGTTTGAGTTTTTTTCAGAGTCTCACAGTACCTGTCAGCGTTAGCTGTGGTCCCAGCGATCCAGCTCATTCGACAAGGTGAAAGAAGAGTTTCACAACTTCCTAAACAGCATGGCGGCGAGCTAGTATGACATGGGCATACAAAAACTACCACAGCATCTACAGAAATGCATCGACAGAAATGGTGATTATGTCGAAAAACAGGTAAATGTCCAAGCTGTAAACTGATGTAAACCATTGTATGTACTTACAAAAAAATAGACCTTACTTTTGGGATTACCCTCGTACATGGATATTTTTGTTGTACAAGGCTATTTTTGTTGCTACCTACTAGACTGGGTAAGGAATTACGTAGCTCCTTTTGCAAGCTATTAATGTGGTTTATGAAAGCAAATGGGACGTGCAGACCGAGGCTCGGCCTGTCTCGGCTTCTTTCTGTCCTTGGAAGTACTCGGTGTACGGCGCCACATTTCATCCAGCATTGCCGTGTGGCGTATTTTGGTCGGTACAACTCTCTTTAGCTCGGCAAAATTGTAGTGTCAGGCCTGTTTACCCTTCGCTATTTGTTTTTAGTACGAAATACATTCACAGGTCCAAAGGCTACTTGGGCAAAAAGAGACCATCTAGCGATCTATCGGCATAAGGCTTTAAAACTGAATGGGAATGGCAGAAGAGAGGGTTGAGAATTTCAGTATCTGTTATGCAGTCGCATAATCGATGACGACTGCAAATTTGCTATGAAACGACATTACAATACAATATAGAAACAATTTAAACATTCAGTTGGCGATCAAGTAGCAAAAAAATTACAACTATCGACAGACGTGATTCATTGTTCCGTACGTTAAGAAGCACTTTGTGCTAAATTTGTAGGCATGGAGCCCGTGAAGAATTTGGTGGTATAAGTAGTAAAATTTCTGAAGGCGCATACAGTATTCCACTGCTAGTTGCAACAGTTTTCGATGGAAATGACGGTGTGTATGAAGAATTATTATTTTCGATTATTCGCCAGCCGCGGTGGCCGAGCGGTTCTAGGCGCTACAGTCTGGAACCGCGCAACCGCTACGGGCGCAGGTTCGAATCCTGCCTCGGGCATTGATGTTTGTGATGTCCTTAGGTTAGTTACGTTTAATTAGTTCTAAGTTCTAGGCGACTGATGACCTCAGAAATTAAGTCGCATAGTGCTCAGAGCCATTTGAGCCATTATTACGATCGTACGCATCGGTGGCGCCTTGAAAGAGGGAGGGAGGTGAGAGACATCAAGATAGTGTTATGCCCCCTCAGCACCGAACTCTGCATCCGAGCTTGTCGCAAAGGCTGTGTTTAATTTGCACACACAATTTTATAAAATGAGCAGCCACAGCCATTCAAGTTCATGGTAAAATGAACTTGAATAAAATCGCAAACAACTCTCAATTGGTGAATAAATCATCAGTTAACAGCCGCTTACGGTTTTATTCAAGCTTAGTTTACCACGTGTAATAGTTGTCTCTATGCGAACTTTTTATACGTCCCTCGAAAGGTGGTCATATGTTATACTGCTCGAAGGCGTGTCCCGATGGTTATGTTTAACAAGGCGCAACGGTTGCTGAGTTTGGCTGTCGTGCCTGCAGCGATAACGCGAAACCGAACGCTGGTAGGGGGTACGGGTCGAAAGGGGGTGGGGGGGGGGGGAGGGAGTGGGTGGGCGCTTGAGTGTGTCCGCCGGAGGCGGCGCGCCGGTTCGGGTTTCCATTGTCGCCAGCCGCCGCTGCCGCCAGAAATCCTCTGCAGACTGGCGCCAGCGCGCCGCCGAACTGGAGGTAACCCGAGTGCTTCGGGAAGTATCTGCGCGCGCCTATGATGTAACTCGAGGTTTCCCGTCCCATTTCATTTCACAGGACGCGGCGCCGCCAAGGTGAGCGCAGGCGCGCCAGATGGCGCCAGTAATGATACTGCGCCAGTGGAGGGGCAAGAACTGTTGCCAGCTCCCTCCCTCTGCTTCCTCGCTCCATCCGCCCAGTGGAACCTACCTGCTGCCTGTGTTTCCGAGCGTTCGGCCGTGTTAATGGAGACGTTGGCAAATGTTTGGAGAAGTTAAGACGAGATTGTGCAAGAGAATAGCAGAGCGCCATCTGTGAGAGAGCTCACAAGGATGGTGATATAAGTCAATACGGTTTTCATGTGATGCGTGTAACTTAGGTTTCTGTAGAGGCAATTACGTCGTCCCGTTTCCACCAAGTACGCTTAATGGCAAAGTTGGAAACGCTTCGTATCTTCTGACCTCCAATGTACGTTAACCGACTTTGAATCTTCAGAAAGGCACAACTACAAGACGCCTGTGTGAGAAATGAATTTGGACTTAGCGAATCTTCAGTTTAAGTCATGAGAATTATTTCGTGTATTGTTAACTAGTGTTTCAAACTAATTAACACGGAAACACTGAGCGAGGTAGAGCAGTGGTTAGCTTGCTGGACTCGCATTCGGGAGGACGACTGTTCAAATCCTTGTCCGGCCATCCTGATTTAGGTCTCCCGTGATTTCCCTAAATCGCTTCAGGCAAATGCCGGGATGGTTCCTTTGAAAGGGCACAGTCGATTTTCTTCCCCATCCTTCCCTAATTCGATGGGTCCGGTGACCTCGCTGTTTGGTCCCCTCCCCCAAAATAAACCAACAAAGCAACACAGAAAGCGTGGAGCCGCATACGCAGGGCTCGTGTTTATGTACCTTCTTCCGCTTTGATTGTGCAAGTGTTCATACACGCAAGTACTAAGGAGTAAATGGAGAATTTTACTTTCATTATACAGGATGTAACAAGACGATGCAGGCAAACCATGTAGAATTGTACAGAATGTCTTACGTAATACACTTGTGGGGCGGCAGATAATTTATATGATTGCTATATATATGTTTGAATGTAAAATCAGTTCCTATTATTTAGAATGTTATTTATGCTGTCTTTCGCCGTTCTCAACACTGGGTCTCTAATTACACTTTAGCAACCAGAAAGTGATTTAACAAAACGTGAAGCCTGTAATTAGAATTCCTAGTGCCCACTTCATCTGAGAATACAATTATAGCTGCAGCTTATAGCTCTGAGGAATTAGGAGATTGTCCAGGATTTATAATCAAAAACGATATTCCAAAATAGTTGAGCATATTATGAAAGTCACAGATGAAAAACACAAGTATCCATACAACCTAACTAACAGAGCAGTTCAGAGTCTAATGCGCTGATGCAACTATAAATGTCCGAATTAAATGTTAAAATGAATGCTCGCCATAATTTGATGATTAGTTTCATCAAACACCACGCTAAATAATTGGTAGAATGTCTGTCCCGCGACGGCACGTGAAAATACGACAATACGCAAACTGAAGCTAGATAATGAAAATCATCCCAGAATTAACATTTCACTTGAAAATGATTTCCTGGTTACGCGCATCTCGAGTAACTGAATACGGCATCCGAGGCTGTTTGTAGCAGTGATACCGACGCGACGCGACTCCCGACACAGATGGCGTGTTATTCAGCGTCTGGAGAGAACTGGGGCCTTGCTTCCTCGCGCAGCGCTCTTATATATAAAGCCGTGGTGCGGACGGCTAAGGGAACGCCTGATCAAATCGGCTCTCCCGACTAGCCGCTGGGCTAGTAAGGCACCACTGTAAGTTACATAATAAATCATAGCTTCTCTTGCTGATGGCCGATGAAGCTCTTAATTTAAATGTGCATTCAGCACGCAGGTAAGTATTGATAATAAAATTTTGACGTGGCTAAGTTAGATATTTTGGGCGAGAGAATTAATTTAATTACACTGCACGCAGTAGATGAGCTCTGAACTGGTTCTTTGGAGATACGCTATCGCTATAATTTTATAGGTATTCAAATAAAACTTTTCACATCTTCATAGTTATAGCGGATCTCCAACCTATTTAAATCTAAACATCCTAGCTTTATTTATTAGCCTACTTAATCTATCTTGCTTCCTTAAGTTTTGAGACGAAAACCAGAAAATCATGAATTTCCACTAAAATCTTAATTTGTGAAATCCAAAGTACTGTTTTTATTAAATCATTATGAAATATGAATCTAAATATAAATTTTGAAGTCTCTAGCTCTTTTCTGTTGCGCCAATGAATTTTTACAGAAAAACGTCCAAATTTCGAAAATGGCTAAAGTTATCGAACTGATATTCAACACACATTAATTTAGTATTACTCCTGACATGCTAGAAAAGTTTTAGATTATTTGCTTGATTTTTAAAGTATTGCGCAACATTTATGACGTCAGAGCTAGTTACAGCGGACTTGCTGGCACACAATGGAAAGACTGATGTGAATTTTATACAGTGTGAGTAGGCTGCTTCCCAACACACTGACAATGCGAACAAAGCCGGAAGCGTCACCAACGGCGCTGCAGAGGTTTGAAGTTACAGGGGACGTTTGCCACCGCCGGCAGGTGAAGTTTAAAGTGATTGCTGTCTCAAAAAATCTACAGATACCAGTCACTGAATGCTGGTCCCTTGTTATGACTGGATCACAGGCGAGACTCTTCCTACACGTCGGTCAGGGGGCCTGAATATGGCTGCTCAGTAAAAGAACGATTTGGAGATTTAGACGATTGAAAGGTGTTTTGATTTGGCAGCCGAGGTCCCGCAACAATCTGTAAAAAGATGGACATGCAGAGATTTTAAGGATATAGATTCCCACACACTGACTAGAGAAATGCAGGAACCAGAAGGGGAGGCGGAAACGAAATGAAACTTCACGAGTTGAGAGGGTATGCGATGTTACAAAATCGAGTCAGTTTTACAAAGAGCTTGGCAGTGTAACCCCACTTAGCCGTAAGATTCACTTGGTTAGGGTGTCATAACATCATTGTATCATCATCTAGGCAAACTGGACTGGCCCACATCTGTTGTAGCTCAGTCTCTGTTGATCCATTATGGAACGGGGGCATCAGCTGGTTAAGAAATTGTCAATATTAATGAAATTCTCCAACAGCCGTGTAACTAAGATGTTATTTTGTTTTTTTGACGACAGCCAGTTTCGTCATTGCACTATGCCATCTTCAAGCCCCCTATGCATCACTCAAAATAAACGATAGTGTCATACAGTGCCATTTATCCCTTTGAGCTGCTACCAAGTGGCTTGGCTCTGAGCACTATGGGACTTAACATCTACGGTCATCAGCCCCTAGAACTTAGAACTACTTAAACCTAACTAACCTAAGGACATCACACACACCCATGCCCGAGGCAGGATTCGAACCTGCGACCGCAGCGGTCGCGCGGTTCCAGACTGTAGCGCCTTTAACCGCTTGGCCACCCCGGCCGGCTGCTACCAAGTCTTCGAGTGAAGTGATACGGTTTGAATTCACGAAACTCAGGGATAAAACGGACTGTATGGCATTATCGTTTATTTTGAGAGATGCGTATGGGGTCTGACAATGGCATAGTGGAACTGCGGAACTCTTTGTCGTCAAAATCAAATAACATCTTATTTACACGGCTGTTGGAGAATTTCATTAATATTGACAAGTATTATTGTAAATGGTCCTTGATAGCCTGGATGCTGGTCCTGGGACGGAATTGGCGTCTGAGCTGGTTTTATACCTACTCTGTTGGGGACAGATCTGAGGCTTTTGCTGGCCACGGAAGTTACTCGACATCGCGCAGCCATTTCATAGACATATGTTACATTTGTAGACAATCCTGTTGAAAAATAGCACTACGATGCTGTCACTTGTGTGGTAACACATGAGGACGCAGGATGTCCGTGACGAATCATTGTACCGTCAGAGTTCCCGCAACTGCATCAGCCGTGATATGAAGTCGCACCCGATGGCTTACCATACACCACCTACATAGAGACGCCGCAAGCCGACGTAAGCGGAGGGTACATTGTACTACCGCTAGTCTCTTCGTTCCCTGTCCCACTCGCAAGTGGAGCGAAAGAAAAACGTCTGTCTGTACGCATCCATATGAGCCCTAATTTCTCGAATCTTATCTTCGTGGTCCTCAAGCGCAATGTATGATGGCGGCAATAGAATCGTTCGGCAGCCAGCTTCAAATGCATGTTCCCTAAATTTTCTCAAAAACGTTTCTCGAAAACATCTCTCGAGGGATTCCATTTAAGTTCCCGAAGCATCACCGTAGCAGTTAACGTGTTGTTCGGACCTACTGGTAACGAATCTAGCAGTTCCGTTTCTGAATTGCTTCGATGTTTTCCTTCAATCCGACATGGTACGGATCCGAAACACTCGAGCAGTGCTCAAGAATAGGTCGCACCAGTGGCTCATATGCGGTCTCTTTTACGGGTGAACCACTCTTTCCTAAACGAAGCCAATAACAGTTTTTACATGCTCGTTCCATTTCGTAACGCTTTGCAACGTTACGCCCAGATATTTAAACGACTTGACTACGTCAAGCAGGACACCAGTAATACTGTAACCGAACATTACAGGTTTGTTCTTCCTACTCATCCACATTAACTTACATTCTTACACATTTAGAACTAGCTGTCATCCATCACACCAACTAGAAATTTTGCGCAAGTCGTTTTGTATGTTCCTATAGTCACACGACAACATGCACCACGGCACCATCAGGAAACAACCGCAGATTGCTGCCCACCCTCTTCACCAAATCATTTATGTATATAGAGAACAACAGTCGTCCTATCACACTTCACTGGGGCATTCCTGGCGATACCCTTGTTTCTGATGACTCTTTGCCGTGGAGGACAACATACTGGGTTCTATTACTTAAGAAGTTTTCGAGCCCCTCGCATATCTCTGAACTTATTCCGTATGCTCGTAACTTCATTAACAGCCTGAAATGGGGCACCGTGTCAAATGGCTTACGGAAATCTAGAAAGAGGCATCTACCTGTTGCCGTTCATCCATAGTTCGCAGTATACCACTTGGGGAAAGGGCAGACTGAATTTTGCACTAGGAATGCTTTCTAAAACCATGCTGATTGGTGGACATAAGCTTCTCAGTCTCAAGAAAGTTCGAAATCTTAGAACTGAGATTAGGTTCAAGGATTCTTGAGCGAACCGAAGTTAGGGATACTGGTCTGTAATTGTATCGGTCCGTTCTTTTACCCGTCTTAGATAATGGAGCCACCTGCGCTTTTTTCAAGTCGATTGGGACTTTGTGCTGGGCGAGAGATTTAAGACAAATGCAAGCTACGTAAGGGGCCAATGCCGCAGAGTAGTCTTTATAAAACCGAATTGGGTTTCCATCCGACCTGGTGATCTATTTGCTTTCAAATCTTTCAGTTCTCTACGCCAGGGATGCCTTTCGCCATGTCGTCCGTACAGGAATCTCTCCGACGGTCAAATTACGGTATGTTTGTACGATTCTACTTGTTGTTGTTGTGGTCTTCAGTACTGAGACTGGTTTGATGCAGCTCTCCATGCTACTCTATCCTGTGCAAGCTTCTTCATCTCCCAGTACCTACTGCAGCCTACATCCTTCTGAATCTGCTTAGTGTATTCATCTCTTGGTCTGCCTCTACGATTTTTACCCTCCACGCTGCCCTTCAGTACTAAATTGGTGAGCCCTTGATGCCTCAGAACATGTCCTACCAACCGATCCCTTCTTCTAGTCAAATTGTGCCACAAACTCCTCTTCTCCCCAATTCTATTTAATACCTCCTCATTAGTTATGTGATCTACCCATCTAATCTTCAGCATTCTTCTGTAGCACCACATTTCGAAAGCTTCTATTCTCTTCTTGTCTAAACTATTTATCGTCCATGTTTCACTTACATACGTGGCTACACTCCATACGATTCTACTGTGTGAACGAATTGTGGAACGCGAAATTTAAAACTTCCCCATGGCGCCAGGAGTAATACAATGACATCCATCATTTACACGTCTAACTATAAACAATACGTGATTAAAAATTCAGTTCACAGTTACAGTTATCTCCGTGCATCTCCAGAGGATCATACACTCCTGGAAATGGAAAAAAGAACACATTGACACCGGTGTGTCAGACCCACCATACTTGCTCCGGACACTGCGAGAGGGCTGTACAAGCAATGATCACACGCACGGCACAGCGGACACACCAGGAACCGCGGTGTTGGCCGTCGAATGGCGCTAGCTGCGCAGCATTTGTGCACCGCCGCCGTCAGTGTCAGCCAGTTTGCCGTGGCATACGGAGCTCCATCGCAGTCTTTAACACTGGTAGCATGCCGCGACAGCGTGGACGTGAACCGTATGTGCAGTTGACGGACTTTGACCGAGGGCGTATAGTGGGCATGCGGGAGGCCGGGTGGACGTACCGCCGAATTGCTCAACACGTGGGGCGTGAGGTCTCCACAGTACATCGATGTTGTCGCCAGTGGTCGGCGGAAGGTGCACGTGCCCGTCGACCTGGGACCGGACCGCAGCGACGCACGGATGCACGCCAAGACCGTAGGATCCTACGCAGTGCCGTAGGGGACCGCACCGCCACTTCCCAGCAAATTAGGGACACTGTTGCTCCTGGGGTATCGGCGAGGACCATTCGCAACCGTCTCCATGAAGCTGGGCTACGGTCCCGCACACCGTTAGGCCGTCTTCCGCTCACGCCCCAACATCGTGCAGCCCGCCTCCAGTGGTGTCGCGACAGGCGTGAATGGAGGGACGAATGGAGACGTGTCGTCTTCAGCGATGAGAGTCGCTTCTGCCTTGGTGCCAATGATGGTCGTATGCGTGTTTGGCGCCGTGCAGGTGAGCGCCACAATCAGGACTGCATACGACCGAGGCACACAGGGACAACACCCGGCATCATGGTGTTGGGAGCGATCTCCTACACTGGCCGTACACCACTGGTGATCGTCGAGGGGACACTGAATAGTGCACGGTACATCCAAACCGTCATCGAACCCATCGTTCTACCATTCCTAGACCGGCAAGGGAACTTGCTGTTCCAACAGGACAATGCACGTCCGCATGTATCCCGTGCCACCCAACGTGCTCTAGAAGGTGTAAGTCAACTACCCTGGCCAGCAAGATCTCCGGATCTGTCCCCCATTGAGCATGTTTGGGACTGGATGAAGCGTCGTCTCACGCGGTCTGCACGTCCAGCACGAACGCTGGTCCAACTGAGGCGCCAGGTGGAAATGGCATGGCAAGCCGTTCCACAGGACTACATCCAGCATCTCTACGATCGTCTCCATGGGAGAATAGCAGCCTGCATTGCTGCGAAAGGTGGATATACACTGTACTAGTGCCGACATTGTGCATGCTCTGTTGCCTGTGTCTATGTGCCTGTGGTTCTGTCAGTGTGATCATGTGATGTATCTGACCCCAGGAATGTGTCAATAAAGTTTCCCCTTCCTGGGACAATGAATTCACGGTGTTCTTATTTCAATTTCGAGGAGTGTACGATGGGAACTGAGGTCGCCGCCATACTTGCCGACAACAGTCGTCCAGGGCAGTGCAGAACCGCGATACATTACTGAACACATACGACGCCATTCATCAACAGTTCTTGCCTCCCGGTCAAGGCTCCACTAAATACGCAGCGGCTTGAGTTGTGTGTGGGATAGTAATTCCCTAGGATGGCTGTCGCTAGTCTTTGACCAATGGTGTGCTGTGACACCATTACTTGTTGTTGTATGGGGGGCGGGGGGGGGGGGCGAATTTGCCTTGTTATTGTCAGACATGGTCGACCGCAACCTTGGGACGAATATGCCTGTACACGTTCCCATGAAGTCCAACAACGGGCCACTGTGACTCCCGAACGGCCCACAAATCTACATACGTGCACAATTCAACCAGCTGGCCAAATGAGAGCCACAGTAAGGCCCGCTTCAGACTCTTGTTAGTTGCTGGCGACGTTGCCTCATATGAGTAGGTGGCATCTCCGTGTCCTTCACAGCAATCACTCAACGTCTGACTTGTTCACAACATTCATATACCCTACCAGATACGGTAAAAACACATAACACGAACAGCATTCACACACTCCAGTTGCCGAGCTACCTTTCACAGATCTTTGCAGCTCTATAGTCATTTACACACTCAGCGACAGTTTGTACGTATAAGGGGTTGGAACGGTTTCCGATCATGTCTTCTGTGTGCTTCACCGTTTGTGACAGACAGTGTATATGCCCCTATAAAGCTGCTACATATATAATATTTTTTACTGATCATCTGGGAGATACACATGACAGAAAATAACATGAAAGCATTTTTCATATATTGTTATACCAGTTTTAAAAAAAATGAAATGAGTACTCACATAATATCAACATAATGATTGCTCAAAAGGAAAGTTCCTTAACGTCAGATACATGAAGAGAAGGTAAGTCTCCATCACATTGAACCCGCTGGACCTAAGGAGAGGCATCACAATAAATAAAACTCAACATAACAAAAAAAATTAAAATTGAAACAATAAAAGTATTTCGAGACAGATCTAAAAAATGCAGCTGTTATCTGTTAGCACATGGATATTCAGTATAGCAAATCACAGTAAAAACGCACGTGTAACAACGTAAAACCGGCTTTTTTTTCTTTATTGGGGGGGGGGGGTTGGCAGCAGCGAAATGTGCTGCTCTGCAGCATACAGAAAAGTTAAAAAACGTATTGAGAATATCAACAAACAAGAAAAACAGGCGATAAAACGGTGATATTGAAAAAACTGTAAAATGGCGGAGAGTTGTGGAATTCAAAATATAGAAACACTGTGGTGACAAAATGGATGAAGATACACAAGAAGGAAACAGGCACAATTAAAAAAAACACGGCGACAGTCTGGTTTCTGTTTCCACGAGACTAAAAACACAACTAGCGACGGTATGGTAGCTGTTCGCAACACTGACAGGGGACGTGCAACACTGAACACTCATTTATAACAGCACTATACAGGTGACATGGCGGCAGATTGGGGGGGGGGGCGGACCTGGACCTAAGAGGGAGAGAAAGGGGGGAGGAGAGAAAAGAAAAAAAGGGGGAGCCAATGGAGGGAGGGGACATAGAAAAGTGGGGGGGTGGACGCGAGAAGGAATGGGAAAGGCAGGGGAGGGGAGAGCAAAAAAATAACTTGGGGGAGAGAAGGGAGACAGCGAGAGGGTAGGTGGGGAAAAAACAGGATGGAAGAGGGGGGGAGGGGAAGAGGGAGCCCGGGGAAAGGACAGAGGGAGGTAGGGGGAGGTGAGGATCAGAGTGCATAGGAGGGATAAATGGAGGGAGAGAGGGCATCATCTGGGAGGGAGACTCGGTGGAAGCCACCTTGGGAAAGGAGATGAAGGGTGTAGAGGTGAAGGGTAGGGGGGACACGACGGTGAAGGCGTGGCAGAGGGCAGGGGCTGGAGAGGAGAGGAGAGGAGCAACCAGAGGATGAGGGGGATCAAGGCAGTGGGGGGTGTAGAGGACGCGGATATGTTCGAGGAAAAGGAGCAGATGGGGGAAAGGAATGAGATTGTAGAGGAGCCACATAGGGGATGGGAGGCATATACGTAGGTGAGGTGGAGTGCATAGTGCTCGAGGATCTGGAGGGACTTATAGAATTTTTTTGGGGGGGGGAGATATCCAGGTGGGACTGGCATAACAGAGGATGGGATGGATTAAGGATTTGTAGGTGTGGAGGATGGTATAGGGTTTCAGCCCCCATGTCCAGCCAGAGAGGACTTTGAGGTGGTTGTGGGCTTTGGATTGGATAGAGCGGAGATGAGGGATCCGGGTGAGGCGATGGTCAATGGTGAGGCCAAGGTAGGTGAGGGTGGGGGAGAGGCGGACAGGACGGGCGCAAATGGTAGGGGAGAAACCAAGGAGCCGGAAGGAGCGAGTGGTACGACCTGGGTCTTGGAAGGATTGATTTTCTGGAGCCACTGGTTACACCATGCAGCAAAAAGGTCAAGGTGAATCTGGAGAAGGCGTTGGGACCATCGTAGTATAGGAGCGAGAGCAAGGAAGGCGGTGTCATCAGCATACTGCAGTTGGTGTACTGGAGGGGAGGTTGGGGCGTATCTGCCGTGTACAGGAGGTAGAGGAGAGGGGAGAGGACAGAGCCCTGGGGCACACCTGCGGAGGTGTAGAAGGTGCGGGAATCGGCGTTATGGATGGTAACGTAGGATGGGCGGCGGGAGTCAAACCGGCTGGTTCCATATTCATATTCAATGCAGAAGCCAGCCAAGTAAGGGAGAGAGGAGGCTTTAGACGCTGACGGGAGCCTCAGATGATGTCTACACGGGTCAGACGAAGACAATGTTCCCTGTAACACCGACTTCACGATTGGCGTGGAGTGCCAACGTGACAGATATGAGCAGTTTCACAAATATCAGAGAGTTATATGCACTTGATTGTTATCTCGTGGAGCCCATACTACAACGCCACCTGGGAGAAAAGAGTTATTACGTGTTGCTAGAAGGGTGTCTCAAATTCAGTTTGCTCATGAGAGTACATTCATTAAGAAGTATAAGCGAATGAAAAACAGCACTTGTAAATGGTACCTTTTTTCCTTTTCTTGTTCCTTGGTTCCGCATCGGCGCAGGGCTGACAATGCTATTTCCTGATTCTGTACGGTTAGTTTAAGAGGTGGCCGATTGCCCGTCCTGTCGCCATTTTTGCCAATTACTCGGTGCGGCCTTCCAAGTCTGGAACAACTATTTTTTTACCTATTTTAAACCACCACACAACTAGAAAACTTCAGTGAAGACTACGGTGTCAGAATCAATGCACGTCATTAAAAAAATAGTTTATAATTAAACTGACCACGAGTATCGGTAGGAATTGATTCGGTACTTTCTAAAACGTAGGACTTAGATCGTTATTGCAATATTTCGGGTGTACTGTATAAGAGCCATTTCGTGATTTGTTGGAGTGATAAACATTTATCCGTCTTTTTTCTTGTTTTTCAGGTACAGCTATGTCCTTGCTTGTAATGCTTCGGAAAAAAAGTTCGAGAGGAAAGGAAGCCGACGGGCGTGAGAGTTGTAATTACCGACAAGAAAACAGCAGGAAGTAACGAATTATCAGCTGGAGGCTGACTATTTTTTTTTTTTTTTTCGTACCAGCGCTCTTACCTATAAGCCATGCCGGTGGCCGTGGAAGCCCAGCTTGCCTTGGAAGCTTCTCAGTTTTCGCAGTGCTGCTTTCTAAATTGCTCTTTGACAACATATAGATGGATGTGGACGAACAGGTGATGACAGGACGACAATATGCTTCAGGAATACCACGAACAGCCCCTACTAGTTAGCGAAATTTGGACAGAGCGTTTATCAGTTGCGTAGATGGTTCGTGACAATGAAAACCCTGATTGACAGGGTTTGGTTACAACATTTACATTCATAAACCAGAACAGTGGCGAACTGTTAACAGTAAGTCCATTTTACGCGTGTATGCCATAATTAATATAATGTACAGGAAAGTAAAATGAGGTAAAGAGTTACTGGTAAAGAATTAGTACATAAATAATTACACTTATAAAATAAGGATATAATAACAATAAACGACTCCAGCAAACAGTCACTAATGTATGGTGCAAAACAATTCTAAAAGTCCAGAATAAAATTCTTTTATTTGCGTCTGTGATCACATTATATAACAGCTAATCTAAGGACCAATTAACTTTGTGATCATAGACGGAAATAAAAGAATTTTATTATACACTTTCTGCATCACTGTTCTATTCGCGGCTATGTCGCAGCTTGTAAAAATAAAGCACAGAGACAAACAGTCCTCATTATCTACGAAGTCAAAATAAATCGAGAAAAAGGACTTCCTGTTGACACGAATATGAGAAGCCGGTTTTCAATTTATCTTTAGAATTATGTCATGAACAGAATTTTTGTCCAGGATTGTCCATGACTGTAGCTTATAAGTCACAGATGTCTTTGCTGTTCAAACCTCATCTTTAGTCATAATAACATATTTTCCTGTTCGAATCCCACGTTTTTCGGAGGTAGAACGTTGTTTCCAATGAATACATTAACATTTTGGAATGTTCCTTATATTTCATTTTCTCACTAAGCAATAAATGAGGAACACAGATGTTAGTTTTACAAGAAAAGCGTGTCAAAGAAAATTAACGAATACATACAGGATGTTTATGGTTACTTTCAAAAGATTATCTTCTGTACTAGTGAAAAACTTCCGATTCACATTTACGCGTCAAGAAATTCAACATGTCAATGATTGTGCTGCCTTGTCAAAATGACACCATTGAACTTATTAGGTTGCAATGCAGAAGAAAACGATGAAGTAAAATAAAATTACTCAGAGAAGTGGAGGTTGAATACTATTATTTTTGTACCTTTGTTTTCTAAGTCATAGTGTACGAGAGTCGCAAGACGTAATCTGCTTAACGAATTTACTCAATAAAAATTAGCAATTTTAATGAGAACGGTTGTCAAAATTTTTGTTTACAATTCCTTGAACGCTCCTTGCACTTACGTCTATCAACTATGTTTTGACTTCACATAAATCTGTGACGAAGCTTTCCTTGCTTTCGTAGCAACTTTCTAACATGACTACAGATCCACGCTAGGTCTTTGTCGTCCCTCATAACCTCTCTCCGCACATATTGGTACAAAGCGTATAGTATAGAGTGTATTGTACAATACTTTTGAATTTTATCGAATTGTGCTCTACACCTTCGTCCTCAACACTGAATATTTGATGTCGATTAATGAGGTACTACGCGTCTTGTATCCTGTCAGTCTGGCGAAGCAAAAGTATCTTCCTGCCTTTCTTAATTTTCCTTATAACAGACGCAACCATGGCTGTCGCACAGTTGAATGATCACTGATGCCATGCTATACGTTAGCTGACCTTAAATGTTCGTGTCTGTTTAACTGTCGAAGCTCTAAGAAGTTTCCCTAACCAAGCAGTTTCTCTACCTGCTCGAAATAATTTTCAGAACAGATACAACAGTCTCGTACGATGCCCTGTGTCTAATGAGACTTTCAATTTCTTGACTCTCCCATTCTGCAAATGACAAATACAAGTCTCTCTCTATTTCAGTGGCTTGATACGGAAACTTGCCATCGACATTCTTCAACTTTTCTCCGAAATGCTCAGCCACTACAAGTCCAGACGCAGATCGCATAAGGAAGCATCAGATAACTACACTCCTGGAAATGGAAAAAAGAACACATTGACACCGGTGTGTCAGACCCACCATACTTGCTCCGGACACTGCGAGAGGGCTGTACAAGCAATGATCACACGCACGGCACAGCGGACACACCAGGAACCGCGCTGTTGGCCGTCGAATGGCGCTAGCTGCGCAGCATTTGTGCACCGCCGCCGTCAGTGTCAGCCAAATTGCCGTGGCATACGGAGCTCCATCGCAGTCTTTAACACTGGTAGCATGCCGCGACAGCGTGGACGTGAACCGTATGTGCAGTTGACGGACTTTGACCGAGGGCGTATAGTGGGCATGCGGGAGGCCGGGTGGACGTACCGCCGAATTGCTCAACACGTGGGGCGTGAGGTCTCCACAGTACATCGATGTTGTCGCCAGTGGTCGGCGGAAGGTGCACGTGCCCGTCGACCTGGGACCGGACCTCAGCGACGCACGGATGCACGCCAAGACCGTAGGATCCTACGCAGTGCCGTAGGGGACCGCACCGCCACTTCCCAGCAAATTAGGGACACTGTTGCTCCTGGGGTATCGGCGAGGACCATTCGCAACCGTCTCCATGAAGCTGGGCTACGGTCCCGCACACCGTTAGGCCGTCTTCCGCTCACTCCCCAACATCGTGCAGCCCGCCTCCAGTGGTGTCGCGACAGGCGTGAATGGAGGGACGAATGGAGACGTGTCGTCTTCAGCGATGAGAGTCGCTTCTGCCTTGGTGCCAATGATGGTCGTATGCGTGTTTGGCGCCGTGCAGGTGAGCGCCACAATCAGGACTGCCTACGACCGAGGCACACAGGGCCAACACCCGGCATCATGGTGTGGGGAGCGATCTCCTACACTGGCCGTACACCACTGGTGATCGTCGAGGGGACACTGAATAGTGCACGGTACATCCAAACCGTCATCGAACCCATCGTTCTACCATTCCTAGACCGGACAGGACAATGCACGTCCGCATGTATCCCGTGCCACCGAACGTGCTCTAGAAGGTGTAAGTCAACTACCCTGGCCAGCAAGATCTCCGGATCTGTCCCCCATTGAGCATGTTTGGGACTGGATGAAGCGTCGTCTCACGCGGTCTGCACGTCCAGCACGAACGCTGGTCCAACTGAGGCGCCAGGTGGAAATGGCATGGCAAGCCGTTCCACAGGACTACATCCAACATCTCTACGATCGTCTCCATGGGAGAATAGCAGCCTGCATTGCTGCGAAAGGTGGATATACACTGAACTAGTGCCGACATTGTGCATGCTCTGTTGCCTGTGTCTATGTGCCTGTGGTTCTGTCAGTGTGATCATGTGATGTATCTGACCCCAGGAATGTGTCAATAAAGTTTCCCCTTCCTGGGACAATCAATTCACGGTGTTCTTATTTCAATTTCCAGGAGTGTATTTTTGACCCACCTCTTATAGTCAGCTTCACATAATTACGATAGTGGAATGTTCTCGGTGATTAACGTACAGATGTAATGGACCGGTTGACGTTATAATCTGAAAGTACGGCTGGCTCGCTTGCGATGTCCACAAGAATTTTCGTATGTGCGAAGTGCTGAAATTATCGTTCTGAACCGTTTGCACATCGGCTTAAGCCAAATTCATGAACGATAAATCAAGAGATAATCTTTAGAGCAGCTATCGGCCTGGGACCTGCGCGTTTCTCTCTCTAGCTGTGCATGGTAATAGAGGAACAAATCCGCTGCTCAACATGACGACAACGCTTGATTGAATTATTTGTCCGCTACATTCGCAAAATATTGTGAAATGTATTGCAATACTGACGTAAAAACAAAAATACACAACAAGAAAATATAGTTTCTAAAAGATTATGCATCCATTTGCGATGGAAATCATAAAAAGAAAACATGTTGTTGTTGTGGTCATCATTCCAGTCCGAAGATTGGTTTGACGGAGCTCTCGATGTTGATTTATCCTGTACAAGCCTCTTCATTTCCGAAGAACTACTGCAAACTACATCCTTCTGAATCTGCTTACTACATTCATCTCCTGGTCTGGCTTTACAATTTTTGCCCCACACACTTCCCGCCAGTACTAAACTGGTGATCCCTTGATGTCTCAGAACGTGTCTTATCAACTGATCCCTTCTGTTTGTCAAGTTCTGTCACAAATTTCCTTTCTTCCCTCTTCTATTCAATATGTCCTCATTAGTTACATGATCTACCCATCCAATCTTCAGCTTCCTTCTGTAGCGCTACTACATCTCAAAAACATGTGTTCTCTTCTTGTCTGAACTGTTTATCATGCAGGTTTCCCTTTCTTACAAAGCTACACTCCAGACAAGTGCCTTCAGAAAATATTTTCTAGCACTTAAATCTATATTCGATGTTAACAAATTTCTCTTAATCAGAAATGCTTTTCTTGCCATTACCAGTATACATTTTATATGTTCTCTACTTTAGCCAGCATCAGTTACTTTACTGGCCAATTACTAATACTCATCTACTACTTTTAATGTCTCGTTTGCTAATGTGATCCCCTCAGCATCGCCTGATTTAATTCGACTACATTCCATTATCCTTTTTTTATGTTCATATTATATCCTCAAAGCGCTGTCCATTCCTTTCATCGTCTCTTTCAAGTTCTTTGCTGTCTCTGACAGAAAAACCATGTCATAGACAAATCGCAGAGCTTTTATTCCTTATCCCTGAACTTTAATTCGGTTTCCAAATTTTTCTTTGGTTCCCTTTACTGCTTGCTAAATGTACAGACTGACTAATACTGGGGATAAGGTACAACCCTGTCTCGTTCCTTTTTCAACTACTCTTCCCTTTCGTGCGCCTTGACTCTTATAACTGCCATTCAGTTTCTGTACAAGCTGTAAATAGCCTTTCATGCCCTGTACTTTACACCTGCTACTTTCAGAATTTCAAAAAGTGTTTTTCAGTCAGGCTCGTCATATGCTTTCTATAAGTCAACAAATGGTATCAACGTAGGTTTGCCCTTCTTTAACCAATTTTTTAAAAGAAATCGTAGGGTCGGTATAGCCTTGCGTGTTTCCTGAATTATTCACATTCGTCAAGCTATTGTACAGTGCACGCAGAAGGGTACTTCGTACTGATATTGTTCCATTCGCGTATGGAGCAAGGGCATAAGATGTATATGCCTCAGTATGCACCGTAATTTCTCTTATACTCATGAGTGCTACGCGATGTACTGCGTACGACGGTGGCACCAGAACTGTTACACAGTCTTTGTCAAATATCGTTTCTCTCGGTGTTTAGAGAAAAGTCGTTGCTTTTCCTCCCGAAGATTCCCCTTAAAGCGGGGATTTGAGTATCCTTTCACAACCTCTGTAGCGATCCGTTAGGATCCTGGCAGCGCATACCTCAATTCCTGCTAGCACGTCTACTTGACAAATATCCCAAACGTTGCAGCAGTACTCTACGATCGGTCACAGCAGCGCCACTCTCTTTACTGATGCACCCCAATTTCCCACACACAAAATGTTAAATTCTCCTTTCCTGCAGCTTTTAGCGTGGTTATGTAAGGTGCAGTGCTCCTCTGCAAATAATGATAATATAAGCCAGCACCTCCAGCCTACGTTCATAAATTTAGCGAATGTTAAATTCAGTTATTAAGGAAGAGAGGGGAGTGTCTTTGTACTAGTCAGTCCTTTTACAGTTTGTCTGTTCGTTTTATCATTACAAGTACCGCAGAACCATGACGCAACGTTTCTTGTAACAAGGCGCAATGCAAGTCGGTTTCAGGTGGCGTAATTCCATGACATAGCAGGATCCAGAATGGTCTTGCGGAACAATACTTCTACCGAGACGCACTGAGAACAAAATGTGAGCGAATAACCCTCTGGGGTTTTGCCTGTGACGCTTCCTTGCTCTTGTGTTTTGCATAATATCACACAAGAATAAATACCGACCGTGAAATCCTCCAGAGTACGACAACACAATTGTAGTGAGAAAAAGTGAAATACGTTTCTTGCATATAGCATTACATTAACTGTAGGGGGCAAGACACCGCCACCCGTTGCCTGCCCCGTGGAATTCTTTTGACTGTATTATGCTAAAACGAAGCTCTCTCATGGGGCAACCGTTGGAGCAGGTGGGTGCCGGCCGGTGTGGCAGAGCGGTTCTAGGCGCTACAGTCTGGAACCACGCGACCGCTACGGTCGCAGGTTCGAATCCTGCCTCAGGCATGGATGTGTGTGATGTCCTTAGGTTAGTTAGGTATAAGTAGTTCTAAGTTCTAGGGGACTGATGACCTCAGATGTTAAGTCCCATGGTGCTCAGAGCCATTTGCACCATTTGAGCAGGTGGGTGAGACAGAAACGGAGCGACGGTCAGGTGACCTTCAAAGCGGCACTATAGCGTGCCTCATATGTATGTGCTACAAAAATGGGTCAAATGGCTCTGAGCACTATGGGACTTAACATCTGGGGTCATCAGTCCCCTAGAACTTAGAACTGCTTATACTTAAATAACCTAAGGACATCATACACATCCATTCCCGAAGCGGGATTCTAACCTGCGACCGTAGCGATCACGCGGTTCCAGACTGAAGCGCCTAGAACCGCTCGGCTACACCGGCCTGCTGTATGTGCTTCTCACTTTTAATTAGCAGCAGAGCTAAATGAGTTCCCTTTGAGATATTGCAAACTGATCTTGTGGAGCGTTCATTTCATTTTATATCGCTTTTTAATATAGCACAAGCATAAGCTGTTGTAAATCTGAAGGTCTGAACGCCACACTGCTTTTCTAGGTATGGTCCTATTGCTGGTGGTATGTCCTCTTCCTCCAACCTTTGAACTAACTTTGCCTCGAAGTTTCCCGCAGCGGCATCGTTACACAAAATCTTCTCGGTGGTGAGGCCGAGTCAGATCGGAGTTAAAAGTCGAGCTTTCGAAGATTTGCCAGTCTTCTTTGTCAGGAGACGACTGTGCCGGGAGGGAAGACTACTTCCTTCAAAGTGACGTTCGAGCTTGTCCTTGGTCAGGCGCCGTCGCTTGGAGTGCTAACTTATACCAGCGGTGACGTCACGTGGAGGGTGCGAGGCCAACGAGATAGACAGCCCGTGGAGCGTACGTCACAGCACGTGACACTGTAGATCTTAAGCCTAGTTTACACGACGACATTGAGTTGCGCCACTCGTTGCGTGGAATGAGTTGCATGCAAATGGTTTCATGTTTGACTGTAGACACGGCGAAACCAGTATACACTTCAGTTTCGTCGTTTTGTGGGTTCCTGAGTCCTGTCTGAAATGAAAGTTTTGGCAGCTGCACGTCGCACGAGTTGTGATAGAGTTAAATCTTGTTCGTGGAATGGCTGCATAAGAAAAAATAAGAAACGTATTTAGATTCGTGACTGGATAAAGAAAAGACGTCAGCTCGGCTGCTCAGCATCCTTGCTGAAATAATTTATAATGGAAGACCCAAGAAGTTCTTTTATTATCTTAGAATGTCACCAGAACTGTTCACGTTTCTGCTAAATAGAGTTAATTATGCGATAAGGAATAAAGGTACTGTAATGCATGAAGCACTGTCGCCAGAGCTGAAATTACATATGTTGCGTGCATTACAATCGAGAACACTCGGCATGCTATAAGATGCGATTTTAGTTGGTGATGACGCTTTTTCATTAACACCAATAATTGTTAACAGTAATAATTATTAACACTAACAGCAGTGATTATTCGAAGCCGGCCGCATTAAGAAGAGAATTGTTTGCAAACTACTCTCTTGAAGATAGACCTGTACAGTGGCAATATTTCAAAGTTGAAACATATGTGAATTGGACGTTTTAAGTCGGTAAATATTGAGTAAAGAATGCAGCTTCCTCATTTGTGTAGCGTTCCCTCCTGTCAACAATATTCCTTAAAAAAAAATTGTCGGCGAACTGGAACGATGGGATTTTACTCTTATAGACGAGAGTATTTCCACAGCTAGACTTACATTTGCTTGTATTTTTCCTAATTCAGTTGGGTATGTGCTCCTAATTCAGTACATTTTGCCCTGCAGCTCACATATTGTCAAACTATCTATGTTCTGATCGCAAGAGAAGGTCTCAGGAGCAGCAATATGTTGCTTATTTTTGTAATCAGCATCACTGAAACCCCACAAACACCTATGCAAATCATAGATATCCAAAAAGCGAACATTATTCTCCGTTACACACTTCATATTTCAGTTTGTATACACTTTACGAACACACATAACCTCAAAACTCACGCAACTAGTGTCGCCAAAGTTGGAACACGCCGGAAGTGTTTAGTTTCACCGACGAGTTGCGCAAAACGCGCGGCGCGCATGGGCAATAGCCGGTAGCGCAGTTGCCTGCAACCTACTGTGGTCGTGTAAACTAGGCATTACGAGTGCCTGCAGCCGTTTCCGCCGGGAGCGAGTAACTATTTCAGACGAGCTTAATCATTCTTCACTGTGCGTTAAAATACATTCGAGCTCACGAAAGCACACGGAAAAGTTACGACCTTTAGTGGGTGCCACTTCAGTTACATATTAATTTCCAGAGGGCCCTGCAAGCAGGCCGGCCGGAGTGGCCGAGCGGTTCTAGGCGCTTCAGTCTGGAACCGCGCGACCGCTACGGTCGCAGGTTCGAATCCTGCCTCGGGCATGGATGTGTGTGATGTCCTTAGGTTAGTTAGGTTTAATTAGTTCTAAGTTCTAGGGGACTGATGACCTCAGATGTCAAGTCCCATAGTGCTTACAGTCATTTGAACCATTTGAAAACGAAGACATAAATAGATAGTAGTAAGTTATTTTTGGATGAAAATACCACACACATTATTGCAGTATGTACTAATATCAAGATCGACGAAGTTCGTCGTAGCTTTTATAGCGAAAAGAATGCAAAAAGACACGTTATATAGTCAAAGCTTTCATTGGATTGTAATATCTGCCTGGATTTCTAAGATTATCTAGAAAGAGTTCATCACAGTTTTGGGATAACTGAAAGAACAACAGCCTTGAATCTGCTAGTTGTGCATGAGTGAAGACCGGTTCACGTTACACTTGAGATGTGTGAGGTTTGATAGTATCTTTGATGTGCTCACAGAGAGAACGATAAGTTGGCTGTTATCAGAGAGGTACTGGAGCTATTTACGACAACTGCCAAAAATATTAACCCCTAATGTATACCTTACTGTATTCGTGTATTAAGTGTATTATATTCGGATTTAAATAAAACACTCCTAAAATCATTCATATACCCTGTTCGCAGTGTCCAAATATACCGTTTATGTTGCGGATGACACCTCCCATTCGCACGATGAGTTGTCGCGTGAGTAACGGAAATTATACCGTCATGTTAGTGAAGTAAATGCTTTCTTTTTCTTTTTTTCCAAGAACGTATGCTTCTAGTTGTCTTACCGTCTCAAAAACAACAAAATTTTCTGATATTCAGCGCTACGCATTACATGTCACTCACTACTGACTGTATGTCATATGACGTTTTAACAACAACTATCTGCAGTATTATCTAGCGGTGTCTGTCATAATATATATTTTCCTGAGTGCTTCATGCAACAGTTTTATTTTGTCGGGTTTTATGCGTATACGCTGCTGTCTGTCTCATGTAGTTTTCATCTCAGTGTCCACAGTCGGATTAGCATGGAGAGCTGCATCAAACCAGTCTCAGGGCTGAAGTCCACAACAACAATATGCAGTCGAGACAGACATGGTGGCAACTAGCATTGAGTGTATCTTTCGCAAATCGAGACAGGTAATTAAGTGTGTCTTTCTGCAAGAGGTGAAAGAGGTGAAGGTTCACGGGACACAGTCAGACGTTTCACATATAAATCTTTCATTATAGTCAAGAACTTACTTCTTATCTTTGATGTGGCCCTTTTCCCCGTGGGAGAAAAACCTGTAGAAAGCTCACTTTTGTCCCTGTGCCAGGAAAAAGGGATTATGGATACAAACAATTTCCCACAAGAGTGGCGCACTTGTTGGGTGACAGGAAACAGTGGATTCACGCTAGAAGAGGAACTGAAGGCGGGAAAAAGCCAATGTCACCACGTTTCTTGGTAGTATTCTTAAGAGACCTACTCAATTCGGGAGAAGCGTGCCCGAATTCCATTCCCTTTTAGACATTTTGCATTGTCATATGCAACAATTAGGCTCTTTTGTCATCCACGTCACAGCGAATAGCAGTTCTTAGCAAGGGGTTTGTGTGAGTTAAATGCTATTAGAGCGAAAATGAACTAATTGGCAAGTTACTACGAAAGCAGTGTGTGCTGCATATCAAATTGAATCGAATCCTTGCTGACAAACAAAAGTTTAATTTCATTAACGTAGCTGTCATACTTTGCAAGAAAAATTTCACCCGACAGGAAAACCCAAGACGTTTTAGAACTACGCGAAATAAATGGGACAAGATAAATAAATGGGACAGATATTCGTTGATCATGGCGGCAAACAGAATGGCTAAAATAGTGGCTGAAATATTATACGGAATGCGTGAAAACTTCCAATAACACTCTGACAGATGGTTGCTACAACTGAGCGTCTCAGATATTTGTTAAGTACCGGTGTTGCAAGAAGATTTGCAGGAGAGATGCACAGAAGTACAGACCTTTCTGATATCAGTATGTTGTAAAATTACTATTAGTGTTGCGGTCTCCAGTTCGAAGAGTAGCTTGGTACAGTTCTCCACGCTACTCTGTAATGTGAAAGCCTCTTCATCTCCGAATAATTACTGCAGCTTACATCAACTTGAACCATTCCATAGCTCTCTCCCCCCCCCCCCCCCCCCTCGCCCCTCCCTCCACCGCTCTCCAATTTTTATCCGCCACACGTCTTTTCATTCTGAACCTGACGATTTTTTATGCATCCCATCAGCCGACCACTGCTTAACGTCAAGTTGTGCCAAAAATTCCTTTTTTCCGCAGCTGAATTCGGTACCTTCCCATTACTCGATCTGCACAACTTATCTTCAGCGCTCTTCTGCAGCACAAAATTTAAAAAATTTCTGTCCTCTTCTTGTCTGAAGTGAATATCGTCCACATTTCAGTACTGTACAAAGCTACACTCCAAATACTTTCAGACAAGAGTTCCTAACATCTAAATTTGTATTGGAGGCAAAGAAATTCCCCCTCTTCTGCAATGCTTTCTGTGCTACAACTATTCTGCATTTTATATCCTCTCTACTTCATCCATTGTCAGTTAGTTTGCTGCCCAGATTGCAAATCTCATTTACTACTTTCAGTGCCTCATTCACAATCGTATTCCTTCGCCGTCGTCTGTATCGAGATGCCAGTATAGCAGGAGTCTTAAGATGCAAGCGACTACACAGCTGGCTGGACACTTGGCTCCGATGGAAGACGACAGGTGGCTGCGGAAGCTACTGGCAGGAGACTCGCCACAGGCAGGAGACTCCTCCTAGGCCAAGGAAGAGGTGGATGGATGGCCTCCTTGAAGACCTGCGGCAGTCAGCGAAAGCTTTGGACGGGAGGCGGATGGCAGCGATGGATAGAAAACAGTGGAGGAGGAAACTTGTAGTAGCGCGCGGGCCTTTGGGCCTGATCGTGTAAAAGAGAAGGAGATGAAACATATTGTGTGTGTGTGCATGTTATGAATGTTTTTCGATATCGAACAATTCCTCTAAAGAAATCAATTCGCATCCACAAGCGTCGGTTTGGTGATCGATTCTTTCACATAAACCAGGTGTCTAGTTGGCGGTTTTCAGGTTTCGGTATCGTACCCAGCTTTCGATATTTTACCTAGTAAAAAAAACTTCGCTAACAGAAACCAGTCCTCATTCTTGTGAAGAAAACATCAGAAGCGGAAGTAGCGTCGTGCGTAGGACAAAGAAGGGTGTCAGACCTGATGGTATTTACGACATACATAAACGTTTTTAGTTACCTAAGACTGATCGCATGCTGATCCTATATCCTCCTACGTCGACATATTTGCCTTCTTACAAGGGAACCTCCCCATCGCACCCGCCTCAGATTTAGTTATAAGTTGGCACAGTGGATAGGCCTTGATAAACTGAACACAGATCAATCGAGAAAACAGGAAGAAGTTGTGTGGAACTGTGAAAAAATAAGCAAAATATACAAACTGAGTAGTCCACGGGTCGCATAGGCAACATCATGGACAAAATGAGCTCAGGAGCGTCGTGGTCCCGTGGTAGCGTGAGCAGCTGCTGAACGAGAGGTCCTTGGTTCAAGTCTTACATCGAGTGAAAATTTCATTTTCTTTATTTTTGCATAGTTATTATCTGTCCGTTCGTTCATTGACGTCTTTGTTCACTGTAATAAGTTTAGTGTCTGTGTTTTGCGACCGCATCGCAAAACCGTGCGATTAGTAGACGAAAGGACGTGCCTCTCCAATGGGAACCGAAAACATTTGATCGCAAGGTCATAGGTCAACCGATTCCTCCACAGGAAAACACATCTGATATATTCTATACGACACTGGTGACGGCATGTGCGTCACATGACAGGAATATGTTGTCGACCCACCTAACTTGTAC
The DNA here is from genome assembly GCF_023898315.1 of Schistocerca nitens. Lineage (NCBI taxonomy): Eukaryota > Metazoa > Arthropoda > Insecta > Orthoptera > Acrididae > Schistocerca > Schistocerca nitens. The sequence goes on from NC_064615.1 coordinate 27,764,351, forward strand.
ACTTGGCGAATGGGTAAAAAGATTCTTCTACCTTGCCCGATTTAGGTTTTCTTGTGGATGTGATAATCACTCCCAAAAAAGTGATGAAAACATAAGAGTTTGTCACATAAACTGAAAATAAAAAATTAAAGTTTTCATTCGGTGGAAGATTCGAACCAAGGACCTTTCGTTCGGCAGCTGCTCACGTTACCACGAGACCACGGCGCTCCTGCGGTCCCAGTGTCCTTGATGTTACCTATCTTCCCATGAACTACTCAGTTTGTATATTTTGCTTCTTTTTTCACAGTTCCACACAACATCTTCCTGTTTTCTCAATTGATCTGTGTTCAGTTTTTCAAGGCCTATCCACTGTGCCAACTTATAACTAAATCTGAGGGGGGTGCGATGGGGAGGTTCCCTTGTTAGTGACATTCAGTCGTAGATTTTGTTTTCGCTTAGCATGAGCGCTTGGGTTAAACGCAGTCGTCGAGTGACTGCGACATTAGACAAGCAGTAAAGTTCGGGTGATGTGTGTGCCGGCATTATTCGGACACACTTGCTAATTTGATTTCAGTATAATTATTCGCGTCGCGTTCTGATTGCTTTTAAGGTTTCAGAGTGGAACGGGTCAGTGCTGTATCGTGCCCTGCGGAATATTGCTAAAACCGACTGTATTTAAAAGTTTTTCACTTTCAACATTTTGTTGACGATTCCAAAAGGTCGAAAACAAGGAAATACACGATAATAATCGTCCAAGACCATACGTTTCTCTTTAGACTTCTCGGCCAAAGTGCTAACGCAAAGATAAACTTGAATGGGCGCGAAAAATTGGATCTTTGACCGCGTATTCAAATTTAGCGTTTAAATCTTTGTCCGTACCTCGTGGTCTAGTGTTTAGCGTCCATGCCTCTAGATCACGAGGTCCCGCATTCGATCCCCCCCCGCCCCAGGTCGGAGACATTTTTCTCTTGATGACTGGGTGTTGGTGTTCTCCTAATCATTTCATATCGAGTTCATGATACAGACGCGTAAGTCACCGAAGAGGCGTCAAATATAAAGACTTGCGCTAGGCGGCAGAAACAGTCTTATTTCATTTTATCCAATATTTCCTCTCATTGAATATCTGAAGAGTGAGACATAATAAACCAGTTAACGAACAGAATCGTGGGTAGGCTGTTGCATGTGTCTCCATGTCTGGGATGGGGAGACTCATGCGTTTGTGCGCTGTAATTCAGAGGTAAGCGTGACTTTACACCGTTGCATGCGCACCCTTGCCTCTTCGTGCAACGGCCACATGCACCAACTGCGGACGGAAAGTTGCACTGGTACAAACGGACCTTTATCCTGTCTTCTGTAGCCAAGCAGCGAGTAGCCCGCTGATTATTTTAGGCGCCTCTGTTTCTCTTGACCGATGTCGAAGTAACCCAGCCGGCCGCGATGGCCGAGCGGTTCTAGGCGCTTCAGTCCGGAACCGCGCGACTGCTACGGTCGCAGGTTCGAATCCTGCCTCGGGCATGGATGCGTGTGATGTTCTTAGGTTAGTTAGATTTAAGTAGTTCTAAGTTCTAGGGGACTGATGACCTCAGATGTTATGTCCCATAGTGCTTACAGCCATTTCAACCATTTGAGCCAAGTAACCGAGTCCAGTACATTACAATAATTTCCCTACTCTCTGACCCAGCATTCATTGTACTGTTCACACGATGTGTCTAAAACTATGTTTGACGCAACAGTCTTATGGTTTATGATACGGTACGTCAAACATGTCAGCCTATGTCGCGACACAAAGAAAGAAACATGTTATTTCCTCCAGTGGAGCATCATAGTGTGACTCTGATATACTACGACCCTGCACCTCGCACTATTAGCTGGCTTGCGGATTACAGAAAGGTCATGCAGCGTAAAAGTAACCTAATGGAAAGCAGGATGTCTGCAAACAAAAATTACTATCGCTTTTTACACGCAAAGCATGCATATTTGCACTCGTTCTGACACTACGCCTGAGAGCAGAAGACATCGATCCACACGCCAGAGTATATACGAGTATTTAATCATTTCTACGGAACGACAGCAATCCGACAAAATTCAGTAACCCTGCTGGAGAATAAATCATTTTCTTCGTTAGTTTGATATATGGAAGACGACAGGTGGCTCTGTCGGGAGGAAAGGTAGGTTTGATTTATCTGTTATACCGGAGCGCCACGCTGTGCAGGGTGAAGATCGGGGATTCCCCCGGCAGTTCACGTGCGCGGCGAGACACCGGCCGTAAATCGCGAGACGAGAAAGCGACCCGCCCGGCTCTTGATGCGGGGGTGGAGAGGCGGTGTGGGGGCGGAAGAGAGGAGGTGGGGGGAAAGAGGAGGAGGGGGGGGCGGCAGAAACTGGGCCGCCGCCAGACGTCGATGCGGATAGCTCCGCAGCGGCAATTAGTCGGCCCGGACACGACCTGCCGCAGGGCACGAGCGTGCGACCGCAGATAAGAAGTCGCCGTGAGGCACGGCCGCCCACTAACGGGACCCAACGAGACCGCCGACTAAAGCACTGGGCGGCTCTCCGTCATCGCGGACAAAACACCGCACTTTATGACTCGATATTCCAACACTTGTAACCAGAGCACGCTAGAAAGCAGCACTCCCACCCGCATTGCTGTAACTATTACTACACCTATCTTTGTTCTACTGTGTTGTGAATACACGGTGGCGCACGAAATGTGTTACCAATTGTTTATTTCACAATTTACGACGCACATTAGATATCCCGCTGGGATCTCTACAGCAGTACCAGCAGAGCTTGGAAAAACAAATGAGTTACGACATGACGTGTAATTCACGATACTGCCGCTAGGAGACTAGCAAGCAGTAGAGTTGGGCAACACGATTCTTTTTCCCGATTCGATTCCTGCGATTCAATCTCACATTGCGAATCGATTCCTACGATTCGTTCACGATTCATTCTAGTCTGCGATGGCACGATTCTTACGGAATGCAAAAAGTTTTACATCTTACTCATAGATGGCAGGACATGTCTGAAATTGTCAATGGAGTTAGAATCGAACTGTGTCATGATAAGATATGCCAGAAGTAGTTTATTTATGAGTAAACATGCATACGACGTTACAAGTGTGATTCTCGATTTATACGTGTAATGCCTTAATTGATGAAAGGTCACGTTTGATTTGATTGCATCTATTGTTTTATTTCAGTACGCCAGGAAAGAGGAGTCGATTTGTGCGAAAGGTGGTGCAAAATTACGTGGTATGCCAGTTTGGTTGTGTGGCTTGAACGTACCTAACTACAGACGTCTGTTTTATAGTAACAAAATCTAGCAGTGAGGCAGACGTGATTTGGCTCATATCATCCTATGTTTTTCTGTGCTAAGATGTCTTTCCAAGTCCACATCACCCTTGTAATTGATAACGCAGCTGACAGCCCTCCCACACAGTAAATTTAGCTTAACTTTCATTTCTTCTAACTACAAAGCATAGGTATTTTGCTTTTAATTTGTCTGAGAACTTGCCGCTGCCACTACTGTTTACGTGAGAAGACGACATACTTCTAAACAGTAAGATTCAATCGTATACAGCGACATTATTTCACTAAAATTTAATATGAATCTGAACACCATAACATTCGAAAACTCGAACTTGAAATTACTAATTAAAAAGCTTTTGTTTAAAGATAAACTTACAAATCAAAATCCGTATCTAAATATAAAATTTTATCCAAACTGTTAAAGCCGCTCCCAAGAAACACGAAATTCGCGTTTTTATTTAAAAAATTCTTTTGGGTAAAATCGCGTGCTGTCACATAAAGACAGATAAACATAAAAACCAAAACCTTAGCTACATTCAATACGTACTAACAAAGTTTTACGAGATGGCGTTATAAAAACATGTGAAATAGCGTTTTTATAATATAAAATTGCGTTTTTACGAATGGAACTATGTAGGTGAACTCAAAAAGCAAAAACCAGTCTAAATACAAAATTTCATCCAAATCGTTAGGGCCGTTTTCGAGATACGCGAAATATAATACATAATCGTGTGTATAGAAGTTGTGTGTGTTTTGCATTGCATCTGCAACAAATAAGAGGTACGTATTTATTCATCATTCTTGGATTTCTTGATTTTAATCGTCTGTCTTGGGAGCTGTGTACCCGCTGTACATCGTTTCTGTCATCGCTAGTTCGTGTATTACTCGCGCAAACTAAGCTGACGTCGGCGCGGTGGCTGATGGTAGCTGTAGTAAATGGGAAATGCGTTTACGCACGTTCCCGTCAGCCACCACCAAGTGTCAGCTTGGTTTTCACGAGTAATATTACGGCCCAAGTGTCATCTTGGTTTTCACGAGTAATATTACGGCCCACGGACTTCGTTTGTTCGTTCCGAGCTTCCTTTGTTCACACGCATCCTCCACTTGACTGCCATCTGGCGGTCATAATCATTAGGCACGACTCGGCATGATTCGGAAGTTGCCTTCGAAAAATAGCGTACTAAGAATCGATGAATCGTTGGAACTTGGAATCGTCACGACTCGGAAACACGCAATCGTTCTTACTACTCTTTTGAACGACGATTCGTCCGTATCACGATTCGATTCTTACGATTCTTTATTTAGAGTCGTTCAAATGAACGACTCATTCACGAATCGCCACAACTCTAGTAAGCAGCAATGGCTGACAATGGAAGACTGGCGACACAGAAAGATCGGCAATTGTGTTACTTTTTCATGAAACGAAAAGCCTTGTTGTGACTCAGAGGCGTTTTCGACAACAGTTTAACACACGATGCGTCCCTTGCAAGAAGTCCATCCACAGGTCGTAGGATAAATTTGTACAGGAAGGAACAGTATTGGAAGCGAAGCGACCTCGGCCTTAGCCTGTTTCTTCGCCGGAGAATATTGAAGCGGTACGAGTTGCTGTACAGAGAAGTCCCAGTGCAACTGGGAATATCCAGACGCTCCGTTCAACGCATTCTTAAAAGTGACCTCCATATGTACCCATACAAGATGACCTGTGCACAGAACCTCACTGAAGAACGCAAGCAGCAGAGACTACTGTTTGCTCAGTGGGCGGAGGATAGGGTAGAAACTCTCAACAACGTTTGGTTTTCAGACGAGACTCATTTTCATTTAGACGGTGTGGTTAACAAACAAAATGTACGCTTTTGGGCCACTGAAAACCCACAAGTGCGTCATGAACAGCGTGGGCAGCAATTTCCAGTCACGGACTTATTGGACGCTTTTTCCTTGAAGAAACTGTGAACAGCGAGCGTTATTTGAGCATGCTTCGCAATAGCTTCATTCCACAGCTTCTTGCTACTGCCTTGCCCTTCAACACGCAGTGGTTCATGCAAGATGGAGCAAGGCCACATACTGCAAACACTGTGTTGGAATTTTTACACGAGCATTTCGACATGCGGATCATTTCACTCAGGTTTCCAGGTCGCTTCAATGACGGACAAAATTGGTCCCCCAATAGTCCAGACCTCAATCCATGTGATTTTATTCTTTGGGGGTTCTTGTTGTTGGCCGGCCGGAGTGGCCGTGCGGTTCTAGGCGCTACAGTCTGGAGCCGAGCGACCGCTACGGTCGCAGGTTCGAATCCTGCCTCGGGCATGGATGTGTGTGATGTCCTTAGGTTCGTTAGGTTTGATTAGTTCTAAGTTCTAGGCGACTGATGACCTCAGAAGTTAAGTCGCATAGTGCTCAGAGCCATTTTTGTTGTTGCTGAAAAATTTTCCCGAAACCTCCACGTGATTTAATGGAGTTCAGAAGACTTATTCTTCAAGCTTGCAGTGAAATTACGGAAGACATGTGCCGTAGTGTAATCACTAACTTCAGTGTTCGTTTGAAGGAAGTTAGGAAACGAAATGGTAGACATATTGAGCATGTGCTGAGTTCGAACAAATCTCCATGACGGCTCTTCATTGTAGTATATGTTCCTTTCAGATTATATTGACAATAAAGCTTATATTCAAAAACAAAATTGTAACACATTTCGTGCGCCACCCTGTAGATCTTTTGTGTTGCGAATAGATCTTTTTTTAACATAGATGGCTGATGAGATCAGTTGACTCTCCTCGTAGCGTTGGTGCTCTTCTGGAACTGTTGGCTGAATGTTAACTGAAAAGTATCACTCCAGTTGCCGATTACGTTGTAGTTTTATTCACGCAAACGTTTTCGACTCAACTATGAGTTAAGGTGCCTATCGGGAACAGAAGTACCGCGTGATTATAATTAAAGTGCAGCTATTCACGGAGGTCCAGCATGGGCAAGGATACTTGGTAGATATGCTAAAGGGTTACTGCATAGCCGATTTACACTGGCAAAAAATTAGTTCCAATTGTGACCACCAGGTACAAATCTAGCGCTGTACATTGTTTGCATGACGGTATGAGATTCACGCTGTCATTTGATGAGCCAGAACGTGAGTGAACTGTATGGCTATCAAGAAGAGGGACCGAGTGTTGTTACTGAAACTGTTTTATGTGAACGGCAGTAATTACAGCCGACAAAAAAGACTGAGGAGAGGGCCTACGCCAACAAAAGGTTTAAAGAAGATGATAATGAAATCTGAAAAGACGAAGAGCTTGGTGTGGCAACTAGGAGAGGTGGGCGTCATATGAAATTACACTACTAACCATTAAAATTGCTACACCACGAAGATGACGTGCTACAGACGCGAAATTTAACCGACAGGAAGAAGATGCTGTGATATGCAAATGATTAGCTTTTCAGAGCATTCACACAAGGTTGGTGCCGGTGGCGACACCTAAAACGTGCTTAGGAAAGTTTCCAATTGATTTCTCATACACCAACAGCAGTTGACCGGCGTTGCCTGGTGAAACGTTGTTGTGATACCTCGTGTAAGGGGGGGAAATGCGTACCATCACGTTTTCGACTTTGATAAAGGTCGGATTGTAGCCTATCGCGATTGCGGTTTATCGTATCGCGACATTGCTGCTCACGTTAGTCGAGATCCAATGACTGTTAGCAGCATATGGAAACGGTGGGTTCAGAAGGGTAATACGGAACGCCATGCTGGATCCCAACGGCCTCGTATCACTAGCAGTTGAGATGACAGGCATCTCATCCGCATGGCTGTAACGGATCGTGCAGCCACGTCTCGATCACTGAGTCAACATCTGCACGAACAATTCGACGACGTTTGCAGCAGCGTGGATTATCTGCTCGGAGACCATGGCTGCGGTTACCCTTGACGCTGCATCACAGACTGGAGCGCCTGCGATGGTGTACTCTAACGACGAACCTGGGTGCACGAATGGCAAAACGTCATTTTTTCGAATGAATCCAGGTTTTGTTTACAGCCTCACGGTGGTCGCATCCGTGTTTGGCGACATCGCGGTGAACGCACATTGGAAGCGTGTATTCGTCATCGCCATACTGGCGTATCACCCGGAGTGATGGTATGGTGGCCATTGGTTACGCTTCTCGGTCACCTCTTGTTCGCATTGACGGCACTTTGAACAGTGGACGTTGCATTTCAGATGTGTTACGACCAGTGGCTCTACCCTTCATTCGATCCCTGCGAAACCCTACATTTCAGCAGGATAATGCACGACCGCATGTTGCAGGTCCTGTACGGGTCTTTCTGGATACAGAAAATGTTCGACTGTTGCCCTGGCCAGCACTTTCTCCAGATCTCTCACCATCTGGAAGACTCTGCAGGAGAGACGCTCAGTAGCTCGGTACGGGCTTTTGTTAAAGTTTCGAGAACATACCTTCACCGAAGAGTCCAGCAGTATATTGCTCCCTCCTAAGTACATCTCGCGAAGAGACCATTGTTGTGGCGTAGTAAGACAACCACACCACTTGGAAGTAGCCGAAAGGCACGCGTTAACTCACGCAGGCTAGTAGATAGGTCTGAAACAGGATACGTAATGAATACTATAAAGAAAAGTACGTAGCTCCTGGAATACTTAACTTTAATCCATCCTTGTGGTACATCGCTCTTGACGATAGAAGTGAGACTTTTTAGATACAAGCTATGTAATGCTAATGGCGCCTTGCTAGGTCGTAGCCATTGACTTAGCTGAAGGCTATTCTATCGGCTCTGCAAATGAGCGAGGCTTCGTCAGTGTGCATCGCTAGCTACGTCGTCCGTACGACTGGGGCGAGTGCTAGTCCGTCTCTCGAGACCTGCCGTGTGGTGGCGCTCGGTCTGCGATCACTGACAGTGGCGACACGCGGGTCCGACATGTACTAATGGACCGCGGCCGATTTAAAGCTACCACCTAGCAAGTGTGGTGTCTGGCAGTGACACCACAGCCATGACGATAAAATCAGAGCGATTAGAGCCCACACTGAAGCATACCGACAATCCTTCTTTCCACGAACAATACGAGTATAGATGTAGATGTAGATGTAGATGTAGATCTGGTCAATGGTGGCCGAGCAACTGGCTCGTCACAATACGCCAGTCACTACTCTTGATGAACTGTGGTATCGTATTGAAGCTGCATGGGCAGCTGTACCTGTACCTGCCATCCAAACTCTGTTTGGCTCAATGCCCAGGCGTGTCAAGGCCGTTATTACGGCCAGAGGTGGTTGTTCTGGGTACTGATATCTCAAAATCTATGCACCCAAATTGCGTGAAAATGTAATCACATGTCAGTTCTAGTATGATATATTTGTCCAATGAATATCCGTTTATCATCTGCATTTCTTCTTGGTGTAGCAATTTTAATGGCCAGTAGTGTATTTTATGGGAACGGCAGTAATTACAGCTGACAGAAAGATCTAAAGAGAAGCCGACGCCAACAAAAGGTTTAAACAAGATGATAATGAAATTCGGAAACACGAATGAGCTAGGTGTGGCATCAGGAAGAGGCAGGCGTTCTATCCCGGTGGAAGTTATTTACAAAGTTGTTGTTGCTGTAGCTGACCGTGCAGTACGTCCCCCAGATAATGCTAGTGCCCTTGCAGAGTCACGAGAATTGAGCATCCCACAGTCAATATTATGGAAAGTTTTGCGGGCTATTTTACACTGGTACCCATACAAATCCACACAGCACAGCAACTGAAGCTTTACAATGCACAGCAACGTTCTGAATTTGCCCTTCAGTTTCTGGCGCGGATCGAAGTTGATGACATGTGACTGGGCAATATTCTATGGGGCGAAGAGACACATTTTACACTACAGGGTGCAGTTCAACAGAAGAACTGCCGAATTTGGGGTACTGTTAAACAACGTTTTGTGCATGGAGAGCCACTGCACTCGCCTTACATGACTGTGTGGTGTGTATAGACCAACACCTTTATCCTCGGTCCGTTCTCCATTGAAAAGAAAACACCAAGAGGTTCTGTCAGGTGTACCGTGACGTCTGCACACTATAGAGACCTTCTTGTAGAACATGTGAATTGTGCTGTGGAAGAATGTAACTGTTTGGAAACCACTGCTTTGATGCAAGATGGGGCAACAGCTCATGTCTCTCACTCTGTGAAAGATCTCCTTAATGCAACCTTCCACGAATGTGTTATCTCGAGTTGTTTTCCAGATGCATGGTCTGCAAGATCATCTGATCTGAATCCATGTGACTTTTCGCTCTACAGGTACCTGAGAGAACGCATTTACCAGAGACACGTTCGGACTGTAGGTGATCTGCAGTCTATTATACAGCAACATGTGTCTCAAATTCCATCAGCACTGTGAACAACTGTTGATCACATCGTTTTATGGATGCAGTATCTCATCGACATCTCACAGTCAACAGACAGTGTAATTGGGGGATAATAATATAATCAACATATGCCTTTCTCACTTGTTTTACCTTTTCTACCCACGCCCCGTTCCTAATTCACGACATTATTGGAACTACTTATAAGTAGTGGAGCAAAGCCACCATCACTGCATTTTGTTAGTGTGGGTTGCCTACATCATGGGCAGTTATGCATTCAGGGGCAAACCTATTGCTCTCCTTTGATAGACATGTCAATCAAAGAGGAACAATAGGTTAATGACATGATGCGCTGATGGTGGCTTTGCTTCACTACTCTTACATACATCTTTTTCTGCATTCACAGCGCCAGATTTGCATCTGCTAGGCCACAATTGGAACTTTTTTTTTTCCAGCATAAATGGGTTCCACATTAGCGCATTAGCGTATCTTTCAAATTTTACTGCTATATGATAGTTAAAGCTCACACTGAACCTCCGTGAGTGCCTGCACTTTAATTATAAATATAGAGTACAATAATACAGAAAGCTGCAACTAGTAACTTTTTCGAAGTGCTGCATTCGTTTATTTCCATAAATTATTTTTCGAACCTTTTCGTTCTCATCTTCAGATGGAAACATAGCAGTTACTTGTTTATTTCCTTAGCGTGACTGTGGCTACGGCACCTTTGACAGATAAAAGGACTTTAATGCATTGGCACGACTAACAGTTAAAAAATATAAATATTAATGTTCCCCCCCCCCCAAAAATTAATGTTTCCAGCTTAATCAGAACAATCGGTGTACATTAACATTCATTGTGCAAAGTGGATTATCTGTGGCCATTTGTAAATCACAGTGAAAGCTGTCAGATGCATACGAAATATGCTCCCGCCCACACTGTCGTATAAGTAACCCAACTCGATTTTAGACACATTCCGCCGTATACATTTAGCCGTATATCTGTTACTCATGGCGAAAGATTAAAGCATTTTTATCTATCTTCTTGTCACAAAGCCGTTACCCAGCGACTTTCAGGTCTGCGGAAATACACAAGTAACTTCCAAATCCCCCATAGGAAGATGGTACTGAAAAATTTCGAAATCTAATTTATGGAAATAAGGGAATATTTCAGAAAAGTGATTAGTTGCAGTTTTCTGTACACAGTCACGGATTTTGGAACATCCGTAATGAATAAGCTTAGCAAAAGTAGCGCTAATCAATAATATTTTACCCAGAAGATTGGCACATTGTTGCATAACGAGCTAAGAAGAAAAAACGTAACAACACATGGTATGCGTATACACAGCATGTCGTTCCAGAAGACGATGTCATTCGGCCAGGGATGAGCTCAGAAATTTGTGTAAAAGATACAGGATGAATTTCATGTAACTATATACAAACATCCATCACTAACAATTAGATGTGAGTCACTGACAATTAGATGTTAGTTATTGCAGTGGGATTGTAAGAAAATAATTGAAAACTGGATAAAAGATCGATGGCAGAGGTCTATCCTGTAGCAGTGCCGCAATGTGATCTGTGCACCTCATCCAGAAGACTTTTTTACTATCATCTTCAAATCTTTTTATGATGACATCGTCGCTGGGATTTAGTTTTCACAATACTGATAGTAATATAAAGTTTTCATGATTCGATTGAAACATAATTTTATCAACGTATGACGCGCTTCAGTGCCTTACAAATCGTTATCAAACATAAAATGATTTGCTACGAATAACACCTAAATGTGAACTTTATTTTGTGCCAGGCTCTCAACAAATACACCCAGGAGACATGTGCTGAGGGATCCCAAACTAATTTGTGTGTATTAACGTCTCCACAAATCAGAAATGGTTCGTCGAGCTGTACATGAAGTTATCGACAGACTAGCTTTTTAAAATGTCGCTGGGAGCAGACATGGGTTGGATGTGGACGTAGCTTGCTTCCTACTGCAGCAACTGCCGCATCGCCAGCTGAGAAACACCCGAATACGAACAACTATGATCATCATATATGAATATAATATCGTCTGTGAACAGAAAGAGGAGGTACGAGATACTATCATAAATTTATGGCGAGGGCTGCACAATCATACAACAGGGTGTATAAAATCAGGCTACTGCTGGAGTAATAATTTTCAAAAATCGTGTATACGAATAAGGTATGTAGCAGGCAGGTCCCCAAGTGATCGAAGCATTTTGCTCCTTTTGACTTGCTAGGTTTAGGCTGAGACAGCCTATTACGGTTTTGCTAGCTTCTTCTTGGGCTTTCTAAGAGCTTCTTTCTGGATATTTGTAATTTAGGCTCTGCCATGGAGTCCCGGTCACCGTAATTCGCAGAACACATTCTTTCAATTTAACTTGTCTTTCTCATTACATATCACACTTAAGATACTGGAAGCGTGGCATCGGCTCCAATATTATCGCATTGAGACAATCTTTATTGAGGCAATCTTTAATGGATTGCGATAGTTTCCAAAGAATGCTAGTACGTACTTTCAGCTTTTAGCGGCTCAAATATTAAAAATATAATTGTGGCTGAACCATTTTAGTTTGTGTACCGACATTTGCTGTTTAGCTTCATTTTCCAGAATAGTTACTTGATTATTAGCACTGAGCAGAATGTTTAAATATTCGTAATTTCCTATTTCTGTTGACAGAATGGCGTCTTCTTCCTTCAACGTTCTTGTCAAATTATCGACACTGATATTAAATGACATTGGAAATGTACTAAACTTTGCTAAATACTCTGGTCTTTATTTCAGCTAACATCTTTCTTCCTATGTCGATAGCGTTTTTATGTTGGCGCAGATACTTAAAGTGACTTATATTAAAAGTACCTTCTTTTCCGCACGCATATTTTATTTTTAGGGAGGAGGGGAGGTATCTATCACTACTTCCAACCAACGACACAATTTGCGAATGACAGGAGCAAGGAAGATTAGAACTTAAGGTCCCGTTATCGAGGATTTCATTGCAGGCGAAACACAAGCTCGCACAAGAAAAAGGCGATGAGGGTAACGGGCCGTCTGTTTTTTCAAGGGAACTGCGCTGAATCGTGGAAAAAGGACGTCGGTCCAAAATATGCGAAAACAACCTGTTCCTGTCACGGAGCACCCGTGTCAGTAAATGGCTAAAATGGCTCCATGATTTGCAGTATTTCATTTAATTACTGACCGAAGCTAAAAATGCTGCCACAATCTACTCATTAGGAGGTATATAACCTTACGTTAAAGGTTTAATACAATAAGTACAAGTATTAAAGTTAGTATCAATTAGGGTCTGAGGCAGCGTAACTGATGGTGCCCAAATTAACCAGACTATATTTGTTCAGTATTTTGGAATGAGAGCACGTAGTAGCTTCCAAGAAATTTTACACATAATAAATCAAATCTTCTCGCTGACACCCCCAACACACTAATGAGATACAAAAGTTTTTAATTTACTTCATTTGCCGTTGATGCAGTGAAGCTACAGCGTCAGGCATGTTACTTTAACTTATTACTTCTTTGCTACTGAGTCTATCCGCGACATATGAAGGGGTTATGACTTTTTTGGTTTACTTGTTGTGGTTTTAACTTTTTCATTGGTCTGTGTATGAATGACCCGAAGTAATAAACCAACATAGTTTCACATCTGCAACCATAAAGGTGATTAATTTCGCATACTTAACACATTAATTAATTTGTAAAGTAATTAGACATTTGAAAGTGTTTTCTAAATACGTTTGAAAGTGTATTCTATATGGGTGTTCGAATATTTAAATAATTATTGCGTGGGGGGGGGTTGCTGGTTTTTCACCCTGTATCGTTGCCTGGAAAGAAGATGGCCGAAAAGCGACGAATCAATAATCACATCGTAGCTGCGATTGTAATAAATCATCAGTTTTAATTAATGTGTTTATTGCGTGTTAGCTGATGTTACCATAAGCGTGTATTGTTCTTTCCAGGGTAAACCACGCATAAAAAAATGTTCTGGTATTCAAATCTTGCCATGCTGGAGTTGAAGTGCGAACTTTCAAAGATCAACACTGGATCAAGGGCACTGGATCAAGGGAGGGGGGGGGGGGCGTGGGTGAATGACGGGGGGGGGGGGGGGAGTCCTCACCTCCACAAGCAAATTCCGAACACTACGGCGTCACTCCTGCAATAGTGCAACAGTATACCGGCGGTCAGCTTCTGAAGAATACTGTGCTAAATAATTTCGAAAGCTGGATTTAACTCATACGACAAACTCGGTGTGAAATTTTTAAAAGTAAAAACCTGAAGCTGTTGAAACCATATTAAGCTGACAATACAGTATTTATGGGAGAATTTTATGTCAGGCCACACATGAAGCAGGCAAAAAGGAATACAAACGTCTCAAAAATGAGATCGACAGGAAGTGCAAAATGGCTAAGCAAGCATGGCTAGAGGACAAATGTAAGGATGTAGAGGCTTGTCTCACTTGGGGCAAGATAGATACTGCCTAAAGGAAAATTAAAGAGACCTTTGGAGGGAAGAGAACCACTTGTATGAATATCAAGAGCTCAGATGGCAACCCAGTTCTAAGCAAAGAAGGGAAGGCAGAAAGGTGGAAGCAGTATATAGAGGGTTTATACAAGGGCGATGTACTTGAGGACAATATTATGGAAATGGAAGAGGATGTAGATGAAGATGAAATGGGAGATAAGATACTGCGTGAAGAGTTTGACTGAGCACTGAAAGACCTGAGTCGAAACAAGGCCCCGGGAGTGGACAACATTCCATTAGAACTACTGATGGTCTTGGGAGAGCCAGTCATGACAAAACTCTACCATCTCGTGAGCAAGATGTATGAGACACGCGAAATACCCACAGACTTCAAGAAGAATATAATAATTCCAATCCCAAAGAAAGCAGGTGTTGACAGATGTGAAAATTACCGAACTATCAGTTTAATAAGTCACAGCTGCAAAATACTAACGCGAATTCTTTACAGACGAATGGAAAAACTGGTAGAAGCGGACCTCGGGGAAGATCAGTTTGGATTCCGTAGAAATGTTGGAACACGTGAGGCAATACTAACCTTACGACTTATCTTAGAAGAAAGATTAAGAAAAGGCAAACCTACGTTTGTAGCATTTGTAGACTTAGAGAAAGCTTTTGACAACGTTAACTGGAATACTCTCTTTCAAATTCTGAAGGTGGCAGGGGTAAAATACAGGGAGCGAAAGGCTATTTACAATTTGTACAGAAACCAGATGGCAGTTATAAGAGTCGAGGGGCATGAAAGGGAAGCAGTGGTTGGGAAAGGAGTGAGACAGGGATGTAGCCTCTCCCCGATGTTATTCAATCTGTATATTGAGCAAGCAGTAAAGGAAACAAAAGAAAAATTCGGAGTAGGTATTAAAATTCATGGAGAAGAAGTAAAAACTTTGAGGTTCGCCGATGACATTGTAATTCTGTCAGAGACAGCAAAGGACTTGGAAGAGCAGATGAACGGAATGGACAGTGTCTTGAAAGGAGGATATAAGATGAACATCAACAAAAGCAAAACGAGGATAATGGAATGTAGTTGAATTAAATCGGGTGATGCTGAGGGGATTAGATTAGGAAATGAGACCCTTAAAGTAGTAAAGGAGTTTTGCTATTTAGGGAGTAAAATAACTGATGATGGTCGAAGTAGAGAGGATATAAAATGTAGACTGGCAATGGCAAGGAAATCGTTTCTGAAGAAGAGGAATTTGTTAACATCTAGTATAGATTTAAGTGTCAGGAAGTCGTTTCTGAAAGTATTTGTATGGAGTGTAGCCATGTATGGAAGTGAAACATGGACGATAACCAGTTTGGACAAGAAGAGAATAGAAGCTTTCGAAAAGTGGTGCTACAGAAGAATGCTGAAGATAAGTTGGGTAGATCACGTAACTAATGAGGAGGTATTGAATAGGATTGGGGAGAAGAGAAGTTTGTGACACAACTTGACTAGAAGAAGGGATCGGTTGGTAGGACATGTTTTGAGGCATCAAGGGATCAGAAATTTAGCATTGGAGGGCAGCGTGGAGGGTAAAATCGTAGAGGGAGACCAAGAGATGAATACACTAAGCAGATTCAGAAGGATGTAGGTTGCAGTAGGTACTGGGAGATGAAGAAGCTTGCACAGGATAGAGTAGCATGGAGAGCTGCATCAAACCAGTCTCAGGACTGAGGACCACAACAACAACAACAACACATGGAAGTTGATATTACTTTTTATTTCTGAGTTTATAATGAGTCATAGAACACGGGACACATGATTGAGCCGGCCGGAGTGGCCGTGCGGTTCTAGGCGCTACAGTCTGGAACCGAGCGACCGCTACGGTCGCAGGTTCGAACCCTGTCTCGGGCATGGATGTGTGTGACGTCCTTAGGTTAGTTAGGTTTAAGTAGTTCTAAGTTCTAGGAGACCGATGACCTCAGAAGTTAAGTCCCATAGTGCTCAGAACCATTTGAACCACATGATTGACAAACGTGGCGACTTGTAGTTGAATCAGTTATTTAAAGCAGAGAGTAGTTACGGGCAACCTTCTGATCCATCGGGATCACGGAAAATAGTTGCAACGACGAGAAGTTGATACTAAACTAAATGAATTATTGAAAGTAGCAGAAAACACTTCATCGTAAAACATGCCAGGAGAAAATATATTAGAGGACAACTAAACACTATTCGCGCAACAGAATTAAACGGTCACTTTTTTTTGAAACAGCTCTCTTGTACCATCTGTCGGTCACCCGCTTACTCAACAAGCCCATATTGAAATGTATTGCTCTTCTTTAGATAGTCCCTTCCTCCCCCCCCCTCTCCCCCCGTTAATCCTACAGTACCTTGTGGGGAATGTTGGAGAATCAGTCGAATGAAGATTCTTGATGGTACCGCTTTCGTGGGTATAATATATTTCGTTCAGATTCTTTCACTGGAACTATGTCAGGCAGATGTCCTTCCTACAACAAGTTTCACGTGGACGTTCCATTTTCAGTCGTTACGAACGCATACTGCTGAATATTTTACGGGTTTCCATCTTTCCTGTGATCACTGTAAATGATCATTTTGCTTGATGTAATATTCTGCGACGAGGCTCATAGATAGTCTAACACTATGGAATATGTAAGTACTGCGAGCTCTTTTCAATGGACTGCATAGTATTAATACATTCAGCTGTGTGTACTGGTGGGCACGAGAGAAGGACGAAGATGTACATAGATATTAAAACACACTTCACCGAAAACCTTCATACATTGTGATTGAAATATAAAATTATTCGGTCATTATACGATGCGATGGTCTAAAACTGGAAGACGAAGCTAATAACCAACATACTTCATCGCCGCCTGCCTTCGCTTCTCCAGTGACGCATGCTTGCTTGCAAGTTTTAATGAGTCAGATGGGAGCAGCTGGGATCAAATGACAATTAGCGCACATTCAGAGCATCATCAACAGACCGCTGCCTTAGTCAATACGACCCCTTGCACAGTCTTCTTCTCTCTGTTCAGTTTATTTTTTTTTTCTCAGCGAAAAACGGAGTATTATATTACTAATTGAATATGCTTAGTAATAAGACATGTATTGCTCTCTCATTAAAAACAAGACCGGGCTGTATACGCGGACAGGAAAAGAAATTCCCAGATTTTTCAGGATTTCTCGGTTAAAAATACACTTTTTCCTGGGTAGAAATTCATTTTTCCCCGGGTGAAACTAGATTTTTTCCACGTTAAGTGGCAGTATACTTTCCTTCGGAACAGTAAAACTTTTCGATTCTTTGAATAGTGAAGGTTTTATACACCGGCCTAGAACTTCTCGACACTTTAGTAAACGAAACGAAGCAAAAAAACAATACATTTTTAAAATATTTTGTGGGCGGCAACATTTACTGTGCATATTTTCATATTACGAAAGTATAAGCACAAATTCCACCACATACATCACAGTGGCTTCTGAAGCAGTGAAATCTAGATTGCGACGCGCTTCTGTCAGCCAATTATAGCTCTTTTCACGCGATTTCGCCAGTTAATGACAGTAGCGATTCAGAGCGATATGACATGTGATGTAGTCAGCCAATAGCAACTTCATTGTTCAGTAGAGCGACCACACAAAGAAGAAAATTTAATGGTACAAAGTAATATGCATACATGTAGATGTAGATGTACATTTAGCTACAAGTAACTCTTAAGCTTACACATATAATATTTTTACCCAAAAAGTTTTTGCTGTTTTTTTTTTTCCAAGGGCGTAGTTAGGCAGAGATTGAATTGCAGCAACTGAATGTTTCTGGTTGGTTGGTTTTCGGGGGAAGAGACCAAACAGCGAGGTCATCGGTCTCATCGGATTAGGGAAGGAAGTCGGCCGTGCCCTTTCAGAGGAACCATCCCGGCATTTGCCTGGAGCGATTTAGGGAAATCACGGAAAACCTAAATCAGGATGGCCGGACGCGGGATTGAACCGTCGTCCTCCCGAATGCGAGTCCAGTGTGCTAACCACTGCGCCACCTCGCTCGGTGAATGTTTCTGGCGAGTACGATCCTAAGTTTCGCTGTTGTCCGCCGAACATTTTGTAGTTACCTGCCTGTATACATCTTCCGACAAGCACTACTTTTGCATAAAAAGCCAGTTACGTGTGAAGTTGCTACAGAACTCATTTCACCCTTTTTTAACGTTTTTCCAACGATATTGCATAATTTATAATCTATGAAAGACTTAAATATGTCAAAATAATCTTCAGACTTGGTCAAACACAAATGTGCCAGTAAAATTTCAAGTAATGGCATAAATGACTGGTCTTTTGGGCCCGAAATTTTTCTAAATGGTTGGTCCTCAGTGTTAAGTTTTGAATGAGAGTCTAACGCTCCGTTATTTAAGAAATTCATCGCACATTCTCTCACGTAACATAACTCATCTTGCTTAAAAGGAAATTTGCTAGGCCCACGAGAAAGACGCATCGAAAGCAGTTTGAAGCATTGCGTAGCCTTGACACATTTTGGTGTCGGCAGACGCTTGTGTGTGCACTGTGTTGTAAATGGCTCATTTTGTTTGCAACTGAAGTTTTATTTCAGTTGAATGTTGGGCTCTATAAGGTTCCCTTTCTGTGCAGCGACCGTGGAATATAAAATTATAAAGAATGTAGCAACCAGTCGCGGAAACATAATTTATTTATCTTGTTGCAAATCGATTTCGACTGATATCAGTCATCATCGGTGGTACGACAAATACAGGGCATAAGCAAAAACTACTTTAACAAACGAAAAAGTGACAATGAGACATAGTTACAGCAATTACAACAAATACAGATGTATGAAATTAAAACTGAAAGTCATAACATACCATGTAAGGCTTGTTGGCTTGTATTGGTTAGAAAAATAGTATGTTATGACTTTGAATTTTAATTTCAGACATCTGTATATGTTGTAATTGATGTAACTATGTTTTATTGTCATTTTTCGTTTGTTAAAGTAGTTGTTGCTTATGCCCTGTCTCTTGCATTTGTTCTATTACCGATGATGACTGATACCAGTCGAAATCGATTTCCAACAAGATAAATAAATTATGTTTCCGCGACTGGTTGCTACATTCTTTATAATTTTATTTCGGTGTTATTCTCACGTTTATGTTTTATTGCTGCAGTATTGTCCTGCAGTAGAGGGCTAAAGTACACTCCTGGAAATGGAAAAAAGAACACATTGACACCGGTTTGTCAGACCCACCATACTTGCTCCGGACACTGCGAGAGGGCTGTACAAGCAATGATCACACGCACGGCACAGCGGAACCGCGGTGTTGGCCGTCGAATGGCGCTAGCTGCGCAGCATTTGTGCACCGCCGCCGTCAGTGTCAGCCAGTTTGCCGTGGCATACGGAGCTCCATCGCAGTCTTTAACACTGGTAGCATGCCGCGACAGCGTGGACGTGAACCGTATGTGCAGTTGACGGACTTTGAGCGAGGGCGTATAGTGGGCATGCGGGAGGCCGGGTGGACGTACCGCCGAATTGCTCAACACGTGGGGCGTGAGGTCTCCACAGTACATCGACGTTGTCGCCAGTGGTCGGCGGAAGGTGCACGTGCCCGTCGACCTGGGACCGGACCGCAGCGACGCACGGATGCACGCCAAGACCGTAGGATCCTACTCAGTGCCGTAGGGGACCGCACCGCCACTTCCCAGCAAATTAGGGACACTGTTGCTCCTGGGGTATCGGCGAGGACCATTCGCAACCGTCTCCATGAAGCTGGGCTACGGTCCCGCACACCGTTAGGCCGTCTTCCGCTCACGCCCCAACATCGTGCAGCCCGCCTCCAGTGGTGTCGCGACAGGCGTGAATGGAGGGACGAATGGAGACGTGTCGTCTTCAGCGATGAGAGTCGCTTCTGCCTTGGTGCCAATGATGGTCGTATGCGTGTTTGGCGCCGTGCAGGTGAGCGCCACAATCAGGACTGCCTACGACCGAGGCACACAGGGCCAACACCCGGCATCATGGTGTGGGGAGCGATCTCCTACACTGGCCGTACACCACTGGTGATCGTCGAGGGGACACTGAATAGTGCACGGTACATCCAAACCGTCATCGAACCCATCGTTCTACCATTCCTAGACCGGCAAGGGAACTTGCTGTTCCAACAGGACAATGCACGTCCGCATGTATCCCGTGCCACCCAACGTGCTCTAGAAGGTGTAAGTCAACTACCCTGGCCAGCAAGATCTCCGGATCTGTCCCCCATTGAGCATGTTTGGGACTGGATGAAGCGTCGTCTCACGCGGTCTGCACGTCCAGCACGAACGCTGGTCCAACTGAGGCGCCAGGTGGAAATGGCATGGCAAGCCGTTCCACAGGACTACATCCAGCATCTCTACGATCGTCTCCATGGGAGAATAGCAGCTTGCATTGCTGCGAAAGGTGGATATACACTGTACTAGTGCCGACATTGTGCATGCTCTGTTGCCTGTGTCTTATGTGCCTGTGGTTCTGTCAGTGTGATCATGTGATGTATCTGACCCCAGGAATGTGTCAATAAAGTTTCCCCTTCCTGGGACAATAAATTCACGGTGTTCTTATTTCAATTTCCAGGAGTGTAGTATTCTTCGTCACAGTATCAGTCAAAACTACAAAATTTTAACTCAAATCTAAAGCGATGAAATATTAGCGATGAAATATTCCCGGAATTCTAAAAAGTTCCAGAGTTTTTCACGGATGTCTCCTGGATGAAAAATTTTCCGGTTTTTTCCCGAATTTCCCGGTTGCCCCGAGGCGTATATATCCTGAAGACAGAAGCCGGAAAGAAAAGATAGTCGTACGCGGTTAGAATACACGGAATAGATTATCAAAGGCACTGGAAATACACAGTCGGCACAGCATTTTAGAGGTTTCTAATTCACTCAAAATGTATTGTTGCATCAGTGCGTATGGAGTACATGAAATGATTACATTTACAGATCAACAGCAGAAGCGCTTCTGAAGTACCAGTTATCGACCCATGCTGAAACATCCATATAAGTATACAGGGTGTTACAAAAAGGTACGGCCAAACTTTCAGGAAACATTCCTCACACAAAAAGAAATAAAATATGTTATGTGGACATGTGTCCGGAAACGCTTACCTTCCATGTTAGAGCTCATTTTATTACTTCTCTTCAAATCACATTAATCATGGAATGGAAACACACAGTAACAGAACGTACCAGCGTGACTTCAAACACTTTGTTGCAGGAAATGTTCAAAACGTCCTCCGTTAGCGAGGATACATGCATCCACCCTCCGTCGCATGGAATCCCTGATGGGCTGATGCAGCCCTGGAGAATGGCGTATTGTATCACAGCCGTCCACAATACGAGCACGAAGAGTCTCTACATTTGGTACCGGGGTTGCGTAGACAAGAGCTTTCATTATGCCCCCATCAATGAAAGTCAAGAGGGTTGAGGTCAGGAGAGCGTGGAGGCCATGGAATTGGTCCGCCTCTACCAATCCATCGATCACCGAATCTGTTGCTGAGAAGCGTACGAACACTTCGACTGAAATGTGCAGGAGCTCCATCGTGCATGAACCACATCTTGTATCGTACTTGTAAAGGCACATGTTCTAGCAGCACAGGTAGAGTATCCCGTAAGAAATCATGATAATGTGCTCCATTGAGCGTAGGTGGACGAAACTAAAACGAGCTCTGACATGGAAATTAAGCGTTTCCGGACACATGTCCACATAACATCTTTTGTTTTGATTGTAGAATGAAGGCTTTCACGACCGGATGACGTAGCTGTTGATATACTTTTCGGGATGTGAGGTCGTGGTCCAAGAACTTTTCTGGTCCTTACGTTTCGTCCAGGCTGCGCTGGACTTCCTCGGAGGCGCTGCTCGGCTGAGTCTTGCCGACTGACTGGTCGGGTGTCTGAGAGCGACTTATATATTGTAAGAAAGAGGGCCGTGGTTCAGGTGACACATGATGAGCAGTGATAATCCTCTGTGCCCTTGGTGGCTCAGATGGACAGCCGGCACGGTAGCTCAGCGTGTTCGGTCAGAGGGTTAGCTGCCCTCTGTAATAAAAAAACTGAGTTAATGGATCAACAACGAACGAAAACGGATGTCTTACGACGTCCGCCCCGAGCAGGTGCAACGAACAACAGCGAACAAAATGAGACTTAAAAAAAAAAATAATGGATAGAGCGCCTGCCATGTAAGTAGGAGATCCCGGGTTCGAGTCCCGATCGGGGCACATATTTTCAACTGTCCCCGTCGATATGTATCAACGCCCGTCAGCAACTGAAGGTATTAATATTGTTGTTGTTGTTGTTGTGGTCTTCAGTCCTGAGGCTGGTTTGATGCAGCTCTCCATGCTACTCTATCCTGTGCAAGCTTCTTCATCTCCCAGTACTTACTGCAACCTACATCCTTCTGAATCTGCTTAGTGTATTCATCTCTTGGTCTCCATCTACGATTTTACCCTCCACGCTGCCCTCCAATGCTAAATTTGTGATCCCTTGATGCCTCAGAAGATGTTCTACCAACCGGTCCCTTCTTCCTGTCAAGTTGTGCCACAAACTCCTCTTCTCCCCAATTCTATTCAATACTTCCTCATTAGTTATGTGATCTACCCATCTAATCTTCAGCATTCTTCTGTAGCACCACATTTCGAAAGCTTCTATTCTCTTCTTGTCCAAACTATTTATCGTCCATGTTTCACTTGCATACATGGCTACACTCCATGCAAATATTAATACAATACTCCGTACAAATATTAATATACAATTCTAATTTCATATTAATATGTGGTGTACACTGAATGGACGGCAGTGCAGGCGCTGAGTCAGGCATCCAATCGATCGTACGTGTGTCGAATACTGTCTTGGGATACGTTATTCCACACATGCTCGACCTGTTTACACAGTTCTGTAAGAGTTGTTGGTTGATGAGTCGCATGAGTCACTTCTCGTCCCATCACATCCCACACGTGCTCGATTACAGACAATCCTGTTGGAACAGCACATCACAACGTCAAAAGAACAGGTTAAACAACCTTCTGCGTGTACCGAGCGCTGGTTAGCGCCCCTCCAGAAACACTAAAAGTGTTCAATAGTTGTGGCTTATCGCACTCTAGACAATAAGGACTGCGGTGGAGCCAGTGCGTCTTGGGCGATTGCCCTCTACGATACAGTGCTCACCAGGTGTGCACCATACGTGCAAACGACCACCACTTGCGGGCAAGCAGAATCTGCTTTGATTGCTGATATCCACGGCACACCATTCCAGCTGATCCTCTGGCGGCCCCAGTCGAGCAGTGTACGTCGATGCTGCGGCGTGAGTGGAGGTTGACTAGTATTTCTAAATTCCTGAATTTCTCTGAACATTTTTGTACTCTCTTCTTGATCGATCATCTCAAGTGTTTCTTTTGTTGCCCGTGGTGTCCTCGCAGTTGCCTTTCCGGTATCTACTTTTTCTCTCCAACTTCTGGCACTGGTCTTTTTAGAGATGTCCATTCCTTTTCAACTGAACTGCCTTCTGGCCTATTCATTATCGCAGTATTTGTAACCTCAGAAAACGTAAAGCGCGTACTTCCTACTTGGTACTTCTGTATCCCACTTCTTTGCGCGTTGATTCTTGCTGACTAGTCTCTTAAACTTCAGCCCACTCTTCATCATTACTGAACTGTGTCCGCCACCGGTGGATGCGTGGTCAGCGCGATAGACTGTCAATCCTAAGGGCCCGGGTTCGATTCCCGGCTGGGCAGGAGATTTTCTCCGCTCAGGGACTGGGTGTTGTGTTGTCCTAATCATCATCATTTCATCCCCATCGACGCGCAAGTCGCCGAAGTGGCGTCAAATCGAAAGACTTGCACCAGGCGAGCGGTCTACCCGACGGGAGGCCCTCGTCACACGTCATTATTATTATTACTGAGTTGTGCTGTGATTCTATATTTGCTCTTGGGTACGCCTTGAAATCCAGTATCTCATTTGGAAATTTCTGTCTGACCGTGATGTAATAAAATTGAAATCTACTGGCCTTCTGCAAGCCTACCTCTTCTCTTGTGATTCTTGAACAGACGCTATTACTAATTGATTTTTTTTTTTTTTTTTTTTTGTAGAACTCAACTAGTCTTTCTCCTTTCTCATTCCTACTACCAAGTCCAAATTTTTCTGGGACCCCTTATTCTATACACTCCTCTTCAACAGCATTGCTAGCCCCCATGTCCATTAGATTTTCATCTCGCTCTATGTATTCAGCCTTTAAAGCAACACATTTTTCCTAACAGGGGATGACAGGGGAAACCTTGGTTGTAGAAATCTGCATTCTAGCTGGTGACGAGAAGTTCCACTTTGAAATTTACGTCGTCTTCATCCTCCACATGCCTGCTAGGCCTTAGTTACTTCATCTGAGAATAGAAGCAGAAGTCACCGAGTGCTACGGCAGGAGAATAAGGTGGATGAGGCAAAATGCCATAGAAGGGTCGAGGAGCATGTGTTATTGTATTCTGTGCATAATGAACTCGAACGTTGTGTGGAAGCAAATACACTCCTGGAAATGGAAAAAAGAACACATTGACACCGGTGTGTCAGACCCACCATACTCGCTCCGGACACTGCGAGAGGGCTGTACAAGCAATGATCACGGTGTTGGCCGTCGAATGGCGCTAGCTGCGCAGCATTTGTGCACCGCCGCCGTCAGTGTCAGCCAGTTTGCCGTGGCATACGGAGCTCCATCGCAGTCTTTAACACTGGTAGCATGCCGCGACAGCGTGGACGTGAACCGTATGTGCAGTTGACGGACTTTGAGCGAGGGCGTATAGTGGGCATGCGGGAGGCCGGGTGGACGTACCGCCGCATTGCTCAACACGTGGGGCGTGAGGTCTCCACAGTACATCGATGTTGTCGCCAGTGGTCGGCGGAAGGTGCACGTGCCCGTCGACCTGGGACCGGACCGCAGCGACGCACGGATGCACGCCAAGACCGTAGGATCCTACGCAGTGCCGTAGGGGACCGCACCGCCACTTCCCAGCAAATTAGGGACACTGTTGCTCCTGGGGTATCGGCGAGGACCATTCGCAACCGCCTCCATGAAGCTGGGCTACGGTCCCGCACACCGTTAGGCCGTCTTCCGCTCACGCCCCAACATCGTGCAGCCCGCCTCCAGTGGTGTCGCGACAGGCGTGAATGGAGGGACGAATGGAGACGTGTCGTCTTCAGTGATGAGAGTCGCTTCTGCCTTGGTGCCAATGATGGTCGTATGCGTGTTTGGCGCCGTGCAGGTGAGCACCACAATCAGGACTGCATACGACCGAGGCACACAGGGCCAACACCAGGCATCATGGTGTGGGGAGCGATCTCCTACACTGGCCGTACACCACTGGTGATCGTCGAGGGGACACTGAATAGTGCACCGTCATCGAACCCATCGTTCTACCATTCCTAGACCGGCAAGGAAACTTGCTGTTCCAACAGGACAATGTACGTCCGCATGTATCCCGTGCCACCCAAGTGCTCTAGAAGGTGTAAGTCAACTACCCTGGCCAGCAAGATCTCCGGATCTGTCCCCCATTGAGCATGTTTGGGACTGGATGAAGCGTCGTCTCACGCGGTCTGCACGTCCAGCACGAACGCTGGTCCAACTGAGGCGCCAGGTGGAAATGGCATGGCAAGCCGTTCCACAGGACTACATCCAGCATCTCTACGATCGTCTCCATGGGAGAATAGCAGCCTGCATTGCTGCGAAAGGTGGATATACACTGTACTAGTGCCGACATTGTGCATGCTCTGTTGCCTGTGTCTATGTGCCTGTGGTTCTGTCAGTGTGATCATGTGATGTATCTGACCCCAGGAATGTGTCAATAAAGTTTCCCCTTCCTGGGACAATGAATTCACGGTGTTCTTATTTCAATTTCCAGGAGTGTACATGGCCGTTCAACAGTCGCTCGCGACGCTTCGTCCTGAAAGCATCCAGTAAAGTTGTCACGAGACTCCAGTGCACGCTATTGCGACAATTTGCCCTTTACGAACATAATCTTTTGTTAGTAGACAATGGTGGTGCGAAAAAACTGCCCGATGGTTGTTGGGTCTTCGTCTTTTTCATCGGCGATGAATCCACATGTTTCCACTGCTAGTTTCGCTCCTTCTTCTCGGACTGATAGTGATGTAGCCGATACTGGTGAGCCGGCCGGACTGGCCGAGCGGTTCTAGGCGCTACAGTCTGGAACCGCGCGACCACTACGGTCGCAGGTCGAATCCTACCACGGACATGGATGTGTGTGATGTCCTTAGGTTAGTTAGGTTTAAGTAGTTTTAAGTTCTAGGGGACTGATGACCTCAGAAGTTAAGTCCCATAGTGCTTAGAGCCATTTGAACCATTTTTTTCGTTACTGGTGATAATGCTGATAAAGAAGTTAACTCAGCTGGGCTGTGTGCTGATATTTATTCAGATGGTCAGTATACCCTGACTAATGCGCACTACGATACATGGTATGACGTTAGCATTAACACACCGTTTGTTACGAAATACTGTGTTTGTTTGCGTTTAATCTGTTCGATGGTCGAAGGGATTCAGACGCAAGGGCGACGGAATTCCTGGTGCAGGAACTGCAGACTGAGAAAATGGTCGTTATTGTTAAGCAACCGACAGCGACGCGCCAGGAGAAGAAGTCGTCGGTAGTGTGATCGCATTATTCAGATCCGAACTGATGTCCTTTTTGTTTAATGAGAAAATCGTGTGTATGGTTCCTTGAAAGGAAATATTTGTACCTTGGTAATTATATACATCAGTGTCCAAACAGATATGCAATAAAGTAATATGGTAAATCTGTTGTTGAAAAAGTCTATAACTGTGTTTGGGGTTGTTTCCAAGGCATTATCGTTGAACTGTTCTACGGAAACGTATTACCAGGAAGAGAAGCTTCAATGATGCTTCAACTGAATTAAACTATAACGAAATATGCCATATTTTTGAAAGTAATAGCTACGTGGACAGAAAGTTTATGAGCAGTGTTATGCTATTTCTGAGGTGAAGAAATTTGACATAATATTTATGCGACGTTGTGAAGAATAGTACTTGCGTGTACTCTTGCCGTTTAGATGAAATGTGTTTGAAAATGTTGTGAAGTCGCGTATTGACCAGGCAGTTTACAGTGGCAGTTGCAATATTTACATATTCCTTATGGATTTCGACATCTTAGAGGTCAGAGGTGTGCGTGCGCGTGGTCCCACACGTAATAACCGGTTCGCAACAATTCGGTTGACACGTCGTGGTTCACAGGCCATCTAAGCTGTTTTGTGGTTGCTGTACGATCTGCACTGCTGCCCTGACAATACGATCAGCCTGGCGGGCGCCTGTGCTGCTTGGACGCTCAGAACCTCGTCTATGGGTGTGAGAATGTTCACGTGCACAACTGACGCAACACATCCAACTTGGGTGGCAGTTCTCCGAAAGGATCATTCCGCCATTCGTAAGGCCACAATTTGACCGCTTCAATCGCTCAGTTGGTTGTAGGAAGCGCGAGTGAGTCTCCGTGCCATGGTTGTCTGCTTGCCTCACACGTTTCCACCACAGTGAGCCTTCTTTCTGTGAGTATTCCCTATTTAACAAACACTCTGCCACTAGCTATTTGTTGGCGGACGAATTTGAAACCATTATCATTACATCTACACTACTGGCCATTAAAATTGCTACACCAAGAAGAATTGCAGATGATAAACGGGTATTCATTGGACAAATATATTATACTAGAACTGACATGTGATTACATTTTCACGTGATTTGGGTGCACAGATCCTGAGAAATCAGTACCCAGAACAACCAACTACCTCTGGCCGTAATAACGGCCTTGATACGCCTGGGCATTGATTCAAACAGCGCTTGGATGGCGTGTACAGGTACAGCTGCCCATGCAGCTTCAACACGATACCACAGTTCATCGGGCAGCCACGTCTGGATCCCAGAGTCAAAAGCCAGTTGCTCGGCCACCATTGACCAGACGTTTTCAATTGGTGAGAGATCTGGAGAATGTGCTTGCCAGGGCAGCAGTCGAACATTTTCCGTATCCAGAAAGGCCCGTACAGGACCTGCAACATGCGGTCGTGCATTATCCTGATGAAATGTAGGGTTTCGCAGGGATCGAATGAAGGGTAGAGCCACGGCTCGTAACTCATCTGAAATGTAACGTCCACTGTTCAGAGTGCCGTCAGTGCGAACAAGAGGTGACCGAGACGTGTAACCAATGGCACCCCATACCATCACGCCGGGTGATACGCCAGTATGGCGATTACGAATACACGCTTCCAGTGTGCGTTCACCGCGATGTCGCCAAACACGGATGCGACCATCATGATGCTGTAACAGAACCTGGATTCATTCGAACGAATGACGTTTTGCCATTCGTGCACCCAGGTTCGTCGTTGCGTAAACCATCGCAGGCTCTCCTGTCTGTGATGCAGCGACAAGGGTAACCGCAGCTGTGGTCTCCCAGCTGATAGTCCATGCTGTCGAACTGTTCGTGTAGATGGTTGTTGTCTTGCAAACGTCCCCATCTGTTGACTCAGGGATCCAGACGTGGCTGCACGATCCGTTACAGCCATGCGGATAAGATGTCATCTCGACTGCTAATGATACGAGGCCGTTGGGATCCAGCATGGCGTTCTGTATTACCCTCCTGAACCCACCTATTCCATATTCTGCGAACAGTCATTGGATCTCGACCAACGCGAACAGAAATGTCGCGACACGATAAACCGCAATCGCGATATGCTACAATCCGACCTTTATCAATTTCGGAAACGTGATGGTACGCATTTCTCCTCCTTATACGAGGCATCACAACAACGTTTCACCAGGCAGTGCCGGTCAACTGCTGTTTGTGTATGAGAAATCGGTTGGAAACTTTCCTCATGTCAGCACGTTGTAGGTGTCGCCACCGGCGCCAACCTTGTGTGAATGCTCTGAAAAGCTAATCATTTGCATATCACGGCATCTTCTTCCTGTCGGTTAAATTTCGCGTCTGTAGCACGTCATCTTCGTGGTGCAGCAATTTTAATGGCCAGTAGTGTAGTATACACCAAGTGGCACACGCTGTCATCGGATCAAAATCGACGTTGTCTTTCCAGGTGAACTATTTTTTTTCCGGCGGTGTAATATGGAGGTCATTTCTGAAAGTATTTGTAAGGAGTGTAGCCATGTATGGAAGTGAAACATGGACGATAAACAATTTGGACAAGAAGAGAATAGAAGCTTTTGAAATGTCGTGCTACAGAAGAATGCTGAAGATTAGATGGGTAGATCACATAACTAATGAGGAGGTATTAAATAGAATTGGGGAGAAGAGGAGTTTGTGGCACAACTTGACCAGAAGAAGGGATCGGTTGGTAGGACATGTTCTGAGGCATCAAGGGATCACCAATTTAGTATTGGAGGGCAGCGTGGAGGGTAAAAATCGTAGAGGGAGACCAAGAGATGAATACACTAAGCAGATGCAGAAGGATGTAGGTTGCGGTAGGTACTGAGAGATGAAGAAGCTTGCACAGGATAGAGTAGCATGGAGAGCTGCATCAAACCAGTCTCAGGACAAAACCACAACAACAACAACAACAACAACAATATGGAATGAAGTGAAAAGATTAACACAGGACAGTAAGAAATAGTGTACGGTATCAGACAAATGGAATGAGTGATAAATGGAAAATTAAAGGTATGTTTCAGATTGTCATAGATCATAAACAAAAGGATTAGTTACGGGTTTATGTGGAGAAAACATAAGAACCCAGTTTCTTTTGTTCTTTCTTTTGTAGCGACGACACCATCGTCGTAGTAAATGAGTTCCAATAAATATTCCTTAAAAGTCAATAGTTACACGAAAATGAAATCGACTTGCGTGACTCAAGGAGGTACGAAGTAAACCAAATACTGCTGCCACATATTTCTGCATTAAGCATCTGCTTGCACGAGAGAGTAGGCATTTAGAGACTCTACGACGGCAGTCATCTAATGTTCAAAAATGCCACAAAATGATACATTTTATTTCATTTGCTCATATATATATATATATATAGCAAGAGACGCTCTTGCCTTAGGAACTTTAAATCAAAAGAGGAAGTGCGACAGCAAGTGTACACTTTCTGCAAGCTGTGGTGAGACATTCACTTCTCTCAAGCACAGTCGTTAATAACGCACATTATTCCGCGGAGCGAAAGGTCAGCTCGCATGAAATAAAATGTGGAAAAGTCCCTTTAATAAGCTCTTCATTAAAAAGGCAATTTATTACGTCCTGGCTTCTCCGCAGACGCAGCCAAATTGTGTGGGATATCTCGTGTGTAAGGCCACTTGCGTCTGGCGAATTAAACTGCGCGCTCTTGAATTTATTGTTGTCATAATGAAAGAAAAATTAAGGCAAAAAGGATATTCCAGGCAGAAAATAACCACAAGTTAAAACACCGTACGTAGAAATGAAGTCACAAACGACAATCGAACAGTAACTAGGTTTTATTTTTTTGAAATAGCATTTTGTTCTGCGCTAGTTCACATGCGTTATCAAGTTACATCGGTTGACTAAATGTACTCCCGTATAGGTTTTATGCAAATTGGCATTAGAACGTAAAGAGAATTTCTGCCGTTACCTACAGTTCAAGACGATCGATACTATTCAGACGCAGAAAATACTCCCATCTGACAGTCCGGTCGTAAAACGCCTTTTACGAGCACCCTAGTACAAAGGATGCAATGCCGGATATGGCGAAGTACAGGAGCTTCGTTACCAAGTGGATTACAGCAGTATTAACGCCGGAAAACCGGAGCGACTGAATTAAATCAGAAATTGCAGAGGCAACAATGTCACTAGGACGAGTGAAGAAAAGGAGTACTACAGCATGTCAAAAAATAAGGAAGATACTAGTAATTCTGGCCTGGCTGAAATGAAGTAAATTGAGCCCACATCCCCCACGCCACGTCATGGTGTATTGCAGAGGGTTCTTTCATTACCGCTTTAACTTCTCTCCTATGCTAGTCACAAATGGTTCGCGGGAAGAATGATTGTTGGGAAGCTTCCGAGTGTGCTCGAATAGCTCTTAATTTTACCTTCATGGTCTTTATGCGAGGTGTGAAGAAATATACACATCATGACAAAAAAAGTACCTCAAAGGACTTATCCGGACGGGACGGAAATCGGTAGATGTGATTTACACTACTGGCCATTAAAATTGCTACACCATGAAGAAATTCAGATGATGAACGGGTATTCATTGGACAAATCTGTTACACTAGAACTGACATGTTATTACATTTTCACGCGCAATTTGGGTGCATAGATACTGAGAAATCAGTACCCAGAACAATCACCTCCCGCCGTAATAACGGCCTTGATAGGCCTGGGCATTGAGTCAAACAGAGCTTGGATGGCGTGTACAGGTACAGCTGCCCATGCAGCTTCAACACGATACCACAGTTCATCAAGAGTAGTGACTGGCGTATTGTGACGAGCCAGTTGCTCGGCCACCATTGACCAGACGTTTTCAGTTGGTGAGAGATCTGGAGAATGTGCTGGCCAGGGCAGCAGTCGAACATTTTCTGTATCCAGAATGGCCCGTACAGGACCTACAACATGCGGTCGCGCATTATCCTCCTGAATTGTAGGGTTTCGCAGGGATCGAATAAAAGGTAGAGCCACGGGTCGCAACACATCTGAAATGTAACGTCCACTGTTCAAAGGGCCGCCAATGCGAACAAGAGGTGACCGAGACGTGTAACCAATGGCACCCCATACCATCACGCCGGGTGATACGCCAGTATGGCGATTACGAATACACGCTTCCAACGTGCGTTCACCGCGATGTCGCCAAACACGGATGCGACCATCATGATGCTGTAAACAGAACCTCGATTCATCCGAAAAAATGACGTTTTGCCATTCTTGCACCCAGGTTCGTCGTTGAGTACACCGTCGCAGGCGCTCCTGTCTGTGATGCAGCGTCAACGGTTACCGCAGCCATGGTCTCCGAGGTGACAGTCCATGCTGCTGCAAACATCGTCGAACTGTTCGTGCATCTGCACGAACAGTGATACATTTAGTCAACCGATGTTGTTGTCTTGCAAACGTCACCGTCTGTTGACTAAGGGATCGAGACGTGGCTGCACGATCCGTTACAGCCATGTGGATAAGATGCCTGTCATCCCGAATGCTAGTGATACGAGGCCGTTGGGATCCAGCACCGTTCCGTATCAACCTCCTGAACCCACCGATTCCATATTCTGCTAACAGTCATTGGATCACCAACGCGAGCAGCAATGTCGCGATACGATAAACCGTAACCGCGATAGGCTACAATCCGACCTTTATCAAGTCGGAAACGTGATGGTACGCATTTCTCCTCCTTACACGAGGTATCACAACAACGTTTCACCAGGCAACGCCGGTCAACTGCTGTTTGTGTATGAGAAATCGGTTGGAAACTTTCCTCATGTCAGCACGTTGTAGGTGTCGCCACCGGCGCCAACCTTGTGTGAATGCTCTGAAAAGCTAATCATTTGCATATCACAGCATCTTCTTCGGTTAAATTTCACGTTTGTAGCAATTCGTGGTGTAGCAATTTTAATGGCCAGTAGTGTATTAAAGTCTAAGGTCCGTTCGTTATGTAAAAAGGTGAAGCTTCTAAATCAGTGCAGTCAGAAGATACGGCCAGTTTTGTCACATATTTTGATGCTCGCAAACTGACTCACCAAACCCTGTATGGCACTTTCCATTGAACTACAACCATGAAATTGGGCAGAAAGCAGGCTTTCGCGGTAAAACTAATGGAAAAAATTCCGAAAATTATGAATATGCAATTATATCATGAGAATTTTTTTTTTTTTTTTACATTTGCTATCAGACTGTCTGTTTGACCGTCTCTTAAGACCCTTCTTTCTCAGGAACGGGTAGATGTATCAAGTTTAAATTCATGTCGCATACTAAGGTGTTTGGTCCCTCGGCGGTGAAATTGACGTAAGCTTCTAAGGCAACGCAATCAAAAGACAGGGCCATTTGTGTCACATATTTTGACACTCGCAAACTCACTCATCGAAACCTGTAAGGTGCTTTCCATTGAGCTAGAATCATGAAACTTGGCAAGCGGTAAGATCTCACAGAAAACGTAAACGAAAAATTGTTAATTTATAATTATATCTTACGAAAAAAAATATTTTTAATCGTTTGTTGTCCGATTCTCTGTCAGTCTGTTGAGACCCCTTTTCCTCAGGTGTGGTTAGACGTATCAAGTGGAAATTTATGTCACATATTAAGATCTACGGTCCCTTGGTGGTATAAAAAATGTTTAGGACCTAACTCAACGCAGTCAAAAGTACAGCCATTTATGTCACATATTTGGATATTCCTAAACTATTCCTTAAAACCTATAGGGTACTTCCCGTTGACCTAGAATCACAGAGAAAGTACAGAAAAAACTTTCTTTTCTCATTTATTATTCGGCTTCAAACTTAAAACTGAAACATGCGCCGGCCGCTGTGGCCGAGCGGTTCTAGGCGCCTCAGTCCGAAACAGCGCTGCTGCTTCGGTCGCAGGCTCGAAACCTGCCTCGGGCATGGATGTGTGTGGTGTCCTTAGGTTAGTTAGGTTTAAATAGTTCTAAGTCTAGAGAACTGATGACCTCAGATTTTAAATCCCATAATGCTCAGAGCCATTTGAGAGATTCTCGAGTGCCGGGATGGATGGTTCAAATGGCTCTGAGCACTATGGGAGTTAACATCTGTGGTCATCAGTCCCCTAGAACTTAGAACTACCTAAACCTAACTAGCCTAAGGACATCACACACATCCATGCCCGAGGCAGGATTCGAACCTGCGACCGTAGCAGTCGCGCGGTTCCGGACTGCGCGCCTAGAACCGCTAGACCACCGCGGCCGGCCCGGGATGGATGAACGTAACCCATGGGTGGGCGTCCTTCTCGCAAGTGGCCATTTTTTAAAAATTTTTTCAAGAAAATACTTTTTTGACTTACCGCGGACT
Source organism: Schistocerca nitens (assembly GCF_023898315.1). Taxonomy (NCBI): domain Eukaryota; kingdom Metazoa; phylum Arthropoda; class Insecta; order Orthoptera; family Acrididae; genus Schistocerca; species Schistocerca nitens. The sequence continues at coordinate 27,798,446 of NC_064615.1, forward strand.
AAACTTAGCAGTAAGCAGCAAGTATTGAAGCTTGAATGTTGACGAGTTATAGAGAATACGATTTTTAACGCTTTTTTCACATGTGTCTTGAAATTTAACAATGCAATCGGTACTTGTACGAAAGCAATCGACAGGTCTTTTTGAATCCTATAACTTTCTTAAAATTTTTCTATTGGAGCTATAGTTCTTTATTTATTTAAGAAAAACTGTTTTTGCAAATTTGTGGTTTTTGTCCATATTCGTCATCGTGGATCGAGTTTCCTGAAAAAGAAATTCTATTTAAAATTTTATTTCCTATACGCTTAATTTTATTTTGTTTCCCGCTAACAATTTTTGCAAATTTAACGTTAGGCCGTCACAGAATGCTTTGGATTACAGTAGCATACAATGCTGGATTACTTCCATGGTCCAAACAACACAGAAACTCGATAGAGCTGACCAGAGGTGCGCAGTGTTGTCCGACAAGTCGTGATTTCGCTTCTTATCAAATGATGGCAGCCTTAGAGTGTACCGACTGCCAAATAAGACGTCTAACCCCCAGTTAACACGTAGTCGAGGCCGGAGAGGTAACAGAGATAACATTGTGCCACACGGAAACAGAGAGCATCCGAATAACAGTGATCAACAAGAGCATTATGACCACCTACCTAATAGTCGGCTCATCCACTTTTGGGACGGATAACAGCGGCGACGCGTCGTGGCCTGGAAGCAGTGAGGCCTTGGTAGGTCGCTGGAGCGAGTGGACAGCACATCTGCACACGCAAGTCGCCTAATTCCCGTAAATTCCGTTGAGAGTGGCGATGAGCTTTGACGCCACGTTCAATCAGGTCCAAGATGTGATCGATAGGGTTAAGATCTGGCGACTTGGGGGGGGGGGGAGGGGGGCAGCACATCAAATTGACCTCTCCACTGTCTACCTCGAACCACCCCATCAAACTCCTGGTCTTGTGACATGGCGCAATATCCTGTTGAAAAATTCCACTGCTGTCGGGAAACATGATCGTTGTGAAGGGGTGTACGCGGTCTACAACCAGTTTACGATACTCCTTGGCCGTCATGGTGCCTTGTACGAGCTCCACTGGACCCACGGCTGCCGCCATCTTCTCTCCGTCCCGCAGTACAGGAGTCAAGGAGCTGTTCCCCTGGAAAACGACTCGTTCGCGCACTCCCATCAGATTGATGAAGAAGGTATCGGGGTTCATCAGACCATGCAACGTTCTGACACTGCACCAACGTCCAATGCCGATTTTTCACTTGCTCATTTCAGTATATGTCGTGTTGGTAACATTGGGACACGCATGGGTCGTCGGCTGCGGAGGCCCATCTTTAGGAGTGTTCGTTGCATTATGTCTTCAGACACACTTGTACCCTGCCCAGTATTAAAATCAAAGTTAGTTGGGCCACAGTTCGCCGTCTGTCATATTTTGCCGATCTTCAGAGCTTGCGACGTCCGACATCTGTAAAGAGGGTTGACCGCGCAATCCCACGGCGTCTGGACGTGGTTTCCACCTTGGTTCCGCCGCCTGTTGACGACATCCACCACAGCACTCCACGAACACCCGACAAGTCTTGCAGTTTCCGAAATGCTCGTGCAGAGCATGCGGGTCATCACAATCTGCCCTCTGTCGGACTAAGAACGCCAAAGAACTAGTGTAGGCTTGCGTATTCAAATACAGAGATACGTAAAGAGGCAGAATACGGCGCTGCGGTCGGCAAAGCCTATATAAGACAACAAGTGTCTGGCGTAGCTTTTAGATCAGTTACTGCCGCTCCAAACACAGGATATTCTTAATCTTGCATTTTAGTAGCTCGATCGAAGGTAAGCGGGAACAACAAATCGCCATCGTTATCATCATTATGTCCGCAGCTCGTGGTCTCGCGGTCGCGTTCTCGCTTCCCGAGCACGGGGTCCCGGGTTCGATTCCCGGCGGGGTCAGGGATTTTCAGCTGCCTCGATATTGTTCAAATGGCTCTGAGCACTATGGGACTTAACTGCTGTGGCCATGACTCCCTTAGAACGTAGAACTACTTAAAAAACCTAACTAACCTAAGGACGTCACACACATCCATGCCCGAGGCAGGATTCGAACCTGCGACCGTAACCTCCATATGACTGGGTGTTTGTGTTGTCCTCATCATTTCATCATTATTCACGAAAGTGGCGAGGTTGGGCTGAGCAAAGCGCCCCACAAACCAAACATCATCATCATTATCATCCTCTCTTTCTCTCTGCGTCAACAAAGACAGCGAAATGAAAGTGTTAGTCTTCCTAGTCTACGCTAACCAGCAATTTATGACGTAGATTGCTGCCTACACTAAAGAAATTTTTAGAAAATGGTCAGATGAAGATTTTAACTAACGCACGCGACTACTGCAACAGCTTTCACACTCCGTTATTGGGTCTCTAGGTGCAGGGCGGTATTTAGTCGGTCGCACCAACATGACGGCGTAACGAAAATTATTAGTGATGCTGCGTAGGAATATGTTGTAGGAACTACATCCCACCGTAGACAACATCAAGAAATAGTTTTGGTCAGACTGTTACGCCTTCAGAGATCTCCAAATTCCTCTATCTACCTTTCTGTGGTCTTCCTTTTCCCAGCAACATACATCATTTCTTGGAATCTATTACCATCCGTGATTTAGCCATTTTACATGATGTGCTTGAATCTTTTCCCAGATACTCTTCACACCTAAATCTGACTCTTATATCTTCCTTTTTAAGATACATCAGCTCTTTTGCAATCTAATGTCGACTTTAGAAACCACATTTCTGCTGCCTGGCTTCTTCTGTTTCTGCAGTTTTCCAACAATCTATAACCACAGAAAATGTTAATAATATTAATCTCAGGTATGAAACAGATGGGTGACAAACGGCTGACCAAACATGACAGTGGGGATTATTCTTGAAGATTCCCCAGACTCCAGTGGAAATATTCTGATGCGTGTAATGGAGGAATTTCTAGGGGAAGTTTGAATGACAGTCAAACATTAATACGATCACGTCGAAGAAAGCTGCCAGTGGAATATTCCCGACATATACTGCAGAGGGACGTGTGCACCCAGAATCAATGTATAGCGGAATGAAAGCACAGAGAGGGGCGGATTAAAGGAGGGTAGACGATCAGCGAGTAATCCGAGCAGCTAGAATGCCGTGACTCAGCTGACGGAGCAATGGACGCTTCAACAGCGAGAAGACGGTGGACACATGAGAACTGAAAACTAAATAGCAATTTTCAGTATTCATTGGTAAAGCACTGAACAAGGACTGTCCGTCTCTGTCTCAAAGAGTTACAGGAATTTCAGTGAATAGCAGCAACAAGTTACTGATTGGTACTTGTCTCTTGTACCTCGAAACTAACTCTTTAATTATTTTTCTATTAAACACTGACCTACAGAATTTTCCCTGACAGAGACAACTCAAACTTAACATATTCATTTATTACCCACAGTATACAAGCCCAACGCAATATGACTGCTATACATTGACAATATGGCTTCCAATCATTAACACATAAAAACAGCCCTGAATTGCAAAAAATCCTAACAACAATACAAATCCAAACAATACCAAATTAAAGAAATACGAAGCTACCTCCAACTCCGTTAATTGCCTAAACTCATTTCAATCACGAAACCAGATAGTGGAAACCCCATTCTTTTTCGTAAGTCACTTATCTCACAGAAAATCTTCATAACACTAACTACAACAATTACAGCAAGCAGCAACAGCCAACTAAATAAAAGGATTCTAATTACTATAGAACCTAACTACTAGGAGGCATATGGTTAGCAAAAGAAAGATTTTGTTGAAGAGCAAACAATGTATTTAGAAAATTTTACCTTATTCATGTGACATCCAGTTCCAAAAATCATGTAGTTGGCAATAATTCCACTACCCAAACATTACCAACCATACATCCATTATCATACCTTTCCTTGCATATTTTCGTATAAGAAATTTCATCTCACTTTACATTGCGTGTCCTACCGACACAGAGTCTCCACTAAGAAAAACACGCCCATACACTTCTCTATCCACTCGCTAACTGCTAGTCCGCCCAACCACAGAGTCTCTTGCCGAGGGCGCAGAGCGCTGTCAGCGATATTAACACAGTCTGTAACGCTGCCAACATGCAAACGGGCTACTTACAACATGACTGATAGTGAATTATATCGAAGTGCTGATGATTTATGATTTAGGCCTAGCGGCCAGTAGTTACGAGACCGAGTGGCAGTGAAAGCACTTGTCTCTGATAAAAGGTTCTTCCTACCGATTATTGAAAGCATCTGACATTCTGTTAAGAGGTTTTGGTCTGACACATCAATAAATAACTGTGTTGGTTAGAACAATACACGAACTGGCTAAAAGTGTTAACTTGCTATTTTAGCGCCGACCGCGGTGGCCAAGCGGTTGTCGACACTTCAGTCCGGAACCGCGCGACTACTACGGTCGCAAGTTCGAATCCTGCCTCGGGCATGGATGTGTGTGATGTCCTTAGGTTTTTGTTGTTGTGGTCTTCAGTCCTGAGACTGGTTTGATGCAGCTCTCCATGCTGCTCTATCCTGTGCAACTGCTTCATCTCCCAGTACGTACTGCAGCCTACATCCTTCTAAATTTGTTTACTGTATTCATCTCTTGGTCTCCCTCTACCATTTTTACCCCCCACGCTGCCCTCCAATACTAAGTTGGCGATCCCTCGATGTCTCAGAACATGTCCTACCAACCGATCCCT